>NW_023425427.1:50050246-50650246 GCF_014108245.1 Pipistrellus kuhlii
AATTTAAATTATATTTGGAGAGGGTTAAAACAAATACATCACACCCATGGAATATGCGTTGGAATTGCATTTTGGTTGGTTAGTTGTGTGTACTGCGTGCTTTTCCCTAGATACATAGATGTCTATTTCTGTGCAGTGATTTATCCTTACTAATGAGAGTAACCTTCGAATCTGTGTCAGTTGGATAAACCAGTCCTGAAATAATAACATAAAAAGTAGCCACACAAGAAATGACATAAAATAAGGGAAATCAACTGATTTCTGAGATATTTCTGGTATCAGTGTTATCTTTGGATCTATTATTGACTACTTATGTAACATAATAACTTTCAGGGCAGTACTAGATCTGGAACACACTTGAAATTAGATAGTTAAAAAAAAGGGAAGATTCTGACCATTCTCCTTCTGGAGTCTAGTGAGACCGGAAGCATACTGTTGAGTCTAGTGAGACCGGAAGCATACTGTATAACCTCCGATAGCAGGTTTGCAGCAGAACAAATAAAGCCAACATTACTGTGAACTCCAGGAAACATTGATTTAAGTCACAGTCTTCATGTGTAGCTAATGAATGACCTTGGGTATGTCCCACCACTTTTCTGAGCATTGTCTTCTTCCCTTTCAGAGTGAAATATCAGGATTAGAATCATTAATAGTCAGTGTTCCTTTGAAGACAAGGGGTTCTGCAAACTCCATCTGTGGATGTTGGAGAAGGGAAAAATGTAGAGTGGGGACCACTGTTATCATAGCAACGTTGGTAGTTTTTGTTGTATTTCTTTCATATAGGATTTCCTTTGAATGATGGTTTTGAATAGATGTTCTCATGGCTAACATTTTTCAAGAACAATTAAACTGCCTAATTGCCAAGGTTCCTTTCAATGAGAAATTTTATGATATATATATTAACATTCCACTTATTTAATATGACTGCCTCTAATGTTCTGAATGAAGCATGGCATCCAGAAACAATTATTCTTCCTCCATTTGCTTTGTAGTTAATTTTTAAAAAGTATTTTATTGATTTTTACAGAGAGGAAGGGAGATAGAGAGTTAGAAACATCGATGAGAGAGAGTCATCGATCAGCTGCTTCTTGCACACCCCCTACTGGGGATGTGCCCGCAACCAAGGTACATGCCCTTGACCAGAATGGAACCCGGGACCTTTCAGTCTCCAAGCGGACGCTCTATCCATTGAGCCAAATGGGTTTCGGCTACTTTGTAGTTAATTTGAATAATAGACAATATAGGGATGAATATCAATAAACTTCTTTGCACTAAAGGCCTGTGTGAGTGTTCTCTGTGTGTGTTGTGGTGTGTGTGGTGTGTGTGTGTGTGTGTGTGTGTGTGTTCAAAATGTTTGTCACTTTGTGTCAACATTTTGCAGAAGCAGAGTCATTTATGCAGCAGGCAGGATCTTTACAGCTGATGTGAGTAATGGATCTTCTCTTTTCCTTTGATTTCATGTTTGTCATCTTATCCCTGTATATTTATAGTCCAGAATCTTTAGGTCAATGCCGATGGATAGTTGGCAGTACATGAAGATATTTTTATAACACTCAGAAATAAAGACTGAAATCATAGTATTAATTATCATGACATTTGGTCCTTGTCTCTTCCATGTCCCTGTTTGTATCAGACATTTTCTCAGAGCAGAGCTTTATTTCTGGTTCATAGTCAAAGATGTTTCCTATAAACAGTGGAAATAGAGGCTAATGTAATAAGAACGACATTCATTAACATGTATCTCTGCACAATGACTCATCCCATTTCTGACTTTTTCACTTTTGGTTGCTTTGAGGACTAGAGCAATTATTCAGTGAAAGTATTTGAAAAATATAAAGCCTCAATTGAATACAGTAGTCTCTTGTAGATGTGAACTTTCTCTTGGTTTTCTTTGTAGACACATGTCAATTAACATGTTTCCTAACCCATAGTTGATGTTCAGATACAAAAACGAGTGAGTGAATAACAATTATATGTAATTCTATATTTGGGCCATTGCATAAGATAAGGTGAATGCTACATGGAGATGAGTTTCTGGTCTCTGACTTATTTATAACAAGAATAATATGAAACAATGAACATGTGTGTATATGCTGCTTTTCTATAGGTTATCATGTATTATTGCAGCAGCAAAAATAAAACAGATAGCTCTTTAAAAAGATGGCTGGCAGGCCCAGCTGATGTGGCTCAGTGGTTGAGCCATTTCCTATGAACTAGGAGGTCATGGTTTGATTCCTGGTCAGGGTACATGCCTGAGTTGTGGGCTCAATTCTAAGTGTGGGGTATACAGGAAGCAACTGATCAATGATTCTTTTCACCGTTGATGTTTGAATCTCTCTCTCCTTTTCCCTTTGTCTCTGAAATCAATATATTTTTTAAAAGATTGCTATATTTTTCCCTAACCCCAATAAACATTGTCGTTTATTGGGGTTAGGGAAAAGACAATACCAAAGAAAAGAGGAGTCCAAAATAAAATGTGACTTCTTTTGGTTATAATAACCTTTCTCGTCTGCTACTCAGGGTTTTGCCATTCTTTTTTAAAACTAGTTTTATATCTAGTCCACACATACAAGGTGAAATCTCCCTTATGTCATTATAAATTATTTACATCACAGATTCTGGGTAATGAAGCAGAAGTAATGGGCTGTTTTTATTAAAAATTTTTGGGATCATGTCTTATTTTAAGCCTCTTACACTGATCATTTTATTTTCAATATAAGTATGTCCCACATTAGCTTCTGGGTTTGGTATTAGTGCAGTGAGTGGGATCAGGCAAACAGTAAGTACCCTGTTCTTCCTGATTAATATTATACTTTAAACCTTTAGGTACTTGCTGATATATTTTTAATCAGGACAAAGTGTTATACTTTCTACTTACATATGACTTTGGATAAGTCATTTGAAATTGTTTAGATTCTTGTTCTTTTCAAAATGACAGTGACAGTAACAGCTACGAATCATTCAGAGTTTGAGATTATCATAATGGTGGGTACTTACTTTCCTCTAAGTACCTAGCTGATAAGCATCAGCTGTTAAAAAACTAGGTAACAACAATACTGGCTTTGGAATCCATCTGACTTAGATGCAATTCTTGGCTTTTCCAGTTCCTATATGATATTGAAACAATTTCTCACACTCTAGGTTGCTTATCTATAAAATAGAATAAAATTGTCACATCCAATTATGTGGAAGATGAGAGATAATAAAAGCAGAATGACAGGTATGGTCTGTGCCTATCATGTTTACTCAATATAGTGCCTCTTTTATAACTATTATTTAAGTTATTAACATGAATGAAACTATGGTTTAGATCAGTGGCTTAACTAGGGGAGGTGTGTGTGTGTGTGTGTGTGTGTGTGTGTGTGTGTGTGTGTGTGTGTTGTTGTGGTTAAAATCTGAAGACATTTTTGGTTGTCACAAGTTGGGTGAGGGTACTACTGGAATTCAGTATGTGAAGTCCAGAGATGCTGCTAAACATCCTACATGCATGGGACAGTCTCAAACCACAAATTATTTGGCCCAAAGTTTCAAGAGTCCTGAGATTGAGAAACGTGGTTTAGATTATTTTGAGTCAAACCACTCTCTTAAAAAAACAAAACTTGTGATTTAAATGAGCTACTTCGGATTCCAAGAATTTTAGCTAGAAGTATCTGTACCAAATAGACTGAATGTCCTTTCCATTATGTTATCTTGGTCTTGGGCTAAAGAAAATGGCTTCTGCCCTTAATATAACCTAGTAGAAATATCTCAAAATTTCCAGTCATCTAAGACATATTGTGTCTGAATTATAATTGCCTTCTGATCCAATTGGCTAAGATGTTAAAAATTGAGGCCCCTATTGACCTGAATCACTTATTCTGTGGTCTGTATTTCGCACCACTGTTCGACTTAGCTGTTTTCAGGAAATGAGAGGGATTATGGAGAATCGATGCTGCAGTGGATGGCTAAAAGCATGTAATTAATTTAGCTGAGTACAAGTTTCTTTACTAACATTACTTTGAGTTCATATTATTTATTATATAAGCCCATGTGTTTTATTCATATAATTCAATTTGGAATATAGTCAGGGGTATTGTAAATGATTGGTTTAGGTTGGGACACAGCTGAGACAAAAACCTAAGTCATCATAATTGACAATAGATTTTTTTTCTTTATTTAAAGGTAGATGAACTATTTTTTTATGTTTTCATTGCATATCTATGTATTTTGGCAAGGCCTTGAACATTACAGACTTTAAATACAAGATGACAGATCTGACATACATGAAAATAAAAGAAAACAGAAGAATCTATGAGAATCATCCATTTATTTCCCTTTATGAAAAGATCAACTATGTCCAAAATATTTATATACTATATCAACATGGCTTTTGATTGTCAGAAGGGAAAAGATAACATTTTTCTGTTGAAATGTGCCTGCTGTGGTAGCCTGTGTAGCAACAAGGAGAGAGCCTGCTCCTTGCAAGCTTATGCTCCTTTGTTCCCTTTATCCTGACAAGTAGACCTGGCCAGACATTTGTTGATTTGTGTTTTTTAAATGTTTTTCTATGTAGGTAGCAGTATTCTTAGAAACAAAGAAGGGTACCAGCTTCTTTCAGCCAAGACATTTTCCCCCTGAACTCCCAGTGCCTTCACTTTGCACCTCTCCCTGCTTCTTTCCTTCTCTCATTTCATTCCTTTTGGGGCCCTTGTCTGCTATGGGTAGAGTGAAAATAATAAGCCCCAGCAAAGACAGTGCAGGTGCATCAAATAGATGAACTGGAGATGGAGGCAGAAGGGATAAGCCATGTTATACTGACAATCTGCACTAGAGGGCAAGAGAGAGAAGAATTCTAGCTTCAGCTACAGTTCTATAAAAAATACAGAAGGTAAGCTTGTACATTCACCCTTGGGAGGTTGGTAAATGAAATTTGTTTAAAAGTCTCTTTCAGATATCCATGGCTTATTTGGGAATAAAAATGACTCCATAAAGTAGATTAAAAAATCTTTTCATATCTATCCTAGAAGAGAGTTCTTTGGTTTCTATGAAAAAGCCCTTAAAAAAAAAAAAAAAAAAAAAACCCTGGGGGAAAAAACAACAACAAAAAACTTCCAGATTGCTGAAACAAATGCACAAGGAAAACATGATAAAACTTTAACAAGGAAAATAATCTTGCAAAAATCTATAAGCTAGAAAATTTTTTGGTGTTTTCCTTCTGCAATTTGTCAGTTGGTCATCTCTCCCTTCTGATGAGACTTTCAGTTGAGGAATTAATATGGTGAAGGTAACTTTGAACAAAGTACTGTCATGTTCTGGTAATCATATCTCTTATTATAACAAACATAAATTCAAATGGATAACAAGAAGACATCTCAGTGGAAATAGTAACACTTGCTTATTTATCTGTCATCAATGTACTGAACCAGCAAGTAGGAGGAAATGAACTATCACCTGCTAGATCCCTAATCCATTTGCTTGTTTGAAACTGCATTTCTACTCCCTGTGGCTAGAAATCAAGGAAAATATCTCTTTCGTACAATAGCAAGAACTGAAAACCAATCCCTGTTCTTCTCTGTGTTTCTGTTTTATGTGGGCTGACTATACAGCACTCTTGGGTTTGTGACCAGAGTTGGGACCCACGTTTTGAACAATCTCTGTGTGTTAAATAAGTTGGAATGCATTATGAATTCTAAAATCCAAACATATCTGAGATGTTGAATTAACTTGTAAAAGTAAACCCTATTATAATTACAAATTATTAATTTCAATGTAAAATCTTTACAAATACATAATAGTATATTGAAATTAGGGGATATCAAGAGTTTATCAGAGGATTCTTATTTTTAAAAAATCATAATTCCTAAGGAATCATTCCCAAGGCATTTATGAAGACTTGCTATTATTACTTAGGAATGCCCCAGAGAAAATGAACTTTTATGGTAGCATGTGAAAGGAGAAATAATTAGAGTAAAGGTGATTATTAAACAATTTGAAATTGTAGAATTTCTAATTCTGGAATTGGCACTTAAGGGGAGACACATTAGCTTTCTAAAATCTATTCTTAATATATCATTACACTTACATGTGGAAGAAAACTGGTTTAGATAGCTATTTAATGTTCTTTTAGTTTTCTAGTAATTTGTCTTTTATTTGGTATATATGAGTAAAACTATAATCACTCCTATAGTATACAATAGGAAAAAACAGCAAAAAATCTTAATACTTCAAATTATAGTATTTGAATCAACTTGACAGGAAAAGAATAGTGGAACATGTTGAACACTTTTCTAAACATTGCTAACCCAGGCCTGATGATTCTACCCAACAGAATTGACTTCTGGGAATGAGCACAACTCACCATAATAAAGAAGGGGAGACTAGTTGCCTAAGGAAGTGGAAAATCCAACTTGTCTCTTTTAATTTAAAAGGAGCCCCCTTTCTCTTGTGTAAATGTCACCATGCACTATGTAATAAAAACTTTAGGAAACCCTGAGGGGGATCTAGTGCTTTTAGAAAGTGATGCAAGCCCCATTGACTTACAATGAAAATTAGTTTCTGGGTGTATTTACTGCTCCCCTTGGCACCTGAGCGCACTCCATTCTTGCAGAAGAATCAAGAGAAAGAGGTTGAGAACATATAACTTACCAAAGGGAAGGTTTATGCTTTCCTATTAATGGGATCACCTGACTAAACCAGTATAAGAAATGGCCTAGAGTGCTATGAAAGTAGGGGGGCAATAATCAAGCTAAACAAATATCAGAGAAAGTTTATTTGGGAAGTTGGTTGACGGAGGCAGAGTACATATTTTGTATATAATTGGGCAACTTTTAGCACTTAAAAAAATTGCCAGTATTAAGTGCTCTGATCAAACATTATACATACACACACATTTTTACATGGATTTTTCTTCTCATTGTTTCAAAATAAGCTCTTGTTAACTCTCCAATACTTATTTCAATCAAATATTTGTTACTTGGCCTTTAACAAAACAACAAAAATATAATTCTGAATTCTTTTTAATAATGTAGATTGTAGAATAATAAGTTTTTAGCCCACAAAACATATCTTTATATCTTATAAGAAACTAGAGACCCTGTGCATGAAATTCGTACACTGGGGGGCGGGGGGGTTGTTCCTCATCCCATCCTGCACCCTCTCAAATATGGGATCCCTCTCACAATCCAGGATGCCTGGCTCCCAACCACTGGCCTTCCTGCCTTCCTGTTTGCCCCTAGCCACTTCTGCCTGCCAGCCTGATCACCCCTAACCACTTTCCAGCCTGCCTGATTGACGTCTAACTGCTTCCCTACATGCCCGATTTTCCCCAACTATACTCTCCTGCCAGCCTGGTCGCTCCTAACTGCTGTCCCCTGCTGGCCTGATCTCCCCTGAACTGCCCATCCCTAAAGGCCTTGTTGCCCCCAACTGCCCTACCCTGCTGGCCTGGTTACCCCTAACTGCCCTCTCTTGCTGTCCTGGTCACTTCTAACTGCCCTCCCCTGATAACCATCTTGTGGCAGCCATCTTGGGACCGCATAGGGGAGGCCATCTTGTGTGAGGGCATGACAGTCAATTTGAATATTACCTCTTTATTATATAGGATTACTCCTCCACTAACCAAGGCACTGGCTTTTCCATAAAGAAATGTAATACTTTTTCTTTATCCTATAGTGGCCCATTCAGATTTCTCACAAACCCAAGTACTCAGAGCATGCTTGAATTGTTGAGTTTCCAAGAAGGAACCATTTCTCTAGATGTTTATGTCTTTAAGATTTCTGATGTAAAAGTTTTCCCATGCAGTACAAATGCAACTTTCATACAAAACCATTTTTAAATTTTAAAAAAATAAGGCATGAAAGAAAAATTTGAAACTCATTTATATAAGAAAGCCATATTATTTACCATGTTATCCAAAACAAATATTAAAACATTTTACAAGTTGTTTTTATCTTTGAAGGAGGAATACAGACGAGAATGATGAAAGGGGAAAAAAGAAAACATTTCCCCAACTATATATTTACAACACAAAGAGACACTATGCAGCCATCTTCATTAGTAGGACATGTGACAGCTAAGCCTGCAGGTGGCACTAATATGTAACTAGACTGTTGACCAATAGCTGCTTGAGGAGTTCTAGTGCTGCCCTACTCTTGCTCAGTCTGTGATTTATCCACTTCCTCAGGCCTGAAGGCAGAGTTAGAGTCCACATACACAAGGAATATCAAGCCAGGTGTGAATCATATTTCTGACCAATATTGAAAAACAAGCTGCTTGTCAGATCTGTCCTAAGAAAGGGAGGCAGATTCTTATTTCTTGTATCTCAGTGGCAACAGTGTCTTGGGTTTGGAATACTGGAAAAACAACTGAAATACTGTACTTCAAAACTAGAGTTACTAAAATGGATCTGAGGAGTATGTTTAAAATCAGTAATATATAAATAGTATTATTTTCACATATTATCCCTAAATTATTGAGAAGTATATATTTTTTCTTTTTCTTTTTGTATAATAAAGTGCCTCTCATTTACCAAGTGATGTAGTGGTAACTTTATCCATCATCTCGTTTAATTCTCACACACATACACACATGTTGTAAATCTCATCTACACTTTATAACTGAAAAAGCTGAAGCTCAGATAGGATGAATAGCTAATATGTGATACAGCCAGAAATTAGACCACTTCTCTAGAGCTAAAACCCATGTTCCCTCTACCAAACCAATATGAACTTAAGTATTCTGTGTTTTTTAAGTCACTGATCTCTGTTGCTTTGTTCTTAATTAATTGTTTAATGTATATGAATGTTTAATATTTTGCTAATGTTAATAGGTTAAATGTTAATTATGGGCAAATAAATTTTATTTTTTTATTCTGATCAGAAAAAAACAACAATGGACCCTAATCCAGTTGATACTCTGTTTAATTTTTATGAATGAAGAAACATTTTTTCTCTTTTATAAATTCAGACAAATACAATGTATTTTTAAAATTTAATCTTAGAGCTGCAGGATTAATGTGTTATATTTAAGACATAAATATAATCATATGTCCTGTAAGCAGTCTGGTTTTTGCTTTTATGAAAAAAATTAAGAATGGCTTTAAAAGTATTCCCAATTGTAAGCAAGAGATTAAGTTGATTTTGGGTGGCATAAAATTTAGGAAGGGTTATGGAATATATGTTGTTAGAATTTCTGCTATACTGTACCCTCTGCTTTTTTTAATTAGTTAATGAACTGGGAAGATAGACATGTCCTATATAATAAAATCCTCTATGCAAATTGACCGAATGACAGAATGACCAGTCGCTATCACATACACTGACCACTGGGGGGCAGATACTCAATGCAGGAGCTTCCCATGGTTGGGGCCGGTGAGTGGGTGGCGCCAGTCCACCAGCCAAGGTGGGTACCAGTGGGGGGCCATGATTGTCCTGCCCACCAGTCGCCCCACTGATTGGCTCTGATTGCTGACCAGGCCTAGGGACCCTACCCATGCACAAATTTCATGCATCACGCCTCTAATCCAAAGATAAAAAGAGAAAGAACACTTTTGAGTGTCTGCTATGTGCCAGTGACTGAGCTGGGGTGCTCTTCATCGATTGCCTTCTTAAGCTCAGGTAAAATTTCTGTTGCTTCTCCTCAGGAAAACTGAACTCAAAGGGGTCAGCTGGCTTGAGAAATGGCATAACAGATATTTAAACTCCATCTCCCTGGCTATAGAGGCTTGACATTTTCCTGTGACTACAGGGGTCTTTGACTTTCCTTTTTATTGCGGAAAAATAGATGGTTAAATAACATGAGGCTGAAACTTAAGAAAACCGGGGAAATCTTAATGATTCACATTTTAGGCCATCTCACTTCATATACTTCAATTCAGTTGCTAACCTGCCATAGGTAAATTGCATAATTGGAAACTGAATTCAATTCTCTTTTTACATTGACTTTCACTTTAGTATCAATGGGGGGATATCTTTTATTTTTATTTTTTTGTGCATCTTTAGTAGACATTGGTTCTTAATCACTTAAGCTTTATATTTCCCACTTAGGTTTTCAAGTGAGACCTGTTAAAAATATATTTTCAAGTATAATTATGTTTTAAGGAAATCTATCTATATTAAAGCATAAGTGATAATTGCAACTGAACAGACAACTGAACAGCTGTGTGGGACAGCCTGGCTTGCAGGAGAGTTAGTGAGGGGCAACCAAATGACTGAGCAGCAGGCTGTGTGGTGAGATCAGGTCGACAGGGGTGTTAGTGAGGGGCATTCAAATGACTAAGCAGCAGGCTGCATGGGGCAACCAGGCCAGCAGGGGGGCAGTTGGGGCCAACCAAGCTGGCAGGGAAGGGGCAGTTGGGGGTGATCAGGTCGGCAGGCAGAGGCAGGGGAGATCAGGCCAGCAGGCAGAGGCAGTTAGGGGTGATCATCCTGGCAGGGGAGGGGGCAGTTAGGGGCTATCAGGCAGGCATGCAGGCAGGTTCTGAGCCATTGGTCCAGGATTGTGAGAGGGATGTCTGACTGCCAGTGTAGGCCCAATCCCAGGGGTCCTGGATTGGAGAGGGTGTAGGCTGGGCTGAAGGAACTTTCCTCCCCAATCTATGCATGAATTTCATGCACCGTGCCTCTAGTAGTTTTATGAATTCTTTTTAAATGCCAGTATTCTTTAACTTTTTCTTTCTCTTAATTTAAGTATGATTAATTTTATGTTGTGAAGCTATCTATCTCTTCTGAGAAAGTTAACTTTTCAGAACTTTAAAAATAACAATGTTATGTAAACCTTGTGAGGTCTACTTTCATCCTGAGGTTAGAGAAGCCAATTTACAAAAAGTATGTTATGATGAAAAGAAAAAAAGAAAAACCCCATGTCAGAATCATCATTATATATAATCAGTATGGTATATATGTAATTAATAAGGTTATAGTTTTTAAAACATTAGTAATAATCTTATGAGTTGTCCTGTCATTCCCAAATTACTTACACACACACACACACACACACACACACACACACACACATTTTTTACTCAAAAATTACCTGAAAATTTATATTTGTTTGTTAAATGCCATGGCCAACCTAATAGCAGACAACCTCCTTTTTTGACCAAGGACCTCTCCAAATTTATTTGACTGCAAAGTAATGTCTGCAACTAAAAATCAAAAGTCACATTGGGAAACACTGTTCTAAGGACACATCCAAAGCCACATAAGAGAGGCTTTTACTGGAGTCAATTTGAAAGAGTGAGGAGAATAAAGATAGTCATAGTAGATTGCAGGAACTTGAGATGATATACATGAGAGGCAGTGAACGCAGGTTAGGATGTACAGTTGATCTGATTTAGTGCCTATTAGATGAAGAGGAAGGAGTCACACAGCAGGTCTGGCTTGTGTGATAGTTAACCAGTGGTATTATTAAAGACAAAGGGGAGTCCCAAGAGGAATTGTTAGGGTAAAAGGAAGGAGTTAACTTTGGACACTGGCTGGGAAACACTTGGAATTCATCCAGGTTGACTTTTCCAGTAGAAGCTAGAAATAGGTTTGGAGCTTACAAAAAAAAAAAAAGTCTCAGAAAAGATGTAGATGTTTGAGTCACCATGCTGCATGAAGCTCCTGGGAGATGGATGGGACTCAGGATGACTTCATTTCAAGGGGTGGGGATCCAAATTATTTTCTTTAATGCATTAAGTGGAGTAAGACTTTGAAAACTTAAACTATACTTTGCTATCACAAATTCTGTCTTTGAAAAAGATAGGTAAGAAAATAAAAAATAAATTTGCCTATTATTAAATATTTTAGATATTACATGTGGCAAGGGAACCATGATGCTGAAACTTCAGTCCCTCCCACCCGCTCACCTCCTCAAAAACAAACAAACAAACAAACAAAAAACAGACAAAATTTAATATGGTAAGGTTCTGATGTTTTAACTTCTCTATGGGCTCATGCCAACAAATACTGCACTACTGGTAAGTTTATAAATCCATTAGTCAAAAAAAGAGGTGTTGAATAATGATTCACCTGGAGCTTGAATAATCCTGTGATCTATTTGAAACAGGCTGACAACATTATAGGAAATGGTGAATGCATTTCCTGTGTAGCATTTGCTTGGTTCATTTACAGTAATTCTCTGTTCCTGCTCAACTATTCGCTTTTGTCTGAAACTGGATGTAGTTACATTCAGTTCAGTAAGCAGAGATGCCTACTGACAAATGGTGTGTCTGAGAAGGGTTGGTCTGCTTTCAGGTTAAGTGAACCTTGAGTTGATATCACTTCCCATTTCAAGAGGATAATAGAGTACTGGCTATTGTATGCTAAGTGTCTACTTAGAACCTTACTTCCATAAGAGCTCTGCACATATTATCTAATCTTCAAATCAAACTTGTAAGGGGAATTATATAATTGTCCTTTAAAGGCCTAGAAACTGAAGCTTTGAGTTAATATTCAAAGTTATAAAATCAGTAAGAGGCAGAGCTCAATTTTGATTATTAGGTTTAATGATTCCACAGTGTGTGGTCTTTCCATTGCCTCGTGCTTCCTATACATGGAAGATAAAAAAGATGGAAAGAGAAATGATCCCTTTTCACATTAATTAATTACATTACATAGAGTGACATTTATATGCAGACTTTTATACTGCATTTTCCTAATGTTTTATAATAGCAATACACATGAGCAAGAATTTTATTTTTTAAGCTTTGCTTTGTTTTAGAAAAACCACTCAAGCAATGGAGGGCGAGAATTTTAAATACTGTGGAAAGTGAGAGATGAATTGATTTAAAAATATAGATAGATAGCCCTGCCCAAGTGGCTCATTTGGTTGAAAAGTCATTCCACATACCAAAAGGTTACGGGTTCAATTCCCAGTCAGAGCATATAAGTAGGCTGTGGGTTTGATACCTGGTTAGGATGTGTACAGAAGGCAACAGATCAATGTTTCTCTCTCACATCTATGTTTCTCTCCCTCTCTCCTTCCTGCAAAAGTCAATAAAAACATTTGCTTAGGTGAGGGTTAAAATATATATACTGAGATACATAGGTAGAGTAACAGTAGAAGTGATTTTTTTTTTCTGAAGATAAGGGTAAACAATGCAAATTAACTGAAAATCTGGGTCTGAATGTGTGAATTGTGGCCGAAGGGACTAGTCAATGTTAGGGCAGAACAGAGAGTAGCAAGACTGCTACAGGACAACAGCAGGGCAACATTGCATCATATTACTGCAGGTCTTAATCAGGGATCCTCTCAAATGATCTCTGAACGCACAATAATCTGGTCACACACACACACACACACACACGTATATACATATGTGTAAGCAATGCCAAGTAATTGTCCCAACACAGGGGCTGATTTGATTTCTTTAAAGAAACACCGGTGCTTCCTTTTGCAGAAATACCCTTTTAAACCTTCCCCCCGCCTTTTTTTTTAAAGAGGAAAGTACAGAATACATTGAATATTCCACAAAAATGCCCTGCTTTGCCTTTTAGAAGCAATCAGAGGAGGAAGGTCAGTCAGCCGACCATTTATTCAAAATCTATTAAACAAATTAACTCACCATTGATTAGTTTCTCATACAACATGATGAGTTGAGGGACTAAACAGGGGATTCTGCCATCAGAGATATGCACAACTCTTCTATGTCCATTACCGTTCTTGATTCTAGTTTAATTTACTATCACCAATGAAATTCATTATGCCTTCCATTTCAGCTATGTGTGGGATCAGACTGTTAACATTTATATTTGAAATTACCGAATATTCTTTTAGAGTTCTGATAGTAATAAAAATTTACTTCAAAATTTGCTATTGTCAATATCTTACAAATACTGACATTGATCTATTTTTCTTCATATACAAGTTTAAAATGAATTCTCACAGATAAGTAAGGTAAGTAAAATTGAAAACAAATTTAGTCAAAGGAAAGAAGATATGGGAAATATTTATATAGAGATGCCTTAAATGCTACCGACATGCATTAAGGAATGTGTTATATAAAAGCAACTTTCCTTATCTCTAGGTGAAATATCTACAGTCAGGCTAAATGTTTTTTGATAAGTTTTGACATTTTAAAATGAAAGCTATTTTAACAAAACCATATTCAAGGAAAATGCTTAAGCATTTTAAATGCTGCCTGGTATGGTGAATATATTTTTATTTCATGCAGATAGGGATTTTGTCAAATGACATTTTTGGTATAAAATGAAAAAAAAAAAACGCTGAAAATAATAACATGAATTAAATGCTTGCATTTTTGAGGTGGAGGACAAAAACAATGAAACAAATAGCATGGTAATATATTGTTCAACTAAATAAAGCTATCATCTCTAATACTTTTATATTTTTTCAAATTTGTTCCCTTCACTATATTTGATCTCAACTAAAGAGATCACTGCTTACAGCTGTCTTTAGAACAAAGCAGAAATGAAAGTGTCTGTGGAATGGATTGTTTGGGGGAATATTTTACTGACTGATGACTGCTTTGTAATTCAAAACTCATCTTGAAGGGAAATAACAACACTTAGCACTTCTGTAATGCTTTTGCCTTCAAATAACTCATGTAATTAATTCCAATTAATCTTTACAAAACCCCTGTGAGGTGACAAATTGACTAGAACTATTCCCCAATATTTATGTGATTAATTATGATCCTATAGGTATATATTGAAAAAAAGTTATATTTTACTCCTTAAATTGGTTTGTGGCTTTAAAAATTACTATGCAAATTGTATCATATTCATGTGAAGAAATAATGTTGTAAAAAGTGAGCTGATTTAAAAACATTTCAGTTGATCGTTTATGGGAAAATCAGGCTTGGGCTTTGGATTTCCCATTGTGGGTGCAGCATGTTTGAAGCAGTGGGGTATGATGGGGAGCACGCTGGCCAGCACCTGTAGGACACTAGATACTAACTGTATCATTTTCATTAACTACATGCCTGACCTTGAAACTTATTTTTCTCAGCTATAAGGCAGTGATAATGTTACCTGCCTTGCCTATATCAGGGAATATTTGAGGATTAAATGTGACAATATATGTGAAAACACATTATTGCTTTAAAGCATTTTAAAACATAAGTCATAAAACTATGAAATCATAGATAACTAATACGATAAACATGTAGTCTAAAGGACAGAAATGAGACTTCTGGGGTCTTGCCTTTTAATTCATTATGTCAAGATTTTAAACTATGTGTTTATTGAGTGTCTACTGCCAGTGAGAGCACCCTTGGAGACACATGGGAAGTGCGGGTATAGATGGGGATGGTACATATACTGAACCTGTATAAGATGCACATTTTTAAAAATATATATTTTATTGATTTTTTACAGAGAGGAAGAGAGAGGGACAGAGAGCTAGAAACATTGATGAGAGAGAATCATCAATCAGCTGCCTCCTGCACACCCCCCACTGGGGATGTGCCCGCAACTGAGGTACATGCCCCCGACCAGAAAGGAACCTGGGACCCTTCAGTCCGCAGGCCAATGCTCTATCCACTGAGCCAAACCGGTTTCGGCAAGATGCACATTTTAATTATGAGCCCAGTGTACTGAGCCTATCGTAGCATTTTTTCTTAATTAGGGCATTGAAAGGAGGAGCATGAGACTATAAGTCCTTCTGACTGGATGATCTGAGTTATGAATAGTGGAGGAATAAGTGGGTCTTGATCTCTTTTACATGTTTAATTATAAAATCTAATAGTTAATAAAATAAAGGGTAGTACTGGCGACAGTCAAGCAGTGACCTGTGTGCTGATCACCTCAGGACCTTTGTCCTTGGTCCCAGCCCCACACTTCTCCACCTGAAATACGCAATCTGAGACATATTGCCTTACCCAGAACCTTCAGTCCTAGCCCAGACAGTTCCCAGCCGAGGCACTGCCATCCTCATTTCTCTTCCCTGCTTTCTTCTACTTGGAAGGTTTCTCCTTCTGTGGCTCCTTTGCTAGTTACTTCATATCCATTTGACGTCTGAAATTAGAACACTCCACAGCTCACGGTATTTGGTATTTATTTTCCTGTTTGTACCAACTACCTAGGTCAGTGGTCGGCACACTGTGGCTTGAGAGCCACATGCAGCTCTTTGGCCCCTTGAGTGTGGCTTGGCTTAGAACCACTTCTTCAAAATAGACTCGCCCTGGCTGGAAACCAACTTCTGCGCGTGGGCCACAAAGTTTCAATCACACTGTACGTGCACACCCACCCGTGGTATTTTGTGGAAGAGCCACACCAAGGGGCCAAAGAGCAGCATGTGGCTCACAGGCCTTGGTTTGCTGACCACTAACCTAGGTTGTCTCATTTATATTTCCAATAGTTATAATGCCACCAACTCTCAAATACCATTGTCGGTTTCACATCTCTTGCCTACACTTCTCCCCTACCCTCTAGAACCATATTTCCAATAACTCGTCATCATCTTAACTTGACCATGTCTAATAAGCATCTCAAACTTAAGTACAAACCACATCCCTGACTCTCTTGTATCCACTTCCTCCTGTCTTTATTGTTTTTTGTTTGTTTGTTTGTTTGTTTGTTTTTAGTGAGTAAATGGCAACTCCATTCTTCCAATCAAAAGCCTCAGGGTTACTCTCTATTTCTTTCAGTCTCATATACTCCGATATCCTACCGGCTCGGCCTTCAAAACATATCCACAGTTCACCTCCTTCTCATCACATCCACTGAAACACCCTGCCTTAAGCTACTATTGTCTCTTCCTATCCCAACAGTCCCTTGCTTCCACCTTGCTGTCCTGTGGTACATTCATAATATGCCACTTGTAATATATCATTCATAACATGTCATTGAGTTGTGATTCTCAAACATCATCATGAATCAGAATGACCTGAAAGTCTTGTTAAATATAGATTGCTGCCACTCTCAGAGCTTGTGATTTAGTCAGTGGGGCCACAGAATTTGTACTGGTAGTAAGTTCCTGGGTGATGTGAATGCTGATGATATGGGGCCATCTCTTGCAAATCTGTGATGTAGAGCTTTCTTACTCAAGGTATGGTCCAACTGACCAACAATATCAGCATGACTGCAGAGCTTGTCAGAAAAGCAGAATTTCACTGAATTTCATTGAAGCATAATTTGCATATTACGATGATTCCAAGGTGATTATTTTATACATGACAGCCATAGAAACACTAATGGAGAGTATTCTTGTTGCATTTCAGGTAGCATTACTTAAAATTGATTTTTATCTGAATATGAATAAAACTCTGAATCTATACCGGTTTAGAAAGTGCTGCATGATCTGGCCTCCTGTTTAAACCCTCTGACTTTCTCTCTTACCACACACCTGCTGACGCTCAGCCATCCCACTGCTTGGTCCCCTTGCTCTCCGGTGAACTGAACTCTGCTCTGACTCAGCATTGGTACTTGGTTTCTGCCCTAGCCTGGAATGCTTTCCCCAGTAACTACATTGCTTATTTCCTTGCTTTCTTTAGTGCTGTGCTCAAAGTTCACCTAATCAGTAACACCCATTTGCCAATAATATCTGGTAACTGCCCCCTTGCTAACCTGCCATTCCTTTTGTAGCTTAACATGCTTTACTTTTCATGTAGCTATATACCAGCTAATTTTATTTCTAGAACAAAAGATTTTTCTGTAAGCATTTTGACTCTAGATGTTTTTATGTCCAACTAGAGACCCAATGCAGGAAATTCATGCAAGGAGGTCGGCCCTTGCAGCTATGGCTGCTTGCCTCAGCTCTCGTAGCCCCAGCTTAGTCCAGAAGGTCCTTTGGCTGTCTGGTCTAATTAGCATATTATGCTTTTATTATTATAGACTAGTGGTGCAGTACACAAAATTCGTGCACATTAAAAGGGAATTTATTAGAGGAAATATTTTAATATTGCTATTTGCTGTTTCTCTGCAATAGAATTGGCAGAGATGAAAGAAAATTAGTAAAATGTATATGAAAATCTCCCTCCTGTCAGAGACTGGGCATGCTGCAGGACACAGAGTCAAGTCCCCGCCCACCCATGCACACCTCAAAATCGTGCAAGACCCAGGCCCAGCTGCCTCCATCCCCCATCAAGCCCAGCAGGGAGGGGAGGCACAGCCTCAGGTCCCCCAGTTCCAGGGTCGGGGGGACGGACTCAGGTCCCCCAGTCCGATGCTAGGATATGATGACCATTTGCATATTAACTCTTTATTATATAGGATGGCTAGAACAGTTCCAGGCACATAGTAGATATGAAAACTTTTTTGATCAAATGCATGTTTTCTAAATCTTTTCCCATGACTGAATTTTTAATGGGAAAAATATGAGACCAGGGTATTGAAGAGAGGAGGAAAACAAGTAAATAGAGTTCAGGATTAAGAGTCAACAAACAAGGGTAGAATGACTAGAAGACAGATTTCTTTCCCAACAATTTTTCTTAGGATTTTATAAGTGAGGAAATTGATTTCCAGATTATTGATACAGCAGGTTCTTGAAAAACATATTTTTGTTAAGCATTTATTTCATTATAATGTTGATGAGATTCCCTAAGGAGTTTAACTTTTTATTATTATTTAATTTATCAGGGGTGACATTGGCTAATAAGATTATATAGGTTTCCAGTGTAGATTTCTATGGCACATGATCTGGATATTACATTGTGTGTCTACCACCCAAAGTCAAATCATCTTCAGTCACCTTTACCCTTTACCCTTTACTATCCCACTACTTCACTCTCTTTCCTCTGGTAACCACTATACTGTTGTCTGTGTCTATGAGTTTCAGTTTTATATTCCATATATGAGTGAAATCATATGGCGCTTAACTTTTTCTGACTGACTTATTTTGCTTAGCATGACATTCTCAAGGTAAATTCACGAGATTACAAATGGCAGTAATTCATTTCTTCTTATGACTTGCCTCTTGTTTATATTAAATAGCCTGTAGTAAAATTGGTTTTGTTACATACATCATTTCTCTTAAAGTCACAGAACCTATTGATAATGTTAAGTGAGGACTTACTGTAGATCTTACATACAAGATATATTTTCTCCAGTTTCATAATTTATTATAAGATGAAAGACCAAAATGATGGAAATTTACAAATGTGTTAACTGTCTGCTTAAGTATATTCACACCAAAGAGCCCATCTGTGATGACTTTGGGCTGAAGAATTTTTAATTAATGATAATAATATTAGTACATCGTGTACAGTGAAGAAGAGGTAGCCAGTGAGAAGGTGCAGGGATAGGTGTTAGAACTGTTTTTATTTAATGCCTTTGTTAATTAAATTCACTAGTTTAGTACATTGGAAGGTGCCAGTGACACCAGGGAGAAAAAGAATAAATTCAGAATACCTTGGAGGAGTCAGACAGAGTGCAGAGACATGAGTATGAATTCATCTGTAAGAAAGAAAATTCAAATTGAAATGTCTAGGACATATTTAAACAGAAAATGGTAATATTCCTTTGGTGATGATGCTATCATTGATCATGTGGGCAAGATTAATTTATTATGGCTCAATTCTGACTCTTTTGCATCAAGAGTGGCTCAGCCACTGTCATGCACAATAACCCATCACAAAGGGCCTGAATATAGCAAAAGGCAAATCTTATTCCTAAAATAGAATGAGACTTGTATTTAAGTATGTCTAGGGTATTGGATGGGGTGGCCATGTGAGGAAGTGTGGACAATGGGTCAGAGTTGAGGAAGAGGTGTTGTTTGTATTCAGGACTTCATTTAGACTGCATTATGGCACAGTCTCCATGGACTCATTTCTGAATCCTAAAATGAAATTTTCACAATTTAAGAGCCAGTAATGCTATTAAGTCATATAATTGGTCATAAATGGTCAGATATTGGTAATTTCATGTTTCAACTAATGAACCAGTTAGTATAAGAATCTCTCAGTCATAAGGAGCCAGTTACCCTGCTTCCTTGGGTGTTGGCATCTGTACTCACAAGACACCTGCCAGCCTTAGTGTACACTGAACACCAGATTAGGGAGCTCTGCTGGGCAGTAATGCAACACTTCCTTTTGCTGAGTGCTAGCAATGAAAATGGAACTTCTAGTAAGAATTAGCAACTGGGAGGGAGAAGGAAAATGAATGTCAAGAAGTACCCTAGAAGACTAAAATGTAGATGAAAGGATTTAAGGTTTTGCAGAAGTATTTGGGAGTTCTTACAGAGAAGATATTTGTGGTAAAAAAGGCAGTTCTTATTTTCATGTTTATATATTGCCTTAGGCTGTTGTGACAAAGAAAATACAGTTATATGCTTGGTATCTTAGGGACCAAAGCAGGACAGGAATAGGAACTGAAGGACTTTAGGATTTTGTGACTTGTTTTAAGCTGCAATTGCTCGGATTCTCCTGTTTCTTCTGCTGCAGCATGTACCTCTGGCAGCAGATGAAGTTCTCAGAGGTAAAGTACAGCCACATTGGAGCATTGGCAATGAAGGTAGAATCATGGTGATATTACCATGTGTAGATGTGGAACCTTTAGAAAAACATATTGTTGGCCCTCCCTACATCTAGGCTGCTCAGAAAACTAAATGTTCTCTATCTGGAAAGCCAGTAAAACTTTCAGATTCATAGCATTCTGCAACCTTAGATGCAACAAAGCAAAAGAGAAATGGTGCAGGCATACACACCAGCCTTCCACATAGAGTGTCCCTGTTGAGCCATGTGAGGGATATTGGTCACCACACTGTGCTGCTCTGATTCTTAGCTGCCCGAGGCATAAAATGACAAGGGCACCAGAAGCTCTCGGTTGCTTCTTAAAATGTAATATTCCACTGCACTGCTGCATTGAAACTTTCAGTGGATTATAGGTTTTGTCTACATATTTCACTTCACCACAGAGCCATTTTGTAACTGAAATGATAAAAAAATATCAACTCATTAACAAGAATCCTAACTTAAACTTAAGTAGCTACCATTTAATAAAATGAATGGTCATTGTGTGCCAAACTTGGTGCTCATGATTTGTCATGAAATTATCTGATATTTCAGGCTCAAATATGATTAGAGTTCCTTTAATGCCCAGAATAAAGCAAGAATAACAAGAATGGGAGTGCTAGAATTTAACATCTTCTGAAGGTTTTAGTCCCACCACTACCCGGTTATACATAGGGCTTTTTGTGCTATAGAAAAGTGTTTTCCAATATATATATATATATATATATATATATATATATTATTAATAGAAGATGCAGGAAATAAAGTGGAAATAAAGAAGACATGTAAGTATACTGCACAAGTAGTGTGATTTGTTTCCCCCATCCCTGCCCAGAAACATAATTTTGGGCAACAAGGTAGAAGGGCTTTTTTTCTCATGCAACCAGGAAAGTGCCATCAACACCGTACACTGAATGTGTTTTTTACAAACGAGAAGAGTTTTATCAAATCCTGTTGCACTTCTCAAAAGGCCAGTTCCCATGCTCTTTCCCTGGCTTTGCATCAATTTGATGTTTATATTGATGACAAGCACCTAAGAAAAGCATACTGGATTAAAATATTCATTTTCCTTTTTCTAAAACATCAAAACATAGCGTAGAGACCATTGATTTTTAAACAGGTGTCTGCTGTTTCATATTTCAGTAATGTATTCACTCAGATTGGTAGTTTTAGGCTCCTTAGTCTCACAGCTGCCAGTGTTCCCTGATCTGGAGTAGATCGTCAACCGTCCTTAACAGGTGATTTATGGCAGGGCCAAAGGAGCTATTGGGCACCTGGAGAGGGAGCAAATGCACTGTATTGAGCAGCTGAAGTCATTTCTTGACAGATTTTGTTTTAGGTAAAAATGCAAGGCATTTTCTTCTACAGATTTCTTAAAGCATATATTGTAAGGGAAGGAAAATCCATATGGTATTGATTTATTTAAATGTTTTGAAAATTAGATATTGGGAAAGCTTTTTATATTTGTATATTTCTTAGAAAACGTTTTTATTTCACCAAGGATAAAGAGAAAAAAGACCTGAAAATTCATGTTTAGTTCCAAATTTAAAGTCAGATTTGACATGGTTTTAAAACACGACCAAACAAAAATTAGTCTGTGGTTTCACAGAATAAAGTAAGCTATAGGGGAGGCAGGCAAGCTGTTTTGCTGGCAGACTCCTTATACCCTCAGTCAAAACAGAGCAGCAAACAGAGTCCTTAAGTATAGTAGCACCAAATGGTAGTTCAGTTCATAATTTTACAGAATTTATAGCTTCAGTGATACAGGGCTGGGTATTGATTCATGGTTTCTTTTTCCTTCATGCTACAAGAGAAAAGAACTCTATTAAAAGGAGTAATGAATTGTGTGGGCTGTAATTGCTGTTCTGTCCAGAGCTGTTACTGGCTTGGAGTGCTTCAGAGCAAGCGGGAGGTAGGTTGTACTGTGTAGTCTGCTAATCCATATTTGTTAGTAAACAGAGGGAGAAAGGAGAAAGAATGTCTTCTAGACTCTAGAGTATTTTTAGAGAGCATATTTACTCTGGATGAATAGACTAAAATGTTCCCTTCCTTACCCAGTTTTAAGTAATTTTTATAATGATAGAAAAAAATTTACAAACACGTAAGTCTCACATACAGGGTTGTGTGAAGAATTATTATTTGAAGAATACTATAAAGGAACTTTCTTTCTCTCTATCTCCATCTCTCTTCTCTCTTTTCTCTCCTTCCTCTTTCCCTCTCTCCACCCTTCCTTTCTTTCTGCCATCTCATATGTATCTATGCACATATCTATCTAGTTAGATATGTTTTTTACTTATTTTAACATTTTTTTAGGAATTTGTTACATCTCAGATGTAGCCCTGAAATATGGAAATGCCAATTTCTTTTCCTGTCTTTGACCCTTTCCCTCAAAACGTTTTTTTTACTCAAAACCTAGTTATTATACTTCATGCTGCACTATATATGCGTGTGTGTGTGTGTGTGTGTGTGTGTGTGTGTGTGTGTTTTGCTGAACCAGCATAAAATTAATCATTTGATGGGATGAATAGAATGACATCAACAAAAGTCTGTTGGTGGACTAATAATAAATTATTTTTAGTTAATAACTCACATTTATATTTCTGAGAAACATATTTATCTTTATTATTTACTTTGAAAGTTTGATTTTCTATATTTTCCAAAAATTGAATAAACAGAAGTCATCCTCTTCTTTGACCTTAGAATAAAATCTTTGACGGTATGCCAAATGCCTATTTTTTAAATGCATATTCAAGGAGTCAAATATTATGGAAAGAGTAATAGGTGTCCTTAGGATCTCAACTGATAATTGTTGGCTAATTAACAAGGCACAAGAAAAATACACATAGAAAGTATTTTTATAAATATTACTATGCATTTACTTTTATGATTTTGTTTCTGAACACATATAATGTAGATGTCTATGATAGAATTAAAACAATGAATGGCCCTAGCCAGTTTGGTTCAGTGGGTAGAGCTTTGGCCTGCAGACTGAAGGATCCCAGGTTCAATTCTGGTCAAGGGCAGGTACCTCAGTTGCAGGCTCCTCCTTGGCCCATGCAGGAGGCAACCAATTGATGTGAAGAGCACGTCAATATTGATATTTCTCTGTCTTTCCCTCTTTTTTCCACTCTCTAAAAATGAATAGAAAAATATACTAAACACACACACACACACACACACGCACACACACATACACATGCACACACATACAAGGAATGAAAGTGAGCATCAGGTACATTTTAGATGCATTTCATTCTCAAAATTAATTAAATTATTATGAACTCCTTAGGGATTTATTTCCCTTTGCTGCATTTAAAGACTTATAAGATGATAAAACCTTTTTATATATATATATATATATAATTTTAGCTCTGGCTTTCTTTTTTTTTAAAATATATTTTATTGATTTTGTACAGAGAGGAATGGAGAGAGATAGAGAGTTAGAAACATCGATGAGAGAGAGTCATCGATCAGCTGCCTCTTGCACACCCCCTACTGGGGATATGCCCGCAACCAAGGTACATGCCCTTGATGGGAATCGAACCCGGGACCCTTCAGTCCCCAAGCCAACGCTCTATCCATTGAGCCAAACTGGTCTCGGCAGATGATGAAACTTATCCATTCTATTTAATAAAGAGGGAATATGCTAATTTATCCTCACACTGTCACAAAGATGATGGCACCCATAGCCAATAAGAAGGGAATGTGTTAATTTATTTCCCTGCCCTCAAAGATGGCAGGGCCCACTGCCAATAGGAAGAAATATGCTAATTGACTGCCTTTCCCTCAAAGCTGGTGGTGCCCACAGTCAATAAGGAGAGAATATGTTAATTGATTATTCAGTTCTCAAAGATGGTAGCACCCACAGCCAATAAGGATGAAATATGCTAATTGACTGTCATGCCCCCAAAGATGTCAGTGCCCACAGCCCCACCACGTGCCTGCCACAGAGTCTCCCAGTCTCCTCAACCCCCCAGCTGCCCAGGGCTGGCCCAAGGCTCAGGTAATCAGGGCCGGCCAAGGCTTGTGCTGCCAGCAGTGGCAGCAGCACAGGTGTTATGGGGTGTTGCCTTCCCCTGATTGCCAGATTGCCACCTGCCCCTAAGGAATCCCGGATTGTGAGAGAGGGCAGGCCAGGCTGGGGGACCCCCCTCCCTCCAGTGCATGAATTTTCATGCACTGGGCTTCTAGTTATTTATAAAGGTTAGTAGATTTTGAATATGAAACAACATCTACTTTGCTCCAAATAGTTCTTTTTCTATTACTTTCTTTGCTAAAGGAAAAAACAAACAAGTAAAAACACAAAATAAAATAAAATACAAATAAAAAATGAGGAAAAAATAGTAGATAATGTGTATATAGAGACATATACATACTTTAAAAAAATGAAAATAGTATTACTCAAGACAAAGTATGTTAATACTTTCTTAATTTACATCTGTATATCTGAGCACAACATAACCAGTAAAATCTAGAAAATATAACCTTATACAAAGTAATCACCTCCTATCTGGTATCACTGATTATGTATTCTCAAACAAATCTACTAATTTTCCACTTGAAATTTACTTGCCACTAAAAAAAAATCTTTAAGAATTATAAACTTGTTATTATAATTTTAAATAATAGGCACATAAATGTCTTTTTATCTTTCTGTTAACTCTCATATATTAGGAAGATAAAACATGTAACATGTGAAAACATGTATCTAAGTTGCATATACAGATATAATAGATTAATATCACAGTATTTTATTCCTTTGTCTTTATTTTTTTATCTACCCAAGTAAATGTTTTACAAGGGATATCTATGGGATAAATAATAACAGACTATAAGACAAGTATGAAAATTAGCTTTAATACTCACATGAGCTTGATGTCCAAATTTATTTCTAAAATTAATCTAAGTTTCCTAGGCTAAATATCAGTTTGCCATTCATTTTAAAATTTGGGTTGTTTCTTTTTTATTATTGAGTTTTAAAAAGTCTTTACTCTGAATACCAGATATATGATTTATAAATATTTCAATCTGTCTGTGTATTTTTTTTTAATGTAATTCGAAGAGCATAAGTTAGTAAATTTTTTGAAGTCTAGTTTATAAGTTTTAATGGGGGATGGTTTAGGACTTGTATTTACAACGTCTTTGATTAACCTGAGGTTACAAAGATTTTTATCTTATATACTAGAAATTAAAAAAATAGATTTTACATATTGGACTATGAATCATTTAGTGGTAATTTTTATTTACTTTGTGAGGTATGGACCAAAGCTATTATTTTACAAGATGAGTATCCAGTTGTTCCAGTGCATTTGTTGAAGAGATAAACATTACAACACTTTGTTTGCACTTTATACTTTGGCAAAAATCAATTGACCATAAACATGTTTATTTCTAGGTTCTATTATGTTCCATTGCTCTATTTAGTTGTCTTGATGCCAATCACATTATCTTGACCTTTGTAGCTTTAAAATAAACCTAGCTGGTTTGGCTTAGTGGATAGAGCACCCTTCGGCCTGCAGACTGAACGGGTCCAGTCAAGGGCACATGCCTGGGTTACAGGCTGGATCCCCAGTGTGGGGTGTGCAGGGGCAGCTGATCAATGATTCTCTCTCATCATTGATGTGTCTATCTCCCTCCTTCTCTCTGAAGACAATAAAAATATATTTTAAAAAATAAATAAATAATACAATAAAATTCACCTTGATTCCTGCCAGGTCAGTTGGTCAGAGCACCAAGGTTGTGGTTTTGATCTCCTGTAAGAGCATATACAAAAAGCAACTTAAGGTAAGCATAAATTGCTGGAACAACAAATCAATGTCTCTCTTTCTCTAATCAATGAATAAAAAGTAAATAATGAAATTAATCTTGAAATCAGTCAGTGTAAGTCTTATAACATAGCTTGTGTTCACAGTTGTCTTGATTGTTCTAGATCTTTTGTATTTCCATATAAATTTAATAATAAGCTTGTCAACTTCTATAAAAATTACTTATATTTTGATTAAGATTGAATGAAAGCTATAGAGATAATTGACATCTACACATACTAAGTCTTTCATTGCATACATCCATGATATTACTACATTTATTTTATTTGTAATTTTTTTCTAAGCTATATGTTGTAATTTTCACATTAAACAGATTTTGAAATAGTTATATTTTCATACTATTATAAATGATATTTTAAAAATTATCACTTCTCATTGTTCATTACTAGTAACAGAAATGTAATTGACTTTGTAATATTTATTAATTAGTGCTAGGGGGGTTTTTTGGTATAATTCAGTAGATTTTCTACATAGGTAGTCATTTTTGTGTGTGTGTGTGTGTGTTTAATAAAAATACTTTTAATTTATTTTCCTTAGAAGTTAAATGTAAATATTTCTCTTTTTTCCGTGTCCAGCGCAGCTAGAGAGCTGTCCAGTTCCTGAGTAGGGGCTGCTGGGGATTGAGAAAATAAAAGAAAGAGATAGACACAGAGATAGAAGGAAAAAGCTGGGGCCAGGTGGGACCACTGTCCTCTGACATGGACAGGAACAGTGACAGTGACTCCAGCCCATAAGGCTCATTTATTTTATACAGCCAGAAAAACCAGAAGTTTTAACAAAAGTCAAGACAAAGGAGGTTATTTTCATCCTTGGGTGGGCCCAAGTCATATTCATTCCTGGTGCTTGACTGGATTTGCATAATAAAACCCATTCCCTAGCACCTGGGCAGAAATGAAGGTCAAGCTGACAACACTTCTGCCTTTTCCAGAATGTGTTTCCAGCACAAGGCTTTGCCTACTGCCCTGGATTCATCTGACAATTTAAAGAAATGCCCATGTGCCTTCCCAGGGGCTCTCTATTCTTGAATTTTATTTTATTTTATTTTTTTATTTTATTTTTTTGTGGTGTTGCACTGGCTAGCATGTTCAGTATGACATTCCATAGGAATGGGGAGAGGAGATGTCCTTGTTCTCTTCCTGATCTTAAAAGGAAAATAAATCAGTTTTCCTCATTAAGTACAATGTTAGATCTGTTTTTTTTCATAGTTGCCTACTGCCCATTTCCTGAAAAGTTTTTCATTACCTGGATAATGTCATACCTTTTTCTATGTCTAATGAGAGCATTGTATAATTTTTCTTATTTAGTTTAATGTGATGAATAGCCAGTTATGCATTATTGCTTTCTTCTACTAAATTTTATTTAAATTGTGCATCTTTGTTTATGGATAATGGTCTATAATTTTTGTTACTTGTAATATTTCTGTCTGCTTTTGGTATCAGGATAAGTTTTGCCTTATAAAATGAGCAGGAATTATTCCATTCTCTCTAGTTTTCAGAAACTGTTTGCATAGAATTGAATTTATTTTTTTCTTAAATGTTAGCCAGAATTTATCACTGAAGCAATGCAGGCCTGAAATAGTCTTTGTGAGGTTTTTCAGTACAAATTCAAAAACTTTAAACAGATATAGGATTATTTAGTTCATCTATTTCTTGAGAAAGCTTTGCTAGTTTTAGTATTTTAACTAGAGGCTCATTGCAGGAAGATTCCTGCAAGAATAGGGCTTCCTTCAGCCAGAGGGAAGTGGAGAAGGCAGGCTTCTCTCCTCTCTCCACTGCCTCACTCCCTCCTCCACTGCTTCGCTCCTTTCTGCAGTGCTTGGCTTACTTCTCCACTGTCTTCAGTCTTTGCTCCACGACTGCGAATGCAAATCAACCACCATATTTGTTGGGTTAATTTGCTTACTTGCTCCTGATTGGCTGGTGCGCGTAGTGGAGGGACAGCCAATTTGCATGTTTCTCTTTTATTAGTGTAGATGTGTTTGTTCCTTTTATCAAAGTTTTGCAATTATTGCCAGGAAGTTGTTTATAGTATTCTTATTATCTTTTTAATATCTATGGGATCTGTGGTGTCATATTTTTTATTATTTATACTTAAAGTTTATGTCTTTTTATTTTCCTGATCATTCTTGCTGGAGGTTAATTGATAATTTTTTAAATATCCAAAAAAAAAACAGTTTTGATTTAATTTTCTTTATTATATTTCTCTTATCTTTTACTTTTTATTCTGATTTTAATCATCTTTCTTCTGGTTACTTTCACTTAACTTCATCTTTTTATAACTCATCTATATGTTCCTCAACAATTGTTATTATAAGATTTTATATTTTTAACTATAGCAACCTTACTGAGTGTGAAGTGGTTTGTATTGCATGTGTTTTTTTTATTTATTTATTTTTATTTTTATTTTTTTATTGATTTTGTACAGAGAGGAAGGGAGAGAGATAGAGAGTTAGAAACATCGATGAGAGAGAGTCATCGATCAGCTGCCTCTTGCATACCCCCTACTGGGGATATGCCCGCAACCAAGGTACATGCCCTTGACCGGAATTGAACCCGGGACCCCTCAGTCCCCAAGCCGACACTCCATCCACTGAGCCAAACCGGTCCTGGCTGCATGTTACTTCTGGTTAAAAGGTACAAATTTAGAGGGTCTGTAATTCCTTCTTAAAATATCTGCTATCAGTGTGTCTATCAACATTAAAACCCTTCAAATTGCAATAAATACATTATTCTTTTCTAATTGCCTTCATTATTTCCAGGAATCCAAATAATAAAATTACTATTAGTGGTAGGCAGTACTGTTTAAGGACTTTAAAAAAAAAAAAAAGAATATGAGTTAGAGACCTGTGTGGCCTGGAAAGCTTAAAATATTTAATAAATGGCCCTTTACAAAAAAGTTTGCTGCCTTCTGATAATGACATACAGCTGGTTCAAAGCCAACTTCACCAATTTTGGAATGTAGGTTAGAGCTAACAATATACTTGTAGACACACAAGACCTCCAGTTTATCCAACCTAGTAAAAGAGCAGGGGAAAACACACACATAAGCCTGTACATTTTTTAAAATATATACATTGTGTTGACTATTCTGTGTTTTAATATAAAGCCTATGACTTGATATAGAAGATAGAGGGAATTTGAATATGATCCCTGGAACATACATGAGGAAAGAGAAAACTAACTCTAGTTGTACAAGACCTGAATAGAATGTGTAGCCTACAGATATTCTTAAGGTTAGTGCATGACTGTACCCCTCCATGGTATCTAAGGAGGCTTTGTCACTATAGTTTGGATGCACTCACCAGAAGGATAGAGACAAGTCACTATGTTGTATATGATGCAGGCAGACAGACTGGCCTATGTTAATAATTTATGCTATATAATACATTCACCAATCTGAGGGAATGGATTACTTGAGTGGCAAATAGTACAGTTAGATGCACTGTACAAAGGTGACACTCATTCTGACATTGCAGACCAAGTGTCAGCTCTGAATATTGACAAAGTGACAGTCACAAATCAAGGAACTCAAGTTTTTGTTTGAACTATTTTATGTGTCTTCTATGCCATACAGAGATCTGAGTTAGTTATCATGTGGTCTTGGAATAATAGTAGACTTTCTCCTGTGATTACTGGTGCTGGACCATGCTTTCCATTCCCCACCTTACTTACTATTCCTGCCTATCTCTTCTATCCTCCTTTAAGAAATCAAGTAACCACTCTACTATGAAGTCCTCAGTGATAAAGTAAACATATAGGCTTGTATACATATGTTTATATCCTTTGTTACTCAATGCCATTATTTTTCTAGATAAATTTTGCTAATTGAAATTCAGATCCAAAAATATGAATTTTAAATTCCCAGGACAACATTGTTTACTTTTTATTATAAAATAATAATATCAATATTTGAAATAACTAACATGTGAAACTAAAATCACCACCATCTTTAAAAAAGTGATAGTTGGTGCTAAACTCTTTGTCTTGAGGCTTAAGATGTTATCATTAGTAACTTGATTTTTTTCATTCTTAAAAGAAATTAAATCCATCCTTTTCTCATCAAAATGAAACACCCTGAAATATAAGCAACTAAAAATTCAGACAGTATCTTTGATCAGGCTGAAATATGAATTGTTTGCTTTAGAATCACAATAGCCTGTATTGTCTGTCATTGATGACTATGCTAACACAATTATAATATTTTATGTTTCAGAATGGCAATGTAACTGATCCCAAAGGACACACAAAACTTTTTTATCTACATCCTTTTGTGCATCTCTAGGTCATCATATTGGTTTCTTTCCAGAATATCCTCTAATTTAATTTCCTTTGAATAATTGTTTACCAGAGCAAATCTATCTCCCCACCTCCTCCAGAAATCCTTTTGACCTTTACAGAAGACTGGACTTATAACTGAACAGTATGCCAATAGAAATGATAAGATTTATTCTAAGACTTTAAAAATTTGCTTGAAGGTAGTGGTGTACTAGTGAATATTTAAAAGCTCTTTTCTTACACGTTCTTAGCAAAATGAATAATGTAACATTCTTTAAGCATTATTCATGAGATTGTTTAAAAAGTAAATTAATTTTGTTAACCCTTAATATAGTGTTTCTTCTTTAATTTTTTTGATGGCTAACAAATATATACAGTAATAACTTATTTAATCTCTTTAAATTTAATCTCTTTAAATCTCCTTAATTTCTTTACATATTCACTATAATTCTTAGACTTAGATTGAGGTAAAGTAGTGTATAATGAAATAACCAAACTAGCATTGTTTTTTAACTAGGGACAAAATTACATATGTAATTGAATTAGGGATGTTGTCTAAATCATGTCTTAAATTACCCACTTCATCTTTGCATATTAAAACTATAAATACCCTTTAGTCACATTGAAAATATAAAGTACTAAAAGAATTAATTCTGTCTACCCTATATTTTTTCCATTCTCTTTTTCAAGGTCCATTTTAATTTGCTTCTTCCTTACTTTTCCAGATTACTTTTTTGTCTTTTTAATAAATTTTATATCCTTTTAGAAATAGCCTACATCTTTTTTGGAAAATGATTGCATAGGTACTAATTAATATTTATGCAATTATTTTGTGATTAAGATGCTTCCAAACTATTCATTCAGAAAAATCTCATCTCACTCTAAAGCCCACATTATACCTGCTCTATAAAGTTAACTCTGATCATCTGGTTTACCTTTTTTCTAAACTATTCTAACATATATTTTTAAAACCATTTTATGCACTTTAATTGTATTTGTCTTGAGGCTCCAACTAGGTAGACTTCAAGTACAAGAAAAGAGGGATTTATATCTCCTTAAATCTTAATTACCTATCAGGTAGTAGATATTAAATATATGTTATTGCATATTTAAATTGATCACTTGTTTTAGTTATAATTAATATTTTTTGTGTAAGGATTAAACCACAGGCTGTTGATCATAGGGAAATACTGAAAAGAAAATTTTCCAATTAAATATTAGGGCCAAAGAGGAAATAGAAAGTAAACTTGTGGAAACAGTGTGGGTACTAAGGTTAGATAGATAACACTTTAACTATGTTTTGCTTAAAGAGATGTTGATGCTAGTTCATCTCACCCTAGCATGTACTTTCTCAATAGTATATCCTTTTGATCAAGATTCTACCTTTGCCCAAGGTTTGCAGCTTATTCCCAACAAGTAACTGGAGTGATTGTCTCTAAAGTAAGTCAAATAGTTTCATAACTGTCTTAAAAATTTCCACTTGTTTCTCATTGTTCTCTAAATGAAAGTGGCAGTCCTTAAGAGGTATGAGCTATGTATGAGTCAGGATATTTTACAAGCAGTAACAAATAGCTCAGAATCTTAATGACTTAAGCCAGAGTTCATTGCTGCCTCTTCTGTGCTTTCCTTGTGGAGACAATGAGCTCTGCCCTGCATGAGCATCCAGGGACAAGGTCTGGTGGGGCAGGCACCATCTCGGATGTGCTTGACACAATGCTAAGGAAAGTTTTTCTCCAGTCTACAAGAACAGCGCCTCATACCCTGTTTCCCCGAAAATAAGACAGTGTCTTATATTAATTTTTGCTCCCAAAGATGCGCTAGGTCTTATTTTCAGGGAATGTCTTATTTTTCCATGAAAAGAATACGGTACACATTTATTGTTAAATGAAAATAAAGGAAATTTATTACATGTATATGGTATGGTAGTATGGTAGTTGTCAACACAAACCAAACTGTGAATCCTACAGTATCAAGAATTTACTCATTTATTCAATGACAATCATGTCATCATCTTCTGGAACATCATCATAACAATCCAATTCCTGAATGTCCTGGTGAATTCCTTGTGACTCCATTTCTTTCAGAATCAGTGGACCAAATCTCTCATGTTTAGCCTAGGGGGGCCTTCTTTTCAGGGGATGCCTTATATTTCACTCAGAAGGAAACCTGTAAGTAGGTCTTATTTTTGGAGGATGTCTTATTTTCGGGGAAACATGGTAGTTTGATCACAACTCTTTGTGTTTCAATGTCTGCACTGAAACATGGGTTCGGGGAATCAAAACTTGCTGGAAAGAGGACAAAATTACAATCTACAAGGTCTTACATGGTCATCTTATGCCTGCATTCACATTGCCTTCCTGACATTTTCTGTTGGGAGCCAGCAGAGTTGAGACGAGCTACTCAGTCTTAAGAAAATAGAATTAAGTTCCTTCTAGCAGAAGTTATGCGGTGCCCTGAGGGCTTGGCCAGAAGATAAGATTAACCTGGGGCTTAGCATCTTCCTGTCTTCCTGCATCTTCCCCTTCCTGATCCTCCCCCCTAGATAGCCCAGCTTTGGAATGTTGTACCTTGGAATGTCACACCGCCCCTGGCAATTTTCCAATCCTGTGTTGCCAGATACCAAAGACCCCCCCTTCATAGGCAACCCTGCCCCCCTTTGTTTCTGCTGTATAAATACAGCCATTTCAGAGAATAAAATTGAGGCTTGATCAGAACCTTGTCTTGCCTCCATTCTTTTGCGTTCCTTGTTTGTTTCATTCTCTTAGGTGGTTCCTGCGTGCCCCCGTTGTTGTCCCGAGGGTCGGGACAATTTTCCCCCTATTACTCTCTCTCTGACAAAATTTTAAGTCTTCTACAATAGCTTCCTTAAATCTACCTGAATACTGTAGACATGTTCTTATTGTAACCCCAGCCTAAAATGCCTGTACCCCAGATATCTCCAATGCCAGCTTCCTTGCTACTAATTACACAGAGTGTATATTCAAATGTAATTGCCTCTGTGAGAACTTCCCTATTACCCTATCTAACATGAATGCCTCCGCACCATATCACCCTTCCTTTATTTTTTTCCTTGGCCTTATCACAATATTATATGATGTGTTATCAGTATCTCCCTGAAAATTAAATGTAATGAGTAAAAAACAAATTGGATGTTGGTTTGTTTTGCTATATATCAGTATGCAGGGCAGAGTCATGGTAAGAGCTTAATTAATATATGTTGCATAAAGTTTAAGGAAAAAAGTTTATGAACAATTAAGCCTCTTAATTTATTGTAATTATGACTACAATAACATTCAGAATTACAAGTTATAATTATTTTATATGGCTACTAAATAATGAATGTTTATTTTATGCAAATATTTTATTGATACTTTCTGATATAACCCATTTTGTTTCATGCTAACACTAGGAAGTGAATACAATCATCTCCATATTATAACTGTGAAACAGGTGATAATAATTAGTGTGCTTATGGTCATACAGGGTTAGAAATTTACTTTAAGATATGTCAACATGGATATGTTTTCCTTTAATGTTCATTTTAACTAAAGAATTCCAATGCCAGTGATGTAAGTGGAAGAAGGGCATTGCTTGTTCTAGTGATGAGAGAAGGTAGGAAACTTTGTAACAGGGGAAGATTTTCAAGGCATGAAAGTATTGCAAATAAACTCTCATACACATTTTACATCTTTGCATAGAGAGTCCCAATCCCAACTGTACATTGGTATCATGCAGGGAGCTTTAAGAAATGCTGATAGCCTTCATAAATTCTGGTTCAAAGTACCCAAGACAATTCTAATATGCAGCTGTTTAAGAGAAAAACCCAGGCCCAAAATGGAGTCACTTGGGCTAAAAGCCCATGATACCAACCTAGATTGAATACCTGATCTAACTGTAATTTTAACCTCTCCTAGAAATGTAATCTTAATTGACCTTCACAGTCTGGAATTTTCTGGTCAAGCACCAGTAAAGTAAGTAGGCTCTCTTCACTCCCCATAGAAAAAAGCTTCAAGGCAATCTACATGATAAAAACCATTTTTCTTCCCTTCCCCCAAATCAAAAGTGTCCCAGGCCCCAAATAATCCTTTTATTTCCCTAGTCAATTCCTTGCCCCACTCTTCTTAGCAAATGCCCCCTTGAAGCCTCTTCTACTTGCAAATGGAATGCTGCCAAGGCATAATTCATGAATCCTAAATAAAGCCAATTAGATCTTCATGTTACTTGGTTGACATTTGTGTCATAACACAGCCAATGCTGAGAACCACTGAGTTAGACTCAAGATTTCTTGCGGCTCAGAGGTTGGAAATCCCTGAGTTAGAGGATTAATTTAATCATGGAGCTTCTGGTGGTGGCAGTGCCAGGATCTGTCAATACTATTTGTCTGAAATGAGTAGTAGTTAACAGTTGATTCACATTAGATTAGATACGATTTCCCGATTGTTCCATTTGCTGCTGGGGGAATACACAAGTGGAATACCTCTATTGTTAATGAGAGTGGGGTTTTTGGGGTATCACTGAACTAAGAATTTTCATAAGACCCCATGGGAAGGTGAGACGTGGTAGATTTTATTGGTGTGGAGGTACATTCCTCAGTTTCCAATGGCCCATTTCCCCCATGCCAATCCTGAAAGGGGAGCAGCTGGGAGTTCAGCAGAGCCAAAGGGCGGGCCAGTGTCCAGAGTTTGTGTTCCATGTTGCAGCCGGGTGTGGTTCAGCATCAATGCTAATTAAAGTCCATTAATCCATGCATGAGTTCAACATGGCCATGCACCCTGTGAGAGAGAACACCCGCCTGCCACAGGAGAGCCAGGAACCCAGCACACACGAGGGAGAAGAGGAGAGAAAAGAGAGCTCTCTTCTTTGTTTAGAAGTTTAAATATTCAGGTTTCTAGGACTTGCAGTGGTCACATCCATCCTGGCCACAAACTGGTTCCCAGGTATGACTGGCAGACCTTATTGGTCCTAAACTGCCTTTGCCTAGTCCCTTCCCCCAGCAATCAGAGGGAACAAATTTGGAAAATACTAAGTGCACCTTTTTGGCAAAGCTGTAAAAATGACATGCCTATATCTACTATAATAGTAGTCTTCCCTTTGTTTCTTTGCTGTTAAATAATATACAGGTCGTTACAATAGCATCACATTGACCAAGGAAATCAGTGATGTAAGCAATAGTTTATTAAAATAATGCATATATTTTCACACATCATTCTTTTCTGTCTTCTGTGAATGTTTTGTTTCCTTTTTGTTTTCTGATTTTGGTAAAAACAAACACAACATTTTTGGAAACGAGAGAAAAATTGTCAACTATTCTTCACTTCTTTTTTCCCCCCTTCTTATATTTAAATTAGTGTGTTTGGTAGTGCCCAACACTTTCCAAAAGTTATTCTTTTATTTAGGACTAGAGGCCTGATGCACGAAATTTGTGCAAGGGGCTCGGCTCTCACAGCTTCGTCTGGAAGGTTGTCCAAAAGGATGTTGCGCTGCTCCATCTAATTAGCATATTATGTTTTTATTATTATAGATTATTAATATATATTTTCACATATCCAGTTTTGTTCCTGTATGCTAACTGGGCCTATCTCTATTCTGGGGAATTGTTCTAAACATATTTTTGTTAAAGCATTGATGGAATTTTGAGTTTATAGGTGCAGATGTTTCGCTCCTAGTGTCATCTCCACAAAGTTGAGTTGCTTTAACTTTATTCAGTATTAAAATATTCATGATTCTTGTAGTGAAGAATAGCCAATGTTTTCAGTCCATCTCATGAATTAATTCAGTAGTTAGGCTTAGAAACCTAGAAGGTGTTGGCTTCTATTTCAGATAAATTATTGTGAGGAAAGAATACAATAGATTTATTACATATCATCCAAATGACATAGCACCTTTATGGCATGCAGCTTGTGCAGTTAGAAAACAGCAATTCTCTACTTTAGTTAAGTAATGAATATACTACTCAGTATTTCTAAGGTTGCGAAATGCCTTGAGGACTATCTTTAAGGAGATTTACTCATAGGATTTAGTTCTAGAATATACGAGGAGGGAGTAATTCTCATTTTTTATCATTTATGAGTGGGCCTTGGCTTATCATCCAAGATCTTGAACTTTGTCAATGTGCATCAGATTTCTCACATTTGTGCCTCAAATACGCATCTCAAAACGTTATGCATCAGACATTCCATGCTGTAGCAAAACAAATCAGAACTTTCTTGAAGGGTTTATTTTATTTGAACTCCGTTATTTCTTTGGGGTTACCATTTCTTGCCCCTAATACTATTCTAAAAACATATGCAGCACAACCTAACTTTAAGATTACCTACTATGTTAATTCACATTGTTAATTTCTTAACCATGGAGCAGCACTAGGTTGCACAAGAGAATAACCAGAATCCTCATTGTGAATAACCAGAGGGCTGGCCCTGGCTTTGATATCTCCTGTAAATTTCTTCAGTTATTTCTCATCAACATAAGAAAATGTGGGTTTTACCATTCCAGTGAAGCTCCTTTCTTATAGAAGGGTCTGAGGGGCTTAGCATTCTGTATTATCTCCTGTGTGCTCCAATAGGTCCTTCACCAATGGGTCTCTTAAAAGATTAACACAGAAATCCCGGCATTTTTCTAGGCCGTTGGAAAAAATTGGCATGACTAATGAAAGTTTATTTGAACTCCCTATCTTCATTACATACTACAGTCCCACATTAATCTTTTCAAGACCCAACATGAAAGAAGAGAAAGAGTCCCAAAGCATCTCTTTAAGCCTCTTAGATTTTTTTATATCCGGATTTTTCCAAGTAGACTGAAAAATACTGAGTATGGAATCAGAAGGTAGTTTAATTACTGGCTTTATTGCTCATGTTGATGTCAGAAAAATATAAATCTGTAAAGAAATTTTTTTAAAGTTTATTTGAGCCAAACTGACAACATGCTGGGAAGCAAGATCTCAAATGCTCTGGAGAATCATGGTTTCTTTAATATATCTAGAATTGAGGGAAGGTAAGAAAGATTGCAGGAAGGTGGGAGAAAGAAAGGTATAGGATAGTTAACAAGATTATGTGCTTTCTTAAGAGTTCTCTGGAAAATAGAATTACTTTGTAAATCTCACAGGTATGTTAACCTAGGTGTACAAGAACAATGGGCAACACTTGCTTGACAAATTTTACTAAAGACGTTATAGGCCTAGCTCATGACAACCCATCATGACCTGCTCAGTTGGGAATTTTTGATCAGATCACCCTGTAAGGTTATTTCCAGTCACTGAAAATGGTATATACACCTTTTTCATCCACACACTTACAAATGGGCAGTGTTGAAAAACTAAAAATCTTGAACTTCAAATTTCTTTTTTACACATTATCTATAAAGGTACTTGAGTTAAATACACCGAGTGGCCAGATTATTATGATATCTGAACACATAATAATCTGGCCACTTAGTGTATCAGTGAGTGTGTGTGTGTGTATTAGAGGTCTGGTGCATGAATTCTGGTCCAGCCAGCCTGGTCAGGGGAATGGGACATGGGTGGTTGGCTGGCCTGCCTGCTGATCAAACTCCTGGTCAAGGGGACAATTTGCATATTAGCCTTTTATTATATAGGATGTACACTGAGTGGCCAGATTATTATGCGTTCAGGGACCATAATAATCTGGCTGTTCAGTGTATATTTGTGTGGATGGTTGTTGAAACTGTATTAAGCAGTTAGTCAGGCATGAGCAGAATAGGAACTGTAGGCCAGATCTGGTGCAGAGGATCACCACTGCAGAGAGCCCCAGGTGCCAAGAAAGAGGCAAAACTACAAGCCCTTGCATGACCACTCCTGTAAGAACCCCGGGAGATAACATCTAGGCGTCAGCTGTCTTTCAGATCCAGACCCAGAAAAGCAGCAAAACCAGACAGAGGGATGCCATGGCCAGGTCAGGACCAGCTACATTGACTAATGACCCCCTTCGCTGGAACTGACCAATCAGTGGAGCCACAGCCCTGAGAAGACACAACTGGAGAGCTGATGAATACTCTTGGGATCCTCCCCTGAGACATCCAGATACAAGCCGACAGGACAGAGGACCCAGTCCTGCTCTCCCTATGGAGCATGCCTGCATCTTTCTCCACTTCCCTCCCCCATGTGTGTTGGCCTTGCCTCTCTCTCCTAAGCTCCAAGGGTCATTCTTCTGCCTCTATAACTTGTTTCCTGAGTCCATTTCTCTTATGGCTCATTTTTTTTTTTTTTTACCTCTTTGTAAATAAGCTTTCTTTTGTAGTTTGAGTCTTAGACCTAAATTCTTTCTTAGCCAAAATTCAGGGATCAAGGTTGCTGAACCAAAGTCTGGTCTCACTCCACTCACCTGGTGCTATTTTGCTGCCAAGAAAACCAATATGTAAATTTGTGCTGAACATTCTTTTTGTTTAGTCACTCCAGATCAATAATATGCCTTTCTTCACCCTGCGCTGTGCCTGAGGAGCTGAGCCCATGGGCTGCGTCAACAAGGCTCCATTGCCTTTTGACTTTTGCTGGCCAGTGAGAAGCACCTGCCATAGCTAGGGTGGAGATGGTGTGCTCATCCTTGGTTCCCTCCTTGCAGGGCAGCTATTTGCCACTGACTGTTTCCATTCTTTCTCTGCCAGTGTTTAAACTACCTTTGGGTTTTCCCCCTTCTATACCTACTAGAGACCCGGTGGACAAAATTCATGCATGGGGGGAGGGGTTGTGTGTCTCTTAGCCCAGCCTACACCCTGTCCAGTCTGGATCACCTTGACCATTTAGGCCTGACCGGAATTGGGCCTAAGTGGACAGTCGGACATCCCTCTCACAATCTAGGACTGCTTGCTCCCAACCACTCGCCTGCCTGCCTGCCTGATTGCCCCTAACTGTTTCTGCCTGCCAGCCTGATCACCACATACCCACTCCCCTGCTAGCCTGATTGACACCTAACTGCTTCCCTTCTGGCCCCATTGCCCCTAACTGCCCTCCCCTCCCAGCCTGGTCACCCCTAACTGCCCTTCCCTGTAGGCCTGATCACCCCTAACTGTCCTCCCCTACAGACCTTGTCATTCCCAACAGCCATCCTGTGTTGGCCCAGTCACCCCTAACTGTCCTACCTTGCCAACCTGGCAGGCCTGGTTCCCCACAATTGCCCTCCCCTGCACCTGGTCCCTCCCAGTTGCCCTCCCCTATAGGACTGTTCCCCCATAACTGTCCTCCCTGCAGGCCCAGTCCCCCCCAACTTCCCTTCCCTGTAAGCCAGGACTCCTCCACAACTGTCCACCCTTGAAGGCCTGGTTGCCCCCAACTGCCCTCCTCTGCCAGCCTGGTCAACCTTAGCTGCCCTCCCCTGCTGGCCTGATCATCCACAACTGCCTTCCCCTGCTGGCCATCTTGTGGCAGCCATCTTGCATTCACATGGGAGTGGCCATCTTTGACTACATGGGGGTGGCCATCTTTGTGTTGGAGTGATGGTCAATTTGCATACCATCTCTTTATTATATAGGATAGGTTCTGATGGGTCCAGGTATCTCCCCCATCTGGGTTCCTTCAGGCCCAGGAGTGGCAGTGGCTTCCTGCTGTTGCCAGCCCCAAGGGACTACTTCATAGTACTTCACTTTGTTTCCTAGTCCATCTTTCAGATTCACTAACAGTTTCTTCAGCATGTTCTCCTTCATCTGTGTGGTGATGTTTTTTGTTTTGTTTTCTTTTTTTTTTTAAAACCCACATGTTTATATATTATTTTAGAGAGAATAGAAGAGAGAGAGGGGGAGAAATAGAAACATTGATGAGAGGGAAGCATCAACAACAATCAGCTGCCTCTTGAATTCTCCTCTCTGGGGATGAAGTCTGCAACCTGGGCATATTCCCTGATCAGGACATAGAACTGTTACCTTCTGGTCCACATGTGTCAAACACAAGGCCCGCGGGCCAAATCCGTCCCGCCAGGCCTTTCAATGTGGCCCGCACCGCGCTGTCATCACTGCACTCTGCTGCGTTTCCATCACAATGACAGTTTATGACTGTTCAGTAAACCATTTGGCCCGCGATTTAGGCTGGATTTTAGATTTTGGCCCCTTCTCTGATTGAGTTCGACACCCCTATATCTGGTCCCTGGGTCAATGCTCAACCACCAGCCAGCATCATCAGGTGTTTTGAGTGTGACACGTTTCTTGATGGGACCTTAACTAAGACAAATAATGGCATTTGTTATTGCTATTTTATTAATAACTAGTGACCAGGTGTATGAAATTCATGCACATTAAGAGGGAATTAATTAGAGGAAATATTTTAATATTGCTATTTGTGCTTTCTCTATAATAGAAGTGTCAGAGATGAAAGAAAATTAGTAAAATGTATATGAAAATTCCCTCCTGTCAGAGTCTGGGGCATGCCATGGGAACCAGAGTCAAGTTCCACCTACCCAAGTGCACCTCAAAATCATGCAAGACCCTGACCCATCTGGCCCCACCCACATCAAACCCTGCCAGGTCAGGGGCACAGAATTAGGTTCTCTGGCCTGGCGCTGGGATGAGGTGTGCTGTATGAGGTCCCCCCGGGCCCCTTTCCCTAGCTCAGGCCGGGGGGACCTCATACAGCACACCTCATCCCAGCGCCAGGTGGGGCTTGACAGGTGGGTCCCTGTCAAGCCCTACCAGGGGGAGGGTGCAGCCTAGGTCCCTGCTGATTGCATGTTAAGGACCTCATACAGCACACCTCATCCCAGCGCCTGGTGGGGCTTGACAGGTGGGTCCCTGTCAAGCCCCACCAGGCAGGGTGGGGGAGGGTGCAGCCTCAGGTCCCTGCTGATTGCATGTTAAGGCTCATTATGGGAACTGGGCCTCCACTATGGGCACAGCCATTTTTTATGGCTTGATGGCCAATTGGCATATTCCCTCTTTATTAGCTAGAATTAGATACTCTATACTCCAATGTAAATACACACATAGAAATACATAATTTTTCTAAATGTTCTCTTTCAATATGCATATACACACACATTCCTAAGTATATATCATAGCTTCCCCCTTTTCCAGAACACATTTCCAGTGGAGATTCAAAAAATAGGTTAAATTTTAAGAATATTATATAAATGTATACTCACTTTTATTTAAAATTGTGATCTTATTTCTACTAGTGTTGGCTTTTAATTTTAACTATTGTTAGGCTAACTTTGTTTTATGAAATTCATATGTAGGAATTTTTATTGCTAGTATTTTAATCTACAGTTTTAATTATTAGTAGATATACTTAATTAGTATCATTTATATAATTAACATATATATACATATATATGTATGTATATATATACATATATATATATATATATATATATATATATATATATATATATATATTGCATTTCAAATATAAATAACTAGCAACCTCATGGCTAGAGCAGATATAATCATAGGCAAAAAGTTTCTTTTCAGTGAAACTTGACCGTTTTCATGTTTTTTCCCACTAGAATTTGAGAAAATGTGCGCTATTACAGCTTCTAGGTCATTCTTCCTGAGAAAGTCTCAGCTATGAAAGTTTCAGAACATCTGTCCTTGAGGTCCATGTGCATGACACTCTCTAAAGGGTGCATTAGGCCCACATACAGCACAGCTGTTAATACACCTTTGCCAATCAAGTTAGATATTTGTGGACTTGCATTATTCAAATAACTTTGAGTCTAATCATTTTTGAATAATGATATAATTTGCAAACATCATTATCAGTAACCCTTGACTAGAATTGCATATTATAAAGACTTTTATGTCACCCAGCTGAGCAATACTGCTCTTAAAGTTCAGTCCAGGGTCATTCAGGTGTAGTGCAGGGAGGAATCCCTGTTTTAAGGAAATCTGTCCAAGCAGCAGAGTGATCCTGAGTTCCATAAATGAGGTAACTCCTAGCCTCATTAGCCATATGTCTGCCTCCTTAGCTCCATTATGAGGCAGGATGAGAATTGGCTTATTTTTTGCAACTTGAACTCAGACCAGAGTTGCCCCATTGTCACTGTTCCACCCTCGGAAGAGATAGCAATACCTTCAATCATTCCTTCTATTGGCCAGGCTTTGACTCAGCTCCTTTAGGGAACATGATAACAGTTCATATACAGCTAGACAATAGAGATACACAACCATCTCTATGTATCTATATATTATCTATCTCTATCATCACCCTTCCTGATGTTTTTCTTCTCATTTTGTTCCACTTGCAAGTGTTAACATAATTGTTTGTACTCTTATCTACAATGTTATACAGACTTATGTTGAGATGAAACCAGTTTTCACTGAAAAGACTCACCTTTGCTTTAAACTTATCAATCATCTCAGTTAACCTCAAACTAAAACGAAGGTTTGGATTTGTAATGATGTATTTCCTCCCTCTTGGCATCATATATGTATTTCTTAGGATGAACTGAATTAACTTGCTAACCTGAAAACTAAATGGAGGCTACTTGTATATCTACGTTCTCCATATATTTTAACTTTATGAGATTTGTAATTAGTGTCAGTAAGATCATGCTATCTGAAGTGCATTGAAGTTTCACGTGGGTAATACTCATTTTCTTTTTGAGCACCTACTCCATATAAGTCTTTGTTGGTCTAATGTGATGTTTTGAAAACTACTCTAACATAAGCGATAGAGCATATATTCTCCCCAAACTATGTTTGCCTATCAGTTATAACACTTACTAATTACATTAGATTGGACAAATATTTTTACTTAAATTTATATATAAAGATGAGAGGTCACTATTACCTACCACAGCAATATGTGAATAGTCAATACATGCTGATTTAATTTTTTGTTCTCTTCTTTCACTTTTACTCTATTTGTTATTCTTGCAATTGCGAAAAGGTAGCTCCTACTAGCAATGCAGGTAAAATATAATTCTTTACTTCTTTTTTAGTTTTTAGAAAAATGGTGGTAATACACACCATAAAATTTATCACCTTAACTTTTATTAAGTGTGCAGTTCTGTACTGTTAAATACCTCCACATTGTTGTGTAACCAATCTCCAGAACTTTCTCCTGGTTGCAAAACTAAAACTGTAGTCATTGAATAACACCACACATCTACCCCTTCTCCCCAGATTTCTTTTTATTGTGTTAACTTTAATGATCACAGCAGATTTAGTAGAAGTTGAAGGCTTGTTTCAAATTATTATGTTTCATTAACATGATTTACAATCACTTTGGCTATATAGCTCCATTTTCCACAATAATTTTCATTTTAAGAGATTTATTCTTTTAATGAAAAGTTCATTTTTAAGTGAATAATTTGATAATTTTTATTACTATTATGCATTAAATATAAGAGCTGACAAATCAGAAAAGATAATTCTTTTACCTACCAGTTTCTTCTACCTCTGGTTTGGGAACACTCTCTGACTATGTCTACAAGTCACAGTCACTAGGTAGGAGCAGTGAGCTAGGTTCTTTGATATAGACAAAGTCACTTTTTAACAACTGGAGACTTGAGGGCACCAAATCTTTCACTTTTTACCAGGCAGCTCTGTCCTGATTCTAGTCTGGGCTAGAAATGTGAATATTTCTACTTACACTTTGAGCTACACTCAAACAAAAATGTCTAATATTAATTTCTAAAGTTTAGACATATAAACTTATTTTTACATCTATGTTTGAATTTTTAATTACTTCCTGTCAGCATGTATTGTTATAGGTTAAGAAGATAAGTAAATAATTGACTAAAAGATGTGAAAACAATTATTCTTAAAATATTATTTATGTGTATTTTTTAACGACTCACAAATATTTCTGTTTGGTTTTGATAAGATAATATGCTTTGCTCTCTAACAGTATATAACTTAGTTGTAAGAATTGAGCACGTTAATAACTGTAAAGCACTTAAAATAATGCCTGACACATAGACAATGCTCTAAAATGTTAACTATAAGTACCATGATAGTGGTTATTATTGTTATCATTATTACTTGGGGGATTAATTTGAATGGACAGTGAGTTTGATATTTACTAAAGTTACAATATTGGGCAAGCTTTATCACAGATGCCTGCTCTATAGACTATTAATATTTGTTCCAAGCCTGTTTTACAGAGAAATAGTTGGATAATCGAAGTTCATTAATAATGCACATGTATGGTTCTCAGTACATTATTAAACATATAGTTATAACAATAATTATTTTCCTATAGAATTTTAATCCATTATTATGAACAATGAGGAAATGGAAAACTTACAGAATATTTACAATATCATTCACAATTTTCTGCATACCATAAGAAGCATTGTCAGATTCAAAGCATGTAAAACTTTGAATAGATATAGTTTTCTAAATATCCCCATAAAAATTCAGTGTCAATTTAAATTCTCCTTTGCAGTTTCTGAATGGCTGTACATCCGTAATAATATTAGATGGTATTAATCTTTTAACCTTGCCAATCTGATAAATAGAAATGAGAGTTATTTTGTATTTTAGTGAATTTCCTCAAATGATACTTAACTTTAAATTTTGTCTTGAGTGGAGTTCCTCAGGAAAGAGGCTCAGAGATGCAGACCGGCATGCAGGAAGTTTGCTGGGGAGTGCCCACAGAAATAGCTGTAATGGATTGGGTAGTTCTGGGCAGAGAGAGTTGAACTGTGAAGTAATTGAAAGAGGCAGTTATGAGATTATTTCCCAAGCTGGCTAGGAACTAGGATGGCCTTTTCTGAGTTTTCTTGAATTAAGATATGCATACACTCACTCACAATGCCTGTATATTCCCTTTACTGAGTGTATATTTATTTAACCAAGTAAATGGCCATAGGAGCTTTTGGGAAAGGAATGGGAAATCTCTATCATATATACCTGCTGAACTGTTACAGGATTATTTCTTTCTTTTCCTTTTTATTGAATTTATTGGGGTGACACTGGCTAATAAAATTATAAAGGTTTCAGGTGCACAGTTCCATAACACATCATTTGGACACTGTATTGTGTGTTCATTACTCCAAGTCAAGTATCCTTCCATTACCATTTTTCTCGCCTATACCTTCCTCTACCTCCCTCCATCTCCACCCTCCCCTCAAGCAAGTGCCACACTGTCGTCCATGTCCATGAAACACTGGACCTTTTTCTTCTTTTCTATTTAATCTCTTTCCCCCAAGGCTGTTAGTCTGTTCTCTATCTATGAGTCTGACTCTGTTTTGTTGTTAGTTCATTTTGTTCATTAGATTCCAAATATAAGTGAAATCATATGGTACTTGTCTTTCTCTGACTGGCTTATTTCACTTAGCATAATACTCTCCAGGTCCATTCATGCTGTCTCAAAGGACAAGATTTTCCTCTCTTTTATGGCTGACTAGTATTCTATTGTGTAAATGGTACCATGTCTTTTTTATTCACTCATCTACTTGGCCTGCTTCCAAATCTTGGCTATTGCAAATAATGCTGCAATAAACATAGGGGTGCATATGTTCTTTCAAATGAGTGGTTTTGGTTTCTTTGGATAAATTTTCAGTGGATGGCTGAGTCAAAAAGCAGTTCCATTTTTAATGTTTTGAGGAAACTCCATACTGCTTTCCACAGTGGCTGCACCAGTCTGCATTCCCACCAACAGGTCCTAAGGGTTTCCTTTTTTCCACATCCTCACTAGCACATGTTGTTTGTTGATTTATTGATGGTAGCCATTCTGATAGGTGTGAGGTGATATCTCATTTGTGGCTTTAATTTGCACTTCTCTGATGATTAGTGATGTTGAACTTCTGTGGGTTCTCCTCTCCTTCAGTAAAGAACTGGCTCAGGTCCAGAAACCAGTCAAGAACTGTGTTTGTATTGGTATTGCTGCCTTACTCTCTTGCCCTTACTTGATAATTTTGATTGTGTAAAATGTGCAATATCTTACTGGATGCCCACCTATCTTACCCCTAAAAACACTTGAGTTTTCATTATTATCTCCATAGGTCTCTGTGGGTCAGGTCTCCCTTGATACCATTCCAGACTTGCTGCTCATATATAATATCTGTACTTCAAAGTTGTAACATTGTCTAATAGAGAATTTGACTTCTAGCTATAAAGAATAATTTGACCATCTTAATTTACTGAGATCATTAAATAAATTTTTATATTTTCTAGGAGGTATTTTTCTTATGAAACCTGAAGCCTTCCTAATCTTCTCAGAGCTATAAAATATAGCTTCAATTGAGACTTCACTTTCCTTGAGTTGAAATCTGTATTCTAAAATAGCCTTAAAAAAAGAAAAGAAAAAAAATGTGGAGAGCTGATGCAAATCTTAGTCATAGGTTTTTTTGAAACTAAGTTTATCCCATATTATGTTCTTGATCTGGATTGTTAATGATTTATTTCAGTGTTATTGGGAACCTGATAGGAAACATTAAAATAAATGAATGGAAAACTGTAAAATCCAAACCATTAAGACAATTAAAATTAGAGCATATGGAATAATTATTCTTTTTTTTATGGTTTATGCACCTGTCAACACTAAGAGAACTATTAGATAAAATTGAATATTAAATCTGAAAGTGTAAAATAGTTGACAACTTCAAAATAATAGCATAAAAATTAGATCAAGTTATTAAAATAGGAAATATAAATTTTATTAACATATTAATATGGAGGAAATTCTGCTTTTAGGAAGATAAAGACTAATAGTTATATTTTAATAGTTGGATTAAAATATCTTTGATACTTGCTGCATGCTTGGTCAGTCAAACATGACATACCTGGCTAGGTTTATTTCCTCTCCCACTGTTTTGTATTGAAAAACCACAATAGAGACATTTTTTTAAAAATTTACATTTCTTGAAGAGATAACTATTTTCACACAAAATAATAGAAACATATTGTAGCTTTATTATATCTCTGAATGTGCCAAATAATGAATGACAATTAGAGCATAAAGCTTGTAAGAAGAGAAATGGAAGTGTACTATGTTAGTTTCTTATACTATTTGTGAAGTGATATGATTTTCTTAAAAACAGACAGTAATAAGTGAAAACTATACACTGACAATAACCAATAACAAAACAAACAAGCAGTAAAAAAAGGTAGAGTTATAGCTAATTAACTAACAAAGGAGATATCATGGAATCAAAAGATAACCTAAAAGAAGATAGAAAAGGGGAACAAAAAGCAGTTGTTACATATATGAAAATGCAATAATAGAAAGAAACTAAAATATATCAATAATTATATTAAGTATGAAAGTAAATTAAAATTGAATCTCACATTTTATGAGAGTTGTTAAAAAGCAAAGACAACTATATGTTACCTAGAAGAAACACTTTAAATGAAGACTGGAATGGACTAAAAGTAATATTATAAGGATATACAATACTAACAGTCTTTAAAAAAATTGGAATACTATACAAAGTACATTTTGAAACAAAGCATATTACCAAGGATAAAGAGAGCTAGTCAAAAGTTAAAAAAGAGAAACCAGAGGGGGGAAAAAGATATATGTACTACTAGGTGTAATACTTTAAACAATAAAATAAAATAAAGTTTAAAAAAAAGTTACAAAAGAGCTAACTCATCAGTAGGACATGTCATAAACATTGATGAACCTAAAATAGAGCCAAAATACACATTTCCAGATGTCAAAGGAACTTACATTTTAGTGTGATTACTTGTGCATGTTTATATGACTAAACTAAGAAGTAATCACTGGAAATGAAATCATGAAAATGAAAACATTTAATAAAAAGATGATAGTTATAAAATGCAAATCATTATTATTTTTGCTTTTCTTATGCCATTTGTCCATTTATTTATATCATTAATTTTTTTCTTTGAAATTATTCCCTGAATTAAAATTTCAGAATGTGTGTTTAAAGAGCACTAGGTATGGTATGCTCTAAGCAGTTTGATGTAGCTTAGCACATAGAATTTCTTAGCTAAAAGTAGACTTTGAATGAAGGTAGGTTTTAGAGTAGATCAAAATTAGAATGTGTCTATTCTTTCATTTAAAATATGAAATTAAATGAGAACAATCTGCTTCCTGCATATTGAAAGACCTAAGCATTTTCCAGATCCAGCCCATATTGATAGAACACTATCCCTTTCCTGCTTAGTTAGTTATCCATTCTCCATTCTTTTATACTTATCTGTTCACCAGCTCACACCTATCCTATTCTTTTCTGTTTTCCATATCCAGATAATCCTATATAATAAAAGTCCAATATGTAAATCGACCGAACTGGGGAACTACTGAGGAATGATCAGTCACTATGATGTGCACTGACCACAAGGGGAATGACACTCAATGCAGGAGCTGCCCCCTGGTGGTCAATGCACTCCCACAGAGGGAGCTCTGCTCAGAAAGAAGCTGGACTCAGGGCTGGTGAGCACAGCAATGGTGGTGGGAGCTTCTCCAGCCTCTGCGGCAGTGCTAAGGAGCAGTAGCCAAGTGGTAAGGAACAGTGAACAGGCAGGTGATAAGGAGAAAGAGGTCCCAGACTGCGAGAGGGTGAGGCTGGGCTGAGGGACCCCCCAGCCCCAGTGCACAAATTTCATGCACCAGACCTCTAGTTAGTTTTATAATTCTTCTAACTTGCATTAAGATGTTTCCTCAGAGATGTACATTTCTTGGGTATACACTTACTCTTAATTTAAGATTTTTGAGGTGATAAGTTTTAGGGAAATCCCAATGATATAACCAACCCACTCTGTGTGATATTTGCATTTGGTTCTAGGCATACCTCTAATAAGATATATTCCTACATGAGAAGAAAGTGCTAAATGTATAACTTGCTTAGGTTTATACTGTGATTTTTACTATGATTTTTACTAATAATTTTCAAATATTACAGTAAAGCCCTGGCTGGTGTTGCTCAGTGGTTAAGCATCAACCCATGCACCAAAGGTCGTAGGTTTGATTCCCATTCAGGGCACATGCTCAGGTTGTGGAATCCATCCCCAGTTGGGGATAGCAGGATGCAGGGGATCGATGTTGACGTTCTCTCTCATGGATGTTTCTATCTCTCCCTTCCTCCCTCTCTGAAATCAATAAAAATATATTTTAAAAAAGGGTACAGTAAAATTGATGAATGAGAAAATGTTACTATCTTTACCAGTAAAGGTTACACTATCATTATATTCCTTTGTCAGTCTTTTTTACTTTGATTTTCATTTTTGAATACATGGAAGGTAAGATAGCTAAACCTTATATAATAAAAATGACAGTCCTTATAGTACAATTTTGTGGTGAGGATCAGATGGAATTTCAGCCCTTCTTGTGTAGTAGTGTTTTTTACTCAAAGCAAATATACATTTTAGCTATTATTATTAGACAGTGACTCTTAGAATATACAATAGTCTATATTTTCCAATTAAGCTTTTTGGCAGTTGATCAACAATTAGTACATTAGATTCCCTTACAAATTGACCATTACACTGAATTATGCCAATAAAACAGTGGGTTGAAAATCATATTTAACAAATAGTACCATCAGTAGATTGTTCAGTAATTAGTACTTTTTATGACTGACAAATAGAATCTAGTTTTTTTTTTTATTATTAATTTAGGTCCTTCTACTCATATATAAACACTTTTATAAGTGAAAACCTTAGAACAATAAAGCATTTTTTTTCTGTTCTGCATTATTTATTTCTTAAGTTAGAATTTACACCAAGTCCAGCCAGAATAAGGGCACACAGCTGTGCCCGCCGTTACGTCACGTAAAGAAAATAGGTTTTCATATTGCCTTTCAACTGCAGTAACACCATCCCGGAATGAGAAGTCCCTCAAGCAAAGCTGTCGGTATGTGAGAGGGTCTTAGAGGCAGCTTCCCCATAAGAGTCTGTTCTTCTCTGAGTGATCCCTTGATGCAAAGAGCGCTTCCCAGCCCCAGGAGAGACAGGACAGGGATTCTCAAACCATGCTTCAGAGACAGGCTTTCTGCCGTTCATGTGACACCAAGCTGACCCTCGGACAGCGAGTACCGGCCACATTTGGCACTGAGAGTGCCCAGGCGCGGGCAGTTTCTGGTTTCACTGCTCTTGGCAGCGAGCCCGCAGGTCACCAGCACCAAGGGTGTAAGCATCGGCTAAAATTACCCTCCATGCGCACCAAGCGCATGCGGCACGCTCTTGAGAATGGCCTAGGCCTCCCTCGGGGAGCGGGAGGCCACGCACTCAAGTCCACAGTGACTCGAGGTGGATGCAGAAACGAGGCGCTTGGAGGGCTCCCCAGCTGCCCCGTCACCGCTCCTGCGATGTCCCGCCTCCCGTCTGAGGCTGGGGCTGAGAGGGAGAGTCAACACCAGGCAGCCACCGTGCAGGAGCCAGGCGATACACATGATGCGACATGCAGGTCACAGTCTTCCCAATACTCTTCCCCATAATAAAATATTCTTAATAAAAACATAATTTAAAGGAAGTGTCAAAAGCTGAGTGTAAAATCAAGCTGCAAACTCCCGAAGTCTGGAGGCTCTCTTGAAGAATCACCCCGTCGGTCATGATTTATTGAGGGAAACTTCAGTTCGGTGATCTCGGAGTCAGGGGAGCTGCTTCCGCTCCTGTCACTGTGGGTGTCCCTGGGCGGGAGCCTGCAGCCCTTCTGGAGGTAATGCGGGAGCCTCCCCGCGGAGGCCAGCAGGAGGCCAAAGTACGGCGGGGACGGCTTGATAGGCCTGGACAGGAACTCAGGGTGGTACTGAACGCCAACAAAAAAGGGATGATCTTCCAACTCCACAATTTCCATTCTCTCTCCGCCAGCGTCTTGGCCAACAAACTTTAGGCCTTGCTCCTCCAAACACTTTTTCAAGACTGGATTCACCTCGAATCTGTGGCGGTGCCTCTCTTCCAAGTAATCTGAGTCTCCGTAGAGTTTCCTCAGGATGGAGTTCTTAGTCTAAAACAGGGTTTCTCCTCTTGCCCAGCCGCATGGTGCCGCCCATCTGCCCAGGATTGTGCTCTGGCATGTCTATGACCACAGGATGGCTGCTGGTATTGGGGTTAAACTCTGTAGAATTGGCATCTTCCCATCCCAGCACATTTCTTGAAAATTCAACCACTGCCAACTGCATGCCTAACCACACGCCCAGAAAAGGCTTCTTCTGCTTCCGAGCCCAGGAGATAGCGTGGATTTTTCCTTCCGTCCTTCGAACACCAAATCCGCCCGGAACCAGCACTCCATGAGCACTGCAGAGCTTCTGCCAGGCCTCGTGGTAGCGCACGGGCTCCTCCTGCAGGGTGCTCGGCTCCAAGTCCGTGGAATCGATGTACTCGATGTCCTGCTTGTGGTTGATGGCCAGGGCGGAATGCTCCAGGGCTTTAATGACGGAGGCGTAGGAGTCTGAGAACTTAGTGTACTTGCCCACAAGGGCAATAGAGCAGGTCTCCAGCAAACGATCGTATCTGTCAGCCATCTCTTTCCACTTCATCAGCATTCTCCGCGGCTGCCTCTCGATAGGAAGGTCAAGTCTTCGAAGAAAATAATCTACGACCGACCCCCTGCTCCTCTAATAACAAGGGCACTCGGTAGATGGACGAGACATCATGGACACAGATCACTTGTTCAGGTTCAACATGGCAGAACATAGATATTTTCTCTTTCACTGATGTGTCAAGAGGATTTGCACACCTGCACACAACCAGATCTGGGAAAAGCCCAAGACCTCTGAGTTCCCGAACACTATTCTGGGTAGGCTTAGTCTTCTGTTCCCCTGTTGAACTTGGCTGAGGAACTAGGCTGACGTGAATATTACAGAAGTTCTCTCTTTTGAACTTGAATTGGAACTGACGGAAGGCCTCAATAAAGGGCATGCTTTCTATATCTCCTACTGTTCCACCGAGCTCGATAACACACACTTGAGGTTCCAGGCTGTCTTCATCCACAGGTATTAATGCCTGTCTCATTACCCACTCCTGGATTGCATCTGTGATGTGAGGAACAACTTGGACGGTTTTTCCCAAGTAATCACCTTTGCGTTCCTTGTTAATGACGTATTGGTTTATCTTTCCAGTGGTCAGATTATTGTCCTTGGGGAGGCGGATGTCAAGGAAACGCTCATAGTTACCCAGGTCAAGGTCAACTTCTCCACCATCATCCAGTACAAAAACCTCACCATGCTCATAAGGAGAGAATGTCCCTGCATCGATGTTAATGTACGGGTCAATTTTAATCGAAGTTACATGTAAACCACATGACTTCAGTATTGTGCCCACACTGCTGGCGATGATTCCTTTTCCAATTCCTGATATAACACCACCAGTAACTAGAATGTACTTCATTTTACTTTGTGACCTGAGGCAGCTTCAGATCCTCCAGGCGGCTGAGGAGCTGGGAGGGAGACGAGCGCGCTGGGCCCCGGCGGCAGTGAAGCAGCCAGCATTTGATTTTAAAATATGACATATTGTTTAAAAATTTTTGTTCACCATTTGAATACTTTCTTCTTTTTATTTTACACCCATCTTATTTTCAATTATTCTTCTGGTGGATTATTTTCCATCTGTTCAATTTCTAGGCCAAATCTTTCAGGCTGCATATGTGTTTCTTAATTTCAATTTTGCTTTCTATGAAGTCTTAACTATTTTTCAGGGAACATTTTATTATTTAACTTACACAAGGACATTGGAATTTTAAAATATCTACTCATATTTATAAAATGATTTTTATAACCATGGGATTTTGTGAAAATGAGTATATTTTTTTATTTTGAAAATTCGCAAAGTTACACAAAAGTAAAGAGAATATGATAACCAAATTTATTTACCTAACAAATGGCTATTACAAACTATTGCTATTTATCATTTTTCTTTCAAGAAATACCTATTTTAAAATATAGGTATATAATATAAATATTAATATATAAAATATGTATATGATAAGTGTGTGTATGGCTCAGGAGAAATATAAAAATAATTTCTCATGAGTGTATCTTTCTCATTTTTTATTAGCTCTGTAAAAATTAATTGACTAGTGATGAGCTGACCATTGAAAAAAGTAATTATACAGCCTTAACCAGGTTGGTTAGAGAATTATTCTGGTATGTCAAGGTTTCTAATTCAATCCTTGGGGCACATACAAGAATCAAACAATAAATGCACAAATATATGAAATATGTGCAACAACTAATTGATATCTCTCTCTCTCTTTCTAACTCTCTCACCCTCCTTCCTTCACTGCTTCCCCTTTCCCCCATTCCCTCCTCTCTCTAAAATCAGTGAAAGAAAGAGAAAAAGAAAGTAAAAAAGAAAGAAGAAAAATAACAAAAGCTAATAATGGCCCATGGCCTTGTCAACCATGAATTATATAGTGATTGTGGGAACCCTAATCAGAATACGCCAGATGCTCAATGCCAACCTGAGTGTGGGGGCCCTGTCCGGAGGATGCCAGGTGTTCAAGGTCAAGTTGCCCCATGCAGGTGCAAAAGCCAGGGACACAGCCATTGTACTGCGTGTACTGTGCAAGGCATACTTTTCTATAACCCAAACACTGATGTCACTATTTGGCAAGATGCCTCTTTTGCCCGAGTTAGTATAAAGAGGTGTTGTTGACCGGTGGGGGCGGAGCTGCTAGGTAGGACTTCTTTATGTAATGGCTTCTGTGTTTGTGCGGCTTCCACTTTGTGAGGCTTCTTTGAAGAACTGTTTTGTCTGATGGCTCCTTGTTCGCAATGCCTGCTTGGTCTGCAATGAAGTTTCTCCGATATGCCCATGACTGCTCTTGTCTTCTCTGTCAGTACCAGGACCTGTGCTCCCATAGTTGGTGTAGTTGAGTAAGATTAAGGAGAAACTTGCTCCCACAACTGGCCAGTAAGTTCTCTGACAGTGATCTACTAAAACTTTTCAGCATATGATTTATAGGAGTCTTGAGTTAGTATCCTATATAATAAAACCCCAGTGATCATAATGGTGGAATAACCAGAACTACCAGTTGACGAGTCGCTATGATGCATACTGATCACCAGGGGCCAGATGCTCAAATCATGAAGGGAGGCAGGACACACACACACACACACACACACACACACACACACATACACACACACATACACACACACAGTGAGGCCTGGAAGCACACTCTATGGCCCTGGGATCCCAAGAAACACAATCCCAGAGCTTGCTTTCCAATAAAAATTAAATTGGGAAATAAAACAGCCCACGCTGCCACCCTGGGAAGAACAGTTTCAGGACACAGCTGGGCATTGATTTGGCTGCTGGCTGATGTCCATGTACAGTTAGTTACACTGTGTTTGCATTTGTAGGGAAGCAGGGCAGCCTCACCCTCTAGGCTAAGAAAGGCCCGCTGATCTCCATGTTTCTATTCCTGTCTGGAACCAAAAGCTCTTGGTAATGAATGATCCCAGCGATGGCCCAACACATGCTCAGTGTCACTGTCAGAGACATTCCCAGTCATTACAGGCCATTCCTCAGCCTTCAGTGTCCTGCCCCACCCATTGTCACTCCTCACCTGTCACACCCCTGAGGACCACCTTATATTATTCTATTTGAAATGTGAGCAAGATCTCAAATGCCCCCTGGTAATAGCTCCTTCACCCTACCTTTCTTCCTCTAAAACCCTTACATTTAATATATATATTACAATATTTATTTCAGAGAGGGAAAAAGACATAGAAACATCAATGATGACAGAGAACTTGGGACTTGCTTTGAATGTGCTCATGGCTGTGATGATGTGAGCTAGACATTCCCACTGCCATCTTGCCACCATGGAGTTAATCAGCCCAAGGATGAAGGGGACACTGATCAAAGTTACGAAGTGGCTATGACTGACAAGTGTTTAGCACAGAATCAGACACCTTGAAGCAAGGCTACTCTTTGACTCCATTAATCATGGAATTTATCCTGGAAATTCATCTTGAAAGATCAAGCATTTTAATATTTATATTTTATTTATTCCTTAAAATTGAAAAGAAGTCACTAACAAAATAATTGTTACCAGTTTTCTTTGATAATTTTCAGTATACATAATTAAGATTGTATTTGTTTAAGTAAACATGATTCCATATTCTGTATTTACTTATTTAAATTAATGTTTTTTTTATATTCAGAATTAAGACATCATAATCTGTCCTACTTATTTATTCTGTATAGCAAATAGCTTTAAATCTACATCTGGCCCTAACCGGTTTGGCTCAGTGGGTAGAGTATTGGCCTGCAAACTGAAAGGTCCCAGGTTCAATTCCAGTCTAGGGCATGTACCTTGGTTGCAGGCACATCCCAAGTAGGGTGCATGCAGGAGGCAGCTGATCAATGTTTTTCTTTCTCATTGTTGTTTCTAACTATCCCTCTCCCTTCCTCTCTGTAAAAATCAATAAAATATATTTTTTAAAAAGAAAAGGAAAAAAAAACTACATCTGATCTTTTTTTAATGATACTTTGAAAATGAATTGAGAAACATTGACTGAAAGTATTCATGCAAAAGCTGTTTTTACATATACATGGATTTCATTTCCAATAATCTATTGACTATGTATATTATATGTTATAACAAAATTAACCACTAAATATTTTGATATTATTTTATGATATGGGATGTCTAATGGAATTCTTAAAAAGATTTATTTAATGTCTAAAATTCTCCTCATTTTATAACTTTTTTCTCACTTGATAATTCAATGGCTAGGAATCTATATAAATACACAGGAGAATGCTCAATAATCAATTCAGCAATTTGAAAATTATATCTGAGAAGACAATCTTGTGTTATTTATAACTGAATAATTGCTTAAGGTAAGATCATAAATCTCTTACAAGTTTAGATCACTATATTCATTAGTGGGCATATAAATAACATTTTTAAAATATCAATAGCAATTCTGGTTGTGTGTTTAAAGTAAATTAGAATAATATAGATCAGATGGAAAATAGAAAGCAAGTGTAAATTATCAGACAGTGTTTTTACTCACGAAAAACATTCTGATCAATGGTATGATCACCAACGAAGTCCTCTGTTCAGAAGTGCAGCAGGATGATGAACTCAAGATCAGAGACTTTAGTGCCTAGAACCATGAATTTCTTTGAAATCAAGATTAAATACATGATCACATAATCTTAATATGAATAAAATAGAATTTGTGTATATAAATTTTCCCCAATAACTGAATTTTAACAAGAAACCATCTGGGTCTCTTTTCTTGACACCTTACATTACATGCCTACTTCATTGTCTTTACACAATAGACTGTGATCACTCAAGAGTCAAATACCATGCAGAAAAAGAAACAAACAAACAAATAAACAAACTAAACCCCAGAAAATTCACTGTAAATGGTTGCTATGGTATTGTGAAAATCTAGATGGTTTGTAGACAAATGACAAACACTGTAAATGGTTGCTATGGTATTGTGAAAATATAGATGGTTTGTAGACAAATGACAAAAGCATATATTCTAGAGTTAGAAAAAATATATACTTTTGTTTGGATATAGGTCCATTTTTTTTTTAGTTTAAGATTTGTCTCTCGTCTTTAATAAGTTACAAAATAAAATTTTAGAAAATAAAATTTCATAGTTACAACAATGATCAGAAGTGACTTCAGTATATATTCTTTAAATTCATCTTCATAAATGGATCATATTATTCATTGTTGATTAAAGTTTAATTTGAAATAAATGAAATGACCATGTAGATATTACTAAAATTTAGCTTAGAATTTATTTACAAACAATATATTTATAAATGTTCAGAAACTTGAAAGGGCATGTTTGTTTTTCTAGAAAGACAAGTCAATAAAAATAAATTCCAAATGAAAATTATATGTACACTGTATAGATTGATAGGTAAAAAAGATATTTGGGATTAGGTATACATTTTTTTATACTCATCTGAGAATATGTTTTGTTTTTGTTTTGTTTTATTTGATTTTAGAGAGAGAGAGGAAGGGAGAGAAAGAGAAAAATCCATCAGTTGCCTCCAATAAGTGCCCTGACCTGATTAGAGATTTAACCTGCAACCTAGGTATGTGCCCAGACCAGGAATTGAACCAGCAACCCTTTAGTATAAGATGACACTCAAATTAACTGAACTACCTGGCCAGGGCAGGTATAACATTTTTTTCTTATCAATATTTCTACCAATATAATTTATATTTTAGAGAGTAAAATTGTTTGTTCACATTGAAAATAACATTTATATTTTGTGATAAAAACAAATAGCATCGTAGACAATTTGGAGAACAAAAGCATAATAAATAAAATAACTAAAAATTGATCATTCAATTACCTACAGAAAAAACCAGTTCAGATTCTGATATTTTGAGTATTTTAGAAGCAAATTAATTTCTTAATTGATAATATACCTACATCCACAAAAATATAACCATTCATCAAAAGTGTGGGTTCACCAGTTATTTAGAAACTTGGTTCAAAACTATTTGTTTTATTTTAGTGATAATGTTTGAACTGATAACAATGAAAACTTAGAGAAAGCAGTAGTTATGTCTTTTAAAACTTACTAGTTAGAATGATCATGCATTCCTTTTAAGAGGATGTTTTTATGTCTACTATTCTTATACTTCTTAGCAAAAAAAGAGAATCACTTCCAATCCCAATCGATTTGACAGATTTAACATCAACAATCCTAAAACATATAACAAATATCAAAATGTTCCATAATCTACCCTGTGCATACCCACACCTTCCATCCAACAATAATTTGACAGGCGTTATCTTGCCAATGATAACTCCTGTGGTTCAAAGTGTTTGGTTTTTAATTCCTATTTATATATGTTATTCTCTCTTGTTGTGGAGCTTGTGCCAAGATATAGCTTTTAGTTCCAATATCTTACTGCAATAATATGTGAGGAGAAATTCCATAAACAGAAGAGATAGCAATTATAAAGTGTCATAACAGATCTCATCTGGGAACTTTAGCTCAACCCCCTTATCTTTGGGCAGTTTTGAGCCAAGCCTTAATTAACAAAGGAGTCTCTGTAGAATCCCTGACATTGTCTGAGTGAAACTTATTTATTTTTCTCAAAAGTAACTAAAAAAAATATAGCAGCAGAAGTATGATTTTTATCTCCAAAATAAGCAGAAATGTTATTGATAAAAACAATCATCTGTTAACATACATTCAAAAAATTTTGCTTGTTCTCATCTAACATGGCTTATTTTTGTCTCTCCCTATTAAAATTCAAAAAAAATATCTAAATTGCTATAAATAATCAATGGGTTAGAAAAATTTAAAAACTATGGGTGAATTTTAACAAAAGTGTCTTTCTGCTTCTGTCATTCCTGTGTAATTCCTTGAAGGTAGTTTTTTCTTTTTTATTTATTTATTTATGTATTTATTTATTTATTTATTTATTTATTTATTTTTACTGTTGCCTTCTTTTAACCAACCCTACAGTTAGATATTTAGTACAATTCCCTAAATGTATGTTATAGTTTTCCAGAGAATACTACCTAATATTTTGATAGAACAGCACAATAATTTTTGGATGCCTATTTGGCATATCACTAGATAAAAATGCCAAAGGTTCGCTGATGTGGCCTTGTAGTTCTCTAGCTGAGTTATAAGATAACTCTCAGGGATTTTTTGTGAGTTGCTCAATAAATTTCCCGTTGAAAGTGAAGGGCTAGTGTGTTGAAGTGCTCTTGAAAATGATTTACCATATCCAGCTCCTTTACCCATAATTCAAATGCTGTGAATCAAACACATTTCTCAACAACATAGAATTTTAAAATAAAATTAAAAGAGTGAAGTAAAGCATTTTTTTGTATAGAAGAGTGAAGAGATAGTGGTAATGGTAACAATTGGACAGAGCAGTTAAGTATCTTTATTCTTGAAATCTGTTTGGATATCTGTGAGTACCTACCATGTACTAGCCACTCTTCCAAGTTCTTGCAGATATGTTGGGAAATAAAAAAGATACAGCCTCTACTGTAAAGCAGTTCAATTGATAAATACCAAAGAGTTGGTATTAACTTTTCATTTTTAATATGCCAATGCACATAAATTTGTAGAAGTGATTTGTTAATTTTATATTATATCTTAAGAAATGACAGTGTAAACATTTACAATAAGTTTTTGTTTATGGTTAAGGAAACCATAAACAAAACGAGAAGACATCCTACTGAATAGGGAAAGATACTCGCCAATTATATAAATCCGATAAAGGGTTAATATCCAAAATTTATAAAGAATTCATACAACTTGGAATCATAAAAGCAAAAAATCCAAATACAAATAGGTAAAGGACTCAAATAAATACTTATCCAAAGAGGACAAAGATTTGGCAAATGGACATATAAAAAGATACTCAACATCACTAATGATCAGAATAATGCAAATTAAAATCACAACAAGATATCATCTCACCCATGTCAGAATGACTATCACACAAATATCAACCAAAAATAAGTATTGGTGAGGATGTGGAAAAAAGGGAAAACTTATGTACTCTTGGTGGGAATGCAGATAGGTGTAGTCACTATGAAAAACAGTGTATTCCTCAAAAATTTAAAAATAGAACTTCCTTATGACCAAGTGATTCCTCTTCTCTATGTATATCCAAAGAAATCCAAAGCACTAATTAAAAAGAATATAGGCACCCCTTTGTTCATTGCTTCATTATTATAGTAGACAAGCAATCCAAGTGCCCATTAGTAGATGAGTAGACAAAAAAATATAAAAAGCATTGGTACATATATTCAATGGAATATTACTCAGCCATAAAAAAAGAATGAAATCTTACAAGCAACATCATGGGTGGACCTAGAAGGTGTTATGCTAAGTGAAATAAATCAGTCAGGGAAAGACAAATACTATACCATTTCACATATATGTGGAATCTAAAGAATAATATAAATAAATAAACATAACAGAAACAGATTCATAATACAGAGAACAGACTGATGGGTGTGGGGTGGGATAGTTTTAGGGGCCTGGGTGAAAAAGGTGAAGGGATTGAGAAGTACAGATTGGTAGTTAGAAAACAGTCACAAGGATGTCAGTACAGAATTTGGGATATATAGTGGATAATATTATAATAACTGTGCATGGTAGCAGTTGGGACATATTGAGGAGAACACTTTGTAAAGTATATGATTATCTAACCACTACATTGTACACCCAAAACCAATACAAAATAATATTGAATGTAAACTGTAATTCTAAAAAAAAAATTTATTTTACAAGAATAAAGCTATCAAAATAGTTATTTTTTTTTACCTATGGCTTTTCCAGCATTCAGCCTTGAAACATCCACATAATCCTTTTATCTCCTAAGATTAAAAAATATTTCATTGTTGCTTTTGCCTTTGTACACTATCCTGCAGCATTGTGGGGATCTTGGAGTGGGATTATTTATAAGCTTATTGAGGCTAAATAACAAGTGACGCATTTAGTATTTGGAAGCCAAGAAAAGATGATTGAGGTCAGATTGGATTAAAACACAAACAATGAACAGTTTTTCTCTGAGGGGCATACTTATAACATTCAGAATAGCCTTATCAATATAATGTTTCTACTTCATTAGCTTTTATTAGCAGGGAGGCTGTGGAGTGGGACCACAGATCTGCTCACCATTAGTCCACTTCTCTCAAACTGTGAGGAAAATGGCAAGAAAAGTTCATTAAGCTTTAAAGAGCAAGTATGAATAGATCCACTTCCTCTCCCTGACTTCACCGCCTGCCTTTGTGATGAGGCCCAATGCATATTCAAGAAAAACTTGCATTTATAATTAATATAATGCTCACTCACTCTTCCATTGCTTCTCTGAGAGTTGTGCCTCTTGGAACCTGCTGGAAGAAAAATGTGGTTTGTCTCTAATCAGAGTCCACCAGAAAGACAATTATCTAACAGAGAGGATTATCCACCTTATATCACCTGGACTCAGCCTGGGGCCAGATAAATTTGGATGCTTGAGACACAAAAATTTCAAAGCAAGCTTTACTATCCTTAGGCTAGCAGAGTGAGGGAGAAATTCTCATGTGTGTCCACAGTAATTCCCCAACTCTTTCTCGCTACTTAGATTTTAGATAGCCTAAACTCTCCCATGATAATTCAGTTTGAAAAAATAAGACTCTTAATGCTCAGTTTCAATAATTCCTTTTTCATATATCTCAGTTGAATACATGTTTTAGGTGCTGAAACATATTTTTTAGACTCTGCTAAACTTGCTTTAAAAAAATATTCAAGGCAGCATTGTAAAAAAAACAATCATCATAATCATCATCATCTTTGATCCTTCTCCTTTCATAATTATCCATTTTCTTTAAGAGAACATGAATTAAGTGTTTACTCTAAAAACAGATAAATCTTGATGGGATTGTCTAGGTTTAGGTTATTTTATATATTTATTTTATTTTATTTTATTATTTTATTTTATTTTATTTTATTTTTTAGGTTTAGGTTCTTAAGTAGAATCTGAAATGGGTTTCTTGAGGTATTTTAACATTGACCCATCTGCTATATAAACTCTTCTCTGAAGGGGGGTCAGAATCAGAAATCCCAGCTGAGCACTGATATTAATAATACATTGCTGTTTGCCTGCAAACTCGTCATCATTACACTTTTTAAAAGAGTAGATCCTATCATTTCCCTCTTGCAGCCACAATTCCCTGCTGGGTCTTTCCCTAGAAAGATTGGACAGAAAGTTTTCTTGGATGATAGCATCTTTCCATTTGATATGGTAGCTGATAGCACTTTGGGGGAAGCTGGACATCTTTAAAATTTCAGTATCTTTTCAATCTTTCTCGACTTCCCCTGCCCATTGTCTTCTAACAATCTGAAAGGCAAATTTAAAATAGCTAGGCTGTTTCCAAGTCAACTTTGTTGAATAAGAATTCAAACTTAGTTTGTCACTTGAAAATTGAAACCCATACGTTACAAATAATCCTAGAGGAGCCCTGGAGGTGCTGGGGTGCTGGGAGAAGGGAGAAGGAGGCAGCACTGTAGAGGACCTACTTGCTGTGCATTCTGGGAGGTTGGCCACTGTTCATGGACAGCACTGGGCAAATGAGTAAATCTTAAAAGTTACCAAGGCTGCAGTGTGAGATATCAATAGCGTTAGGTCTGCTTGAAGTTTCTTTTTCCACTTAAGTTATTCTAAGAACCTTATAAAAGGAGATAATAGCAAATGGTTAAGCCAACAGCAGGACTAGAAATGGCACCCAGGGGCTTAGGAAAAATTAGGAGGAGATAGAGATCATGGTTAGGAGGCCAGACGGTTAAGAGTTTAGAGAGAGCCCAGCTGGTGTGGCTCGGTGGCTGAGCATCAACCTCGAGCCTGGAGGTCACAGTTCCATTAATGTCAGGATAGTGTTGTAATTCCCTATCTGACTGGATAGCTATAGGACTGCAGCAAGCTCATCTTCCTAGGCCTGGTTTACCTCTTCGGAATATTGGGATTATGGCGGTTGACAGTACTAGAGTATGAACCTGCATTAAACAGTCTCTTTTTATGTATTATAAAATGCAGTTTATTTAAACTACAAAATAAACAAACAGTTCATCCATTTCTCATACTCCTCCACCCCTCACCTCTGGCAACCACCGGTTTGTTCTCTGTATCTATGAGCCATATCTATGTGGAGTTCCCAAAGAGCCTCAGCTCCTTATTTGTGAATTCCAGAGAAATAGCCTGCCAGGCCAGGTTGCTCATGCCCAGGTTTTGGGCTTAGTCCTCAGTGGGGGGTGAGCAGGAGGCAGCTGAACGATAATTCTCATCATTGATGTTTCTATCTCTTTCACCCTCTCCCTTCCTCTCTGAAATCAATAAAAACATTTTTTTAAATAAAAAAGCTTTAAAAAAATGTCCTAACCAGTTTGGCTCTGTGGATAGAGTGTCAGAGCCCACAGACAGAGAGGTCCTGAGTTTGATTCCAGTCAAGCTCAAGTACCTCGGATGCAGGATCCATCCTTAGACCCTCTATGCCCTCTTCTACCAACAATAGCCATACAGTTGTCTTGTGTCCATGAGTTCGTTCGTTCTTTCTTTCTTTCTTTCTTTCTTTCTTTCTTTCTTTCTTTCTTTCTTCTTTCTTTCTTTTTTTTTCTTTATGGCTCAATCCCTCCACATATACCCACTGTTTTGCTTGGTGGTTCAATTTGTTCATTAAATTCCACATATGAGTGAAATCATATAGTACTGGGTATTCAACACTATGTATTAAAAATAACTTAGGGGGTAGTGATGTGAGATAAGTGACCACAAAGGAGGGTATTTCAGGCAAAAGGTTATGTGACTAAATTGGATGCCAGCAGTAGAATTGCAGAAACATGCCTGTCTAGATTCTGGATGCACTTGGAACTTTTGCAGCCAAGAAACTGAAATTCCTTTCCAGGACAAAGCTGTGAAAAAAATTATGGTTATATAGTACTTAAAATTCTTACTGGTTACTGAAAAATGTGGTATAGTTTACAATACAACAGATTAAATTGGCTATTAATGTATGATTAATTATAAGTATAAAATTCTCAGTATGTTAGAATGGAAATTAAACTGTATGCATTGTATAATTTTTCAAAATGGTATACAATGATTTGTCTAATATGTATATAATCCTGCCAGTACAGGAACATAGGTATCGAAGTGATCAATACTGGGAAAAATAAATTTAATTTATTTGGAGTCATATTATTTGTTCATTTATTTAATATATTAGAACAAAAAGAAAGTCACTAGGAGAGGACTGGTTCAAACTATGATAAAAATTTTATAACAAAAAGCACTAATTTTTCAGACAGAGAAACTGTGGTCTGGCCAGTTATGATTTTATTTTTAGTTATTTTGAATATAAATATAACTGTGGTCTGGCCAGAAAGGAAATTATTTTTAGTTATTTTGAATATAAATATAATGCTAGCAGAATGATACCCACCCAATCCCTAACCCTTGAACCTGTGAATATGTTAGGTCACATGGCTAAGAAAACTAGAAGTTATGGATGGAATTAAGGAATCTAATGGGATCAGCTAAACTTGATGTAGGATTGCATTCTGGATTGTGCAGGTGATTTTAGAACAAGCACAAGGGTTCTCATATGAGGAAGCAGGTGAATCAATGCCAGATAAGGTGTAACTAGGAAGCACGATTGAAGTAATGTGATGTGATGTGAGCACTCAACCTGCCATACACTAAGTGGTCAGATTATTAGGATCTCTGAAAGCATAATAATCTGGCCACTCTGTGTATATCCTATATAATAAAAGGCTAATATGCAAATTTCCCCCTTGACCAGGAGTTCAACCAGCAGGCAAGTCAGCCAACTGCCCATGTCCCCTCCTCCTGGCCAGGCTGGCTGGACTCCACCCATGCAAGAATTCATGCACTGGGCCTCTAATATCTATATATACTGAATGGCCAGATTATTATGTGTTCAGAAATCATAATAATCTGGCCACTCAGTGTGTGTGCTTTTCCAAATACAAGAGGTCCATCATCCAAGGAATGCCCTAGAAGTAGGGAAATTTTAAATGGAAAAAATGTAGTTATGCCCTTTGAGCCTCCAAAATGAATAAAACCTGGCTAACCACCTTGATTTTAGCCCAGTGAGACCTATTTTGAATCTCTGACCTCTGTGGCTATATGATGATGAATTTGTGTTATTTAAGCCATTTGGTTTGTAGTAATGGTAATAGCAGCCATAGAAAGCTAGTAGTAATATGAATCTAATGTGAATCAGATTGATAACTGTTTAACTAAAATTTTTGGTTAATAAATGGGTTGTGTAAAAGAAAGCTAACACACCAGCTAGCAATACAAGGTTACAAAATATCCTGCTGATTTGGCATCAACTCTGATTAGTAAAAATGTATCTTCCCTCCCTTCCACCAACCCCAAGAAAAAAGAAACTGATATGAACATTTGTAATTATAATTCTACTTTTAAATACACTTGGGGTTTAAATTTTGTATAATTGGTGTGGCTGTTCAAACCAATGTATGAAAGCAATCTGAGGTTATTAAAATACTCTAGGAGATTTTCAAGGAACACAATTCAGGATAAAAAAAAAAAAAAGGGAATCAGCCGAAACCGGTTTGGCTCAGAGGATAGAGCGTGGGTATGTGGACTGAGAGGTCCTAGGTTTGATTCCAGTCAAGGGCATGTACATTGGTTGCGGCACATCCCCAATCGGGTTGTACAGAAGGCAGCTGATCGATATCTCTTTCTCATCGATATTTCTAGCTCTCTAGCTCTCTCCCTTCCTCTCTGTGAAAAATCAATAAAATATATTTTTTAAAAAGGAAATCACAAATATAGAATTTAAAAATTAACTAGACAGATGAAATAGCATACTGAGCAAAGCTAAAAAGAAAAGTCTTAGAAAATAATGTAAGACTTCAAAGAGAAAAGGCAGATTATCAATCAAGGAACCACAGTTACAATATTTTGAGAGTAAATTCTTCAAGACCATTGATAGAACCAGAAGCTTATGGGGTGCTTTTTTAAGGTTCTGAGAAATAATAATTATCAACATTGAAGTATATATTAAACTTAAATGCCATTGAAGAATAAAGTAAAATTAAAGATATTTTCACCAACAGACCTGAAATTTAAAATAAAAGAATGAGTGGAAAATAAATTCAGTTTACTAGATAAGTTAGAATTTGAAGGGTAATGAAGGCTATGTTAAAAGCTTAAACCTATATTTGTTATATTTTATCAGACTAGTTGTTGGATCAGCAATGGTTATTGTGATCTTTACTGCTCTTTATGTTTGAGAGACTTACTAATTTTAAAAATGATTATAATATGAGGAAATGGATAATAAAACACATGGTATTATAAAAATACAATTTAATAATACTTTCTAAAGAATTCAAAGGAAGAAAATATAACAATTGAATTGAGTAGGTCACTTTAAATTGATTATTAGCATCTGAAATATTGGAAGTAAATAAATGGAAAACAAACAAAAGCACAATAGAATATTCATTGAATTTTAACTGAGTTGAAGAACATAGTGTCCTAAACAAAGTCATGTGCAGAGTTAACTTTGCATTGCTTCAGATCAAATGAATACAAAGAGGTGAACTGCCAGATGGATTTTATATGGCAGTTTAATAATATCAGAGTCAAATTATTCTTAGTATACTGGGGGGGGAAAAGTCTATTGCCCATTAACAAAATTTGTAATAGCAAATTTTGTATTGAAAAAATCAGAAAACCTCAATATTTTTATTTATTTATTGTATGTAAAGTAACACTTGGACTATAAATGCACCACATCTAAATATCAATGCTGAAAATTATAAATGTAGATGTCTTAGGAGATCTTGAAATAGCCATTTAATATGGAATAAAACTAGTAGACAAAAATATATGGAAGATAATGGGGCCTTATGTTGAAGTAATAAATAAATTAGTAATAATAGACATATTAATATAAAAATGAACACCTAATAAACATATGTTCTACACCTTATATTCAAGGTTTTGTAAAATGCTTTGTTTTTCCAATTCAGAATCTAGACTTTGAGCTGATACTGTTTTGTTAAAAAAAAAAAAAAAAAAAAAAAAAAAAAAGGTACCTCAAGGATTAAGATCCATTTTACCACCTGAGCATATTACTTTTTCACTACAGCATAAAGCATAATATTACTGTATCCAAGGCCCCATTTCCTAGCTAGATAATTGCTAGGTAACTTTACAATATGACAAATAATAAAAGGATATAATGTGTATGGTTGCTAGATCATTTTACTATATGACATACAGAAAAAAGATATAATTTTATGATTAGTATGTCTCCTTCCCTGCTCACAGCCACACTTCCCCTTCCCAGGGCTGCTCCCTTACACATGGGAGAACAGAATGAATGGGTGGTTGTAGTAGACGCTGCTGGTGCTCTGCTCGGACCTCTCTACCAGAACAAGCACCTAACCCCAGCTTCTATGAATGTTGTCGGTTAAAGCCTCAGGATTTCCCTTCTGAGTGTGGCCCCAGCCCTAAAGAGGCATCTTCACCAGGAAATGCCTAGGAAGTTAGGCCCGCCCACAAGGTGCAGAGCAGCCTATGGCTGATTGATCTGGAATTACAAAGGGTTGGTCCTTTTAAGGTGTGACAATTTTGTGGCCCGCATTTTCCAAAGCTCCCTATGGACTCCAGATGAACATTTATAATGATAACTCTACCCTTACATAGAGTTATATGTAACTTTGTCGGGCTTACATCTTTGTCAGGCTTCTTTCCTTATTCTACTTCCTTCTCTTCCTTACAGATTTCCCCTGAGAGCCCTTCTGCAGTAAGTCACTTGCGTGAGAATCATCATCTCAGGCTCTGCAGCTAGGAAGCCCCAGGTAAGGCAAATGCTTTGTGGGTTTGCTGTAGATAATTTGTCATGGTTACAACCATTGGGAGCTGTTCATGTCACACCCACAATATAGGCAATTATTTGTTCCTCCACTTTACCAGGCCTACCTTATGCTAAGTAGATGTGTCAAGTGCATGTATGTGCATTTAAAAAAAGTCTTTATGTAAATGTGTTTATATGCAGGTATTAATAAAGTAAATATAGCCGTGGTATTGTGAAGCATCTCATGGAATTAACCAGCATATCTGGACATTTCCAGGCCATATTACAGATTTTATGATAAAATAAAACAGCATCTTTAAAAACGTTACAGGGCAAAACTTGGGGTTTGGGTGTGCTTGTGTGTGTCCTCAGCTAAAGGCTGATTGGTTAGAGGGAAGGGTATCCTGGGTTGTCTCAGTCTGCTGCTGTTTTATAGCCCTCACACAAGGGGGGAAGTTGCCACCAAAAGAGGTATCACTGGGATGAAAACAGACCAACGTTGTAAGTTAGATGTTATAGCAAAGTAAATGTTTTTGTACGAAGGGATTATTAAAGTAGAAATTTCTTCAGTTAAGATGAATCACAGCATGAAAGCATTAAGAAAGATGATTTCTTTAAAAACAAACATCTATTTTTCCCATTGTTCTTCCTTTAGAAGTACTTGGAAATTTTTCACACTGCTTTTGGTTCTACTGGTTCTTTTTAACCACTACATGTGATTTTAATGCCAAAGAAATATTTTTTTGTGATTAAATCCCCTTGTGTTTTTGTCAAAAGGTCAGGCTAGTTTCAGGCTTCATTCTTAGCACTACTGTGGGCTCTGGGAAGACAGACAGGACAGTAGCTAAAGATGTCCCAGGTCAAATAGTTGCATTTAATAAGCTAAGAAGAGTTATATTCTAGCTAGTCTTTTTTTCATACATTCAATAAGCATTTTTTGAATATTTAATATGACCAGAGTAATATACAAAAGTCTCAGTTTTAAAATTTATCAATACATATTTATTCTTTAAAGGAACTGGAAGTGTAGAATTGAAAGTCAAACATTTAATGATATATCATAAAACATCATCTACTAAGTGTCTTAGAGGCAATGTAAACATAGCCCAAGTACTTAAGTAGGAAAACAAGGAAACACAATGGAAGTTTGTTTAAAAGAAAGGGGTTCTAAATTTTTCTATGCTCTGTTTAATCAGTAATGAAGAAATCTCTTTAAAACAAGAAATGGAACATACGCTATAAGAACTCAACCAAAGGACTTATATGCATGCATATAAGCATAACTAATGGACACAGACACTAGGATGGTGAGGGCATGTGCCGGGGTGGTGAAGGCTGAGGGGAGGTCAATGGGAGAAAAAAGAGACATATGTAATACTATTTGTAATACTTCAAACAATAAAATAAAAAAGAACTCATAAGGTAACACAGAAAAACAAGCAAAATAGTCGACTAGTATTAAAGGGTAACTTTGAGTGTGGGAAAACCAGCCTCTTTCAGTTAAAAAGAAATGAAATGGAGTATTTGATCTATTTTTATGGAACATCAAATTTCTATATCTTGTAACAGAAGCAGCCATGTCAGATGTGGAAAAATGCTGTCAGGATTCTGTTCATTTTCATGTCAAAACTTTCAAAATGAATTTTTGACTAGACCTGAAAACTTTTAATAATGTGCACTTAATCTGTTCTAGGACTAATGGTCTAAAATTCAAGGATAAGTATCCTAAATTAGCAAAAGCCTAGTTTTTCCAACCCATCAAATGCCCAATTATGTTCTCTGTGTATCTGGTTGAGTCCTAAATGATATGAGAATTTTTTTCCCAATTGTAGAAACAACAAGAAGACTATGTTTATTATGGTTATAAATCAGATAAATACAATACAGCATATAATCTCCAAGTGACTATTATTCTGTCTTTCTATATCTTGTAACTGGTTTTTGTCTACTTGATCTATCTATTGTTAAAATATGTATTAACTATTTGTAAATAGTATGGTAGATTAATCTCTTTCTCTGCCGTTCTATAGTTGTTGTTGTTTGTTGTTGTTGTTGTTGTTTTTTGTTTGTTTTTTTTAATTTTGTGGCTATCTTCCCCTACCATTTTAATCCTTAAGTTTAAAAGATTATTAAGGTTAATGTTATATAACCACTCATCAAATGTAAAAAGTATTCTGAAATGGCTCAATTATATCGTTATTCATGTAGCCTATTCCTAACACTTCCTCTAATATGCAACTCAACAGACAATCACATTGTTAAGTAATTCTAATTGTAATTATTTTTTATATATCAGAATGTAAGCTCTGGTTTCTCTCCTTTTCACATCCTAATTTTAAATTGCTACCCTGAAAATTCAGTAAGATTAGTTACATTTAACTCAAAATTTTAACAGTTACCAACTAGAGTTAGAATACAATTTTCATCAGACTGCCCACCAACTTAATAGCCCAGATGGACTCTTCAATGCTTACTCGATCAAATGCTAGTTCCAGTTCATTCAGAACGATTTATCAATTAGTCCCAATTTATGGATTGAATGTTCAACCATCAACAATCTCAGTCCTAGCTGTATATGATTATTTTAAAGTCTTTTCATATGTTGACCAAAAAACAAGACTCAACAAATTAAAAAAAGATTGAAATCATATCATGCATTCTCTCCAATCAATTGGTATGAATCTAGAAATCTATAATAATAAAAGTGTAACATGCTAATTAGATCAGGCAGACAAAAAAACCTTCTGTATGTCCTTCTGGACGAAGTCTGGGCGTCAGGGGCCAAGACAGGTGGTAAGGATTGATCAGGCAGGCAGGCGAGCATTTAGGGGCAATCAGGCAAGCAGGAAAGTGGTTAGGGCTGATCAGGCAGGCAGGCAGGCAAGCAGTTAGGGGCATCAGGCAGGCAGAGTGGTAAGGGGTGATCTGGCAGGCAGGCGAGCAGTTAGGGGCATCAGATAGGCAGGCAGAGTGGTTAGGGGCATCAGGCAACAAAGTGGTTAGGGGCAATCAGGCAGGCAGGCAGGCAGGCAAGCAGTTAGGAGCCAGCAGTCCAGGATTACTAGAGAGATGTCCAACTGCCAGTAGTAGAGGTAATAGATTGTGAGAGAGTGCATGCTGAGTCTATAAAAAACATGGAGATTAAAACACATACTACTGTAGAACTAAAAGGGTCATTAAAGAGATCAGGGGGGAAAAAAAGACCTTGAAACAAATATAAACAGAAATATAACACAAAACAATTTCTGAATGTTTTCACAGGCATTTCTCAGAGGGAAGTTCCTAGCAATAAAAGCCAACTGAAGAAATAAGAAAATTCTAAAACAATGTAACTTTACACCTAAGTGAATTAGAACAAGAAGAACAAATAAAATAAATTATGTACAAAAGATCAGTGAAACTAAAAGCTTGTTCATTGAAAAGATAAACAAAATTGATAAACCTTAACTAGAAAAAGAGAGAGCAGGTTCAAATAAAATCAGAAATGAAGAGAGAAAGTTACAATTAATGTACTAATGCAAATAATTATAAGAGACTACTGACAAGCAATTATATGCCATAAATTTGACAATATAGGATAAATGGATGAATTCCTAGAAACATACAGTCTTCAAAAACAAAATAATGAATAAATTAAAAATGTCAGACTAACAAGAAACAAAATTTGCTGACAACCAAATCATGGGACTTCCAGTCTCAAAAAATGGTGAGAAATCATTTCTATTGTTTAAGCCCCCCAGTCTATGTTACTTTGGTATAGCAGCCCAAGCAGACTTGGACATGTGACATTCCATTTCATATTTTACCCATTCCTCTAGGGTTATTTCAAACTATTTGCTATGATAAACTCACAAAAATGTTATACTTTTAAAGATTTTACTGTATTTTTGTATGTTTCATCAGTGGGTTTTTTCCCCTTCCAGAGGAATATTAGGTGTCCAATGATGAAGTCCAAGCTAGAGAACCCAACCAACCTTGCAATGTCAATGCTTTGTGCTACCTAACTGGGAATAATTCTAATGCTTTATACTTATCTGGGAATAAAATCAACTTTTTATGGTATACTGCCTTATATGTAAACTTTTTACTGCCTATACATGTTTAAATTTCAATTTTATCACACTTACAAATTTGCTTCTAAAAAAATAAGTTGATTCTTTAAAACATTGATTTCCTTTTCTCACAGATCTGAAAATACTGAGCTGATCCTATATAATAAGAGTGATATGCGAATTGACCATCACTCCAACACACAAGATGGCCACCTCCATATGGTCAAAGATGGATGGCCCCATGTGGACACAAGATGGCTACCATAAGATGGCCAGCAGGTAAGGGTAGTTGTGGGCAATCAGGCCAGCTGGGGAGGACAGTTGGGGGAAATCCAGGCCTGAAGGAGAGTGAAGTTGGGGGGTGGGGGGTTGCCCAGGCCTGCAAGGGAGGACAGTTGGAAGGAACCAGGCCAGCAGGGGAGAGCAGTTAGGGGTGACCAGCTCATCAGGGGAAGGCAGTAAGGGATGACTAGGCCTGCACGGCAGGGCATTTGGGGGCAACCGGGCCTGCAAAGGAAGGCAGTTGAGGGGAACCAGGCCTGCAGGGGAGGGCAGTTGGGAGTAACCAGACCAGCAGGAAAGGGAAGTAAGGGACAACCATGATGGCAAGGGAGGGCAGTTAGTGGTCACCAGCCCAACAGGGGAAGGCAGTTGGTGGCAACCAGGCCTTCAGGGGAGGGCTTTTAGGGGTGACCAGGCCAGCAGTGGAGGGCAGTTAGCGGCAATCAGGACAGAAGGGGAGCAATTAGGTGTTGATCAGGCTGGCAAGGGAGTAGTTAGGGGGTGATCAGGCAGGCAGGCAGGAGATCAGTTGGGAGCCAGCAGTCCTGGTTTGTGAGAGGGCAGACAGACATCCCTCGAGGGACACACCTCATCTCCTCCTCTCCCCCATGCATGAATTTTGTGCACTGGGCCTCTAGTATTCAATAAAAGCTTAATGAATTAAAAAGAGGAAGAATGTCTTCTCAATTTATAACTTTTCATATATATATATTTTTAACATAGTGACCAATTTAATAGACAAAAAAATAGTATACATACCATACCATTTGTGAATGTGCTTCTGGGAATTAGACTAATTAGAACTGGAGCTTCACACTATCACACACAATTAGAATTTTCTCTTTCACTGACCAAAATAGTATTGTGTCATAGTCACCATCATTCAATTTTATACCTGAGTCAAAAATACAATACAGGATATTTAAAACTATGTATTTCCTAAGTCCTTAAAAAATTAATTTACCTGGTATTTTGAAATCTCAGAGAAACTTGCATAAGCTGAAACTCAGAGTTCTTCCAATCATAAATGGGAAGTGGGCAAAATTATAATATAATTTATTTTCATTTCTGAATTGTACACAACTCATAATATGTTTAAAATGCTTGTTACCTGCTCTCTACCTACATTCTTTCCAGTGAAGAGCAAGTCTGTTTTAAATTCACTACCTTAATAAGCAGTATAGTGACCTTTTTTATTTACTTGGAAATTTTGAGAGAATGTAACTACTTTCAAAATTATGACAACATTTCTCATATTGCTGAAGTAGATACCAGTAGTTCTACTGATTATTTTCCCCATAATTTTAGGCTTTTATTTTTATCTATCAAGCTCAACTTAATCCTGATACATATATATATATATATATATATATATATATATATATATAATTTTAATATTTATTTAAAATATTGACCCTAAGCATAATAAAAGAAGCTACCCCCCTTCCTGCCCCCGATACCTCATCAATTATCGAGATAATTAAATGAGCTAACTTTTGTGAATCTACTTTCAATGTTACTTTGGGCCAGTCTAATTTTTTTTTTTAAAAAAAAGCTTTTACTGTTATATAAAACAATCCAAAACAAGCATTTAATAATATTTAAATAAACTCAATTTTCTAGACTATTTATTAGATATCCCAGTTTTAAAGTTCTCGCCTGTCCATAAATATGATAATTTTAACATTTGCCATCTATTTCCTCCCTTGAAGTAATACTCTCAGCAGGCTTACCACTTCTGACATTTTCTTTCGTTTTACAGTGATAAGTGGCATCCTGGAAGTGCCTTCCCTTTCCCCATCGCATTAGTATTCATAATATTAATTGCCCAAAATTACCAGCTGCAAGAAGTTTTATCTAACAAAGCTGCTCTATGGCTTTCTCAAGACTATTTAGTACCATTTATGTCCCAAGCAAACACTTAGGTATGTAAATAGGAAGAGGTCCACAGTATAATTAATATTTAAGAGAGAAAATGTCAGACTCAGCTAAGCAATTTTTAACATCCTTCATCCCTCCACCCCTTTGCATTAACCACATGTTCTTCCTAGAGCTGGGCTCTGGGATTTTACCCAGCAAGCTACAGTGGATCACAGCTAAGTGTTTTGCTATAAAGTGCAAACAATTACCAAGGCCCGCACATCTGACTTCAGGTTTTGGAGAGAACACATTTAACTCTGAAACTTCTATTGCTCATTTGACTATTTTCACTGAAATCATTTATTTAAGCCAAGACAGCAAGTAATTTAAATTAGGTTAGTACAACAAAGATATAAATCAGGGTCAAGCAAGTCAGAAGCAGTTGGCAGGGGTAAAAGTCTTCAGAATTTGATATATAGTGATGAATCACCTGCCAATAAAATAAAATAAAAATCTGAAAATTGTATTCATCTAAAAAGTACAATGAATTCAAATTCTATTAGCAAGAGGTCATCTTTATCCAGATATGTTGGTAATTCATGAGGCTCACATCAGTCTCTGTCACTCCCTGAAGTTCAAGATTCCCTTCGAGTTAAAAAGATGACTTACAAGAAATAAAATAAATTCAATTATCTAAAATATTTACTTATCATGAAGGAAGGGGCATTGTGACTTTTTAAAAAATAATTCTAATATTTTTAAATTAAATTAGTTGGGATGACATTGGTTAACATGATCATATAGGTTTCAGATGTTGAGTTTCTATGTTTCAAGGACTATACATTGCACTGTGTGGCCCCAAACAAAGTCAGATCTCCTGTTACCATATTTTATGCTTCCTCACCCCTCACCATCTTCCCCCTGGCAGTCATCATCCTCATCCTGCTGTTTGTGTTCACGTTTCAGTTTTAAATCCCACAAATGAGTGAACACTATTCACTATAAATAGGACTGAGCAACCACGGACAATGAAACATTTATTGGATATCGGGGACTAAGAGTTGAGATTTAAAAAGGAAGCATCAGGACAGAGGCAAAAATATTTTCAAGATACTGAAATAAATGATTAGAAATCTGCAAAAGTGAAGATGTGCAGAAAGGACATCTTGACCATTTCCAAGATGAATTCCTTTAAATCTCTACATACGGATGTGCATGTCATTTTTCTACTGTAATAGGTATGGGATTTTCTTGGTTGAGCTTTTAACATATTTCTGCTGCTTTAAAGTTAGTATCCCAATTGTCTTTAGCATCAGTCTCTAATTGTGGCAGGAAAATTTTTCCAATGTTGCAGAAAGTTTTTCTCATAAATTGTGAGAGTCTCAGATTATGTGACACTATTGGAAAATTACCTGTAGCATCGAAGAAACTGTAGCTCCAGAAATATGAACTCTCTGTTCCTTCCCAATCACCATATATTAACTATAAAACAAGTTCTATATTTTATAGATTTTTTAAATATTTTATAGATATTTTTCTAAGGTAATTTATACATAGTCTATTAAACAGAGAATGTTAAATCTAATATTACTTTCAATTTTTAATATGTATCATTAGCCAAATGTACTATCTGGTCACAATACAAAATTACTGAATTTGTTATATATCAATTGCTAAGGGGACTGACCTGAAACTGCTTGCTCTAAATATATTCTTCTATATACTATCTTATTCACCTCTCTAAAAGATTATCAGTACTTTTCTTTTGTAATAAGCATTTAATCTGACTTTAGCAGTCTCTACCTTAATTCAAATTTCTTGTCTATCATTTAAAAATTGAAAATACAGATTGTTAAGCATTATTTGTAAAATATGGAGTAGAATGTTTCTAAGTGAAAGCCTGAGGAATTTATATATTTAAATATATATATGAATACATTTTCAGTACATGTTGGCTTCTCACGCATTTTTAAAATTAGTTTAAGCAATTACCTGACCTTATAATTAGTTGACTTTGCTTCTAATAATAACTAAGGTATGACTGAATTATTGTTTTTAGAGATAGTCTTTTAAGGATTTTTCAATTACCAATAATAAATGAATGATGGATGTTTCATTGCAATCATCTCTTTAATAATAGTTAAGCCACATATTTGTTAAAGAGTGGCCTAAAATGAGGCATAAAGAACCATGTATGCAGCTAATCCAGAGAAATCAAGATTATGCTTAAAGGTAAGTGTTCAAGAATAAGAAAATAATTGACCCAATTAAAACTTGGTTAAAATATTTGAATAGTTAGTTAAAGAAGGTGTATGGATGACAAACACATAAACAGGTCCTCAACATGATTAGTTTTTCGGAAAGAAAGCCATTTGAAACCACAAATTATATTATTTGCCTGAGGTGCTGTCATCAAGTGGATATGTAAAGATGTAAATCATGCTGAAACTAGTTTGACTCAGTGGATAGAGCATTGACCTGCTGACTGAAAGGTCTCAGGTTCGGTTCCCGTCTGGGAAATCCACAGTAGGGGGTGTGCAGGAGGCAGCTGATTGATGTTTCTAACTTTCTATCCCTCTCCCTTCCTCTCTGTAAAAAAAAATCAATAAAATATATTTTTTAAAATATATAAATCAACGTCATGTAAGTTATATGCAGTTAGCAGGAAGATAATTCTTCACACTTTGATAATTCTTGATTCATTAACTGCCACTCTCAATTCTAATTTATATTATCTCTATTAAATGAAATATTTTAGTTATAACAATTTTTAAAGAGTGAAATGTCAAGTTCTGATCAGCATGTGGAACAACTGGAGCTTCTGTGTATTTTAGTGAAGATGTAGAATGCCACAGCCACTCTGGAAAATAGCATGGCAATTTCTTATAAAGTTAAACCTTCACTTACCATATTACCAAGCAATCCTATTCCTTAATCCAAGAGAAATGGAACAAATTTACACAAAAACCTGTCTTCCAACGTTTATAGTATTGTTGTTCATAATTGCCAAGAAATAAAAACAATTCAATGGTCATCCAACATGTGAATGGATAAACTGTTACACATCTATAAAATAGAATACTGCTTAGCAACCAAAAGGAATGAACTACAATTCCAAGTAATATAGATGAATTCTCAATTCTTTTTCTTTTTAACGAAGTCAGACCCAAAAGCTACATAGTATATAATTCATTTTATAACATTTTAGAATTGGTAAAATGATAGGAATGAAGAATAGATCAATTGTTTATAAATATTTAACTAAAATAACTGTGTGTTTTAAAAGAACAAATTTCATTATTATGTAAGTAAACATCTACAAAAATAATAATATTATTTTGAGAAGGGAGCAGTTTAGCAAGGAAATATGTGCATATTACAGTCTTCTAGGATTGCATTCTATTTAGAAGAACTGGAACAATTTTTTTGTCTAATCCTTTATGGCATCCATTCTTGCCATTCTAGTTCTATTAATATGGAGTTTGGTGTCATGAAACAATTGACGTTAAAATCTAGGTTCCACAGGGAAAGGTCTCATGAAATATGTACAAGACATTATTTGGACCCATGTTTATAGATCTGTATTCAAATGGGTCTAACTTCTTGCTTTTCAGACATTGCCCTACCTGATAAGAATTCTCACTCTATAATCCAGAACACAGTTTGACTTCACAAACAGGCAAAATAGGTAGTACTCACATTAAGTTTATAAACAAATACAAAGGATGCTGGCTTCTATCTTTGCATAGTTGTCTATTAGAAATTATCAAAGCCAACGAAAAACATCCTTGTTATGAGCACTTTTCCCTTCAGATGGTATACTTTTAGTCCATAGGAATGAGCTCCAGATAACAGACTCCAGACTCTTGATTTCCAGATTGACTAACACAAGGATCTCCCAATTGCTACCTACCAGTTGGCCATATACACTGTTAAGAGTGTAGTAGCCTGGCTTCAACTGTGATATATGGTGTACCAGCAATGTGTAGTATGTGGGCTCATTGCAATTAAAGATACAGTAGAGGCATAAGAATAAAAATAATTATTTATTATTAGTTTTTTTAGTCTTAAAAGCTTTTTTAATTTAATTTTTTAAATTACATATCATGCTTCCCCAAAAATAAGACCTACTTACAGGTTTCCTTCTGAATGAAATATAAGGCATCCCCCAAAAATAAGCCCCCCCCAGGCTCTGTCTCAGAATGCTATTGCTAAACGTGAGAGATTTGGTCCACTGATTCTGAAAAAAAATGGAGTCACAAGAAATTCACCAGGAAATTCAGGAATTGGATTGTTATGATGATGTTCCAGAAGATGATGACATGATTGTCATTGAATAAATGAGTAAATTCTTGATACTGTAGGATTCACAGTTTGTCTGGTTTGTGTTGACAACTACCATACTACTGTACCGTATACAGATAATAAATTTACTTCATTTTTATTTAACAATAAATGTGTACCATATTCTTCTTCATGGAAAAATAAGACATCTTCTGAAAATAAGACCTAGCGCATCTTTGGGAGCAAAAATTAATTTAAGACACTGTCTTATTTTTGGAGAAACAGGGTACATGTAATTTTACAATAATAATTTAGAATAGTTAATATTAAAAAATAATAATAATTTAAAATAGTTAATATTCATTGAACACAGTATGTAACTGGAATTATGCTAATTAGTTTATATTCATTTGTTTCATTTAATCCACATAGTATCATTTTATTAATTAAATGATTACAAAGATACTGTGTAATTTTCATGATAATAGCATTTGCAAAGCATACTCAAAACTCAGATTAAGATCTGTTTCTAGAATCCTTTTAGTAAATTCCCATGTGTCTATATTGATGGAAGGAAAAGTATTTTTAAATAGCAATTATATAGATATGCCTGTGTTATGTTAGTAACAAGATTAAATTATAACATTCTCTTGATATGATTCACTTCCTGTCTCAAAGATCCACAATCAAATCTTCTTTAGTGCTGGGTTTTGAGCGAGCATTTCTGGTGGCACACCCTCAACACTGGGACATAAATGTTAAATGCAGCACTGTTTGGTCACATTCCCTTATCTCTATAATGATCTGCAAAAAAAATGGTCAGATTTTATAGATAGTTATCAATGGTGACTCATCTAAGAGAACAAGAAAGAGACAAAATGTCTACTGATAATGGCTTTGCGGATGTCTCCTTTTTCTCACAGTTTTCCTGATGCTATTGTTTCTTAACTAAGGGGAGCTATGCCTCACAAGATGACATGGAATGCAGGGATAAGGAAATCTTAACTGAATCTTGTTGAATTTTGGTTGCTTGTGAAATCCTGGTGAGTGGTAGTCGGGAATAGTATCTATCTATCTCTGGGTCTGTCTATCTACCAACCTATCATCTATCTATAAATGATTGATGTCATGCAATTATTCTGTTTCCCCCCCTTCCCCTACCAATGCCTTTTGTACATGCCATTTCCTGTGCTCTTCCCCCCTCCCCATATTCTCTTCCCACACCTCCATTAGTGACTTTTTGTTCATATTGCAGCATGAATGTACCTTTCTAATAAAATGATTACCTTCCTGTAGATTAGGTAAAATGGCCTTTTTTAATTCACTCTTACAGCATTCTGTATATCATGTAAAATGTGCATCATAGCATTTTTTAGAGTTAATGCTGTTTGCTCATCATTGCATCTGCAAAGCAAATTGCAGTGACTGTTACCTAATATGTTCCTAATAAGAATATTAAAAATCAATGAATATGTAAGAGGTATCGAAGAAAATATTTCTGGCAAATGGAATTGCAAGACATAAGTTTTTGTGACTTTATAAAAGCTCTGAGGATCATGGCAATTTTGGAGCAGATCGGAGGAGTTAAGAAGCAGGTGTGGCAATAAGGTGAACATGCTACCAACAGTACACCTCTTTGAATATAGCATTGTCTTCAGCATAACAACCATTCTTGTCCTCACAGAAAATGCAAATAGCCCTCTTTTATACAAGGTGCTGCACCTGCCTGTGCATTGTGCATTGCATTCAGATATTTTCTCACAGCAGGCTTTAGATGGTCCCCTTGAATAGGTGGCTATCTATTCAAGGAAAACACTTGTCAAGGGGTTAACCTCATCCTTTTGATGTTCTACCCAGGGTTTTACAGTCATTGTACTTGATCTACCTGCACTTTGGGGTTAGCCTGCTCAGTGACTTCCCACCAGACCCCAGTGGACAGTCTCGCCTCCATATCTCTTATACTATCTCCAAAATAAATGGAATTTATCAGTGGATTCTATACTGGCATCAAATATTTTACTTTCTTAAACTTTGAGTTACTGCACATGTAATTTCAATCCCAGATTAGAATCAAATTAGCTAGCAATCAAGATCTCCACCACCAGGTCCCATATGAAGCAGCTGCTCTTGTCCTTGGAAAACTAACTGGCTTGATAAAGTCCTCCTGGAAGACCTTCAGATTCTCTCCCAGGGGGACTGCTCCAGTGTCCTCCTGGTGCTACTAACCATATTATGATGTCAAATTTAAGTAAAAATTGAAAGAACAAACCTGCTATTTAATCACCCTTGTATATTAGCTATTTCATTCAGCTTTATAATACTTGGCCACGATTGAGCACGATTTCTGTGGTGTTCAGGTCTAAATTTAAAAGTTTGTGTTTTCAACTTATTATAATATTTCTGTGTAAGAATTTGCATAAAAATTTTATACTTATATCCTTTATTTACCAATTTCCTTAAAAATAATCCCTTTTTACCATGGACATTTTTAATGCAATATAATTTTTAAATTTACATTTAAACTAATTTATAGGGGTAACTAATTTATAATCTTAGGAATTTGGCAGAATTTATCTGCTAATTATTTTGAAACAATCATGGTTGTTAACATTTTATTTGTGTATTTAAATAGAGCTTTTAGATACTAGTAGCATAGCTCTCTTATTATAATATGCATATATGATCACACCTTAGTATTTGCAAAATTGTAGTGTATCTCCCAAATGATGATATATGACCATTGCTTTATCCAGCTGTCCACTATGATGTAGTTGCCATTGTCAGTACATGAGTAAATGCAAAAGCAATAGCATTCATTTTACAGTATGTATTTCCCTGGCTAGGAAAAAAAAAATTCTAGAGACAATATAAAGCACATTTTTAGCATTATAAATAATATAATTAAAGGAAGGGAAGCAAGGAGTTTTGAATCATATTCTACTTTCTCTCCTCAAGAGAAATCATATGATTTTATCAATAGATACAGAAAAAAAAAATATATGCCATAATATATCACCCATTTATGATGGAAAGTTGGAAAGGAATATTTCCCCAACCTAATCGGGAACACATATAACAATTATATGGCTAAATTCATACATAATTTTAAAATTATATGTTTTTAAAACAGTATCAGGAACAAGACAAGGATGTCTGCTTTCACCACTCCTATTCACCAATATTCTGGAAATCATAGCTAAGACAACAAGACAAGGAAAAGAACTAAAAGATGTACAGATTGAGGAAAAAAAGACCTAAAACTATCTTTGTTCACATATGATATAAGTATCTATCTATGTTGGAAATCCCAAAGAATCACAAAAATACTCCTGGGATGAGTTAGAAAGTGTAACAGGGTTGTTGGCTGCAAGGTTAATACACACAAGTCCTCCACCGCTTTCTAACATAACATCAGTGCACAATTAGAGTTTTAAGTTGAAAACACAAAAAATGATTAAATTAGCACCAAAAAATATATCTGAACAAAATCTAACACAAATGTGTACCAGATCTACATGAATAAAGCTACACAACTCTGATGAAAGAAATCAAAGACTTAATAAATGGAGAGATGTTCCCCCTTATGGATAGGGCCAGTCAGTGTTATAAACATGTCAGCTTCTCTCAACTTGATCTATAGATTCAACATAATCTCAGAAAATTATTTTACAGGTTGACAAAATCATTTCAAGTTTATATGGAGAAGAAAAAAAAAACCAAAAAACCCAGAGTAGCCAATACAAGATCTAAGAAGAATAGTTGAAAGATTGACATTACTCGATTTTAAGACTTTTTATGAATCTATAATAACCAAGACAGCATTGAATTGGCAAGAAAAGATAAATACACTGATGGAATAGAATAGAGATCCCCAAAATAGACACATACAAATAGAGTTAATTGATCACAGACAAAAATGCAAAGGCAGGACAATGGAGAAATTATAGTCTCTTCGACAAATGGGGCTGAAACAACTGGACATTAACATACACAAAAACCTGAATTTAGACACAGACCTATTACCCTTCAAATAAAGTAACTTCAAATGAATTATAGACTAAAATAGAAAATAGAAAACTATAAAATCATTAAAAATAACATAGGAAAAAACCTAGGTGACCTCAGGTTTGGTAATGGCGTTTTAGATATAATGCCAAAAGCCCAATCCATAAAATAAAAAAAAGAAGACAAACTAAACTTTATTAAATTAAAACTTCTGCTCTACAAAAGACAATGTCAAAAGAATGAGAAGACAAACCATGGACTGAGAGAAAATATTTCCAAACAATATATCTGATAATGGAATATTATCCAAAATATACAAAGAATTATTAAAAATCAACAATAAAAACTGGACATTAACATACACAAAAATGGGTCAGTGACTAAAGATATTTCTCACCAAATAAAATATACAGGTAGTAAATTAACATATGAAAAAATGCACCACATTATATGTCATCAGAGAACTATAAATTAAAACAACTGTAAGGTATCACTACACACCTCATTGAAAAAGCCCAAATCTAAAACACTGAGAATACCAAATGCTGGTGAGGACATAGAGCAATAGAAACTCTCATTCATTGCTTCTGGGAACTCAGCATGTTATAGCCACTCTGAAAGACTGTTTGGCAGTTTCTTACAAAACTCTTACCATATAATTCAGCAATTGTGCTCCTTTTTGTTTATCCAAAGGAGTTGACAAAGTATGTCCACACAGAAACCTGCATGTGGATGTATATGGCAGACTTATTCATAATTGCCAAAACTTGGAAGCACCCAAGGTGCCCCTTTGTAGGTGAATGGATCAATGAATTGTGGTGAATGCAGACAATGTAATGTTATTCAGCACTAAAAAGAAATAAGCTATAAATGCACAAAAGGACATGGAGAAATCTTAAATGCATATTGCTAGGTGAAAGACAACAATTCTCAAATACTTGAAGATTCCAACTATATGACATTCTAGGAAAGGCAAAACTATGGAGACAATGAAAAGATAGGTGGTTGCCAAGGGTTCAGAGTGAGGGAAGGGAGGAATGAATTGATTGAGTATAAGACATTTTTAGGGCACCAGAAATAAATGTCATTATATATGTGTTGGAACCCATAGAGGTACAACATGGAGTGTGAACCCAAAAGTAAATTTTGGATTATAATAAATTATAATGTATTAATTTTGCCTTATCAATGATAACAAATACATATGTATATGTTAATAGCAGGCACTGTATATGATGTAGGAGGGAGTATATAGGAACTCCATACTTTCTGCATACTTGTTAGGTAAACCTAAAATTGTTTATAAAAATATAGTCCATTAAAAAATAAGACAATGGGAAAAGAGAACATAGCAATGCAGAGCAACAGAAAACCTTGTGTGGCTGCTGTAAAGCAAGCCCAGGGAGTGATGGTGCAAAATGATGCTTAGCAGTAGGGGTGAGATCTAATATAGCCATGCACAGACTCAAGCATATCAAAGTACTAAGAGAAGCCATTGAAATGTAGACATATTTAGATGGTGACATAATCTAAATCCCTTGGGTTTCTTGAGTGTTAGAAGTAATGTTAGAAGTAATAGGAGTTTCTTTTGTTCTAAATGAGGTGACTCCTGATGGGCCTAAACATCTGTGGCTAAGGGCTGGTTGCCAGAGGAATCAACCATGTGATTATTGAGTTGGAACTTTCAGCCTCACACCTAGATTTCTGGGGTTGGGAGAGGGACTGGAGATTGAGTTCAATTATCAATGGGTAATTATCAATTATTTCTATTAATGAAATTTTCTTTTTTTGATATATATTATTGATTTTTACAGAGAGGAAGGAGAGGAATAGAGAGCTAGAAACATCGATGAGAGAGAAATATTGATCAGCTGCCTCCTGCACACTCCCACTGGAGATGTGCCCACAGCCAAGGTACATGCCCTTGACCGGAATCGAACCCGGGACCCTTCAGTCCCCAAGCCGATGCTCTATCCACTGAGCCAAACCGATTTCGGCTCTATTAATGAAATTTTCATAAAATAACCCTAAACAATGGGGTAAGGAGCTTATGGTTTGGTGTAGGCATCCAGCTGGGAAGTTAGCTCACCTCAACTCAGTGGAAACAGAAATTACTGTGCTTCAAACCCTCCGGACCTTGCCCCATGTATCTTTCCATTTAATCTTAGTAACCGAAATCCTTATACAAGTATAGGCAACTGATTTTTTACAAAACTCACTTTGGAGCAAAAAGAGTATGTAATTACTATTATTTTTTGTAAATCAATAAAATTATACTAATTTCTTTGTCACATCAGCAAAAAATATATTTTTGGGAGTGCCACAGAATTTCAGTAATTAGTTTATGTGTGTCATGAGATGAAAAGGTTGATAATCACTATTCTAAAGCATCTCAACCTTGCAAATAAGATTGGAGTTCATATCAATGCCATAAAGCACATTTAAGAAAGTACTATAAGATCTTAAATAAAAATAAATGATAACAAATGTGTCCCCGGCCTACATTATTGGACCTGATTATTCATCAGGAGCTCCACACAGAGAAACCCTGGACTTTGTGTCCTGCTCAGGAGGGTAGAGAAAGATAATAACCTATATGTCAGATAAAGACAGAAGGGCATTCATGGTCAATTTTATGTCATTCTCACCCATAGTTATGATTCTTTTGTTTTATTTATTTATTTTTTATTTTTAGCCATCGTGATTTCAATTATCAATGGCTAATTATCAATTATTTCTATTAATTATTTCTTACAAAACTCAATTATCAATGGCTAATTATTAGAAAAACTATCCTTGATGATTTAAGTAGTGTTATAAATGTTTTTCAATTTTATATTGGGTTTTCCAGTTATTGATCTCTTGACATATTTTGTGAAAAACTATGGCAACCTCAAAATCAAGTGTTTCAATAAACCAAAAAGCATCCAAGATTCTAGAAAAATAAGAGCACAAAAGACCTCTAGATAGGGACAGAGGGGACATCATAATAAACCTCTTTTCAGAATAGGGAAGCCATAAAAATAACTATCATCTTCAATAAAGAAACTGGGAGAAATGTAGGTTTGAGGGAATAGGAAAAAGTATATGCCATATATCAAGTGTTAAAGACTTAAGACTCTCTTAGATAATGCTTTTAACAACTTGGTGAAAATGTAATTTATTATCCCTATTTTAGGATTTAGAGTGTTAAGGATCCTTTCCAAGGTCAAATAAGACGGTAAAAGATGGATCTGGGATATAAACAATTTATCACTTCATCAATGCATGCATTAACAACTCAAGGAATAAACACTAGGTATATAAACAGCTTTTTACTTGCAAGATAAAGGATGTGCCCATGGTTGCAGCATCTATGCTGACAACTCTGGAAAGTGGTTTCACTGTCAGTGTCACTGAGCACTCTCTCTCTGGAAGAGATGCAATAACCTGTACCGGAGGGCATTCTGCTGGGGCACTTTGAAAATCAGAACTCTGGCCAAACTATTGAAGTGTGGCTTCCAGATGGAAATGAATCTGTTCTGCTAGTTCCATTTTACTCTTTGAAGTTAATAACACATTGGTTTGACAGGAAACCTACATGTTCATGAAGTATGAAAGCATGATTTCTTTTTCATTCAACTGCTTTCAGAGGCAATGGAGATATTTCAATTGAACTAAAATATGCTATTAAAGCCAATCTAATGATTCAATTTGTATAGATTTTGATGATAGACTTTCGGGTCAAATGAAGATACAGTGAAGCAAGCAGTACACAGACAAAGTGTTTCAAATGAAGTTTAATATGACAATGAACAGATGGGAAATCTGAATTATCATTAAAAACAAAGAAAATATGGGAAACAAAATATATGGATGTGATACATTTGTATTCTTGCATATGTAATACAGGCAGAAAGAACTTCAGCTTTTTGTGAAATGTATGATTTTAAACTTAGAATTTCAGTGATGTTGGAAAGATTAGAATTGACTATTGAGTATCCACCGAATTCAAAAGAAATCGCATAACAAAAGCAACATTAATAATAGCAAATATCTATATAAAAGATATTAATCTAAACACTTCATATTGGAGAAAAGGGACGACACAGTGCATAAGAGGGAACTCCACACAATTTCCTCAGTGAATTGGCTGGGTGACTTTGGGTCACTATTTTCTCATTTACAAATTGAGATCCTCTGTAGTCATACTTATTCCTTTAGCTAGCGTGTTGGGAAATTTAAGTAATATGATGCATGAGAAATTATTTAGAGCCCAAAAGCTGGCCCAAGTAAGGGCTTACTAAAAGTGAACTTTTATACTCAATGTCATCATTTACAGATGAAAAACTGAGAGAGAAGAAACTATATAAATTATATAAAACATTATATAAATGTCACAGCATTAAAAAGTGACAAAGTTGAAACACTGGTGTTTAGAAAACCACATCACAATCTTTAAAATGTCATATATTGATAGAAATATAAAATTTAATATTATTCCTTTCTTATTGATATTCAAAAGCCTGCCTAACTTCATTATTTCTTTTGATAAATAATACTCGTTTAGGTTAATATTCAGAATCTTTTAAACTTAATGTTAAGGATAAAATCAAGTCTATTTCTCTTTCCTAAAAATACTTGAATTTCTCTTTCACAACACAACACAAAACAAAACACAAAACAAAACAGTTCTGATGTCTGAAAAGTATGTTTCCTAAAATAATGATATTTCTTCAAAATTAGTCTTCCAGTTACCACTCAACTCCTTCCTTTAAAAAATGACAACACTGAACTTTAAAATAATAGCCTTAATAATACCAAATTCCATCTATTCCTTAATTCACTTAATTCATCCTCACCCTTACTTCAGTAAAACCAGGTGCTATCATTGCTGTCATGTCTTACGTGACCTCTTCACAGAGACTGACTTGAATGACTTCTCTCTACTTGCTCATGGAACCCTCCCTCAACTGTCTTCTCATACCAGACTTTTCCTTCTTGGACTCTATGTGTGAACATCATTCAATTTTCTTCTTAATTGTCAAAGATGCTGGGGCTTATTTTGGTCTGTCCTTGTCCAGTTTTTTCTTTCTACATGCTCTTAGAAAAGAATTGTATTGGATCCCATAATTTAAACTGCTACCTGTTCCCTAGATGAAATATACATTTTAACACCCTTCCCCAAATTCCTACCTATATTTCTAACTGCATACTAGGTATTCTGACTCAGAAGTTCTGCAAGCACCCTAACTTAACCTATTCATAACTTGACTTCGATTATCTAGAAAATTCTGCCTTCTCTCTTTCTTATTTGATCCCATACCTGATCATTCATGTCAGAAACCTTAGAATCACATTCAGCTCCCACATCTCTCTCATTCCCTGTATGTAATTAATTACTAAGTATCATTGATTCTGCCATAGACATATCACATAAACGTAGCTTCACTGTTTCATCTTAACGAAGGCTGCCAGTGTTCAGAATCACAAAAATTGTGTGAATTACTATGATAGTTTCTAAATTCCTCACTCTGGACAAATTCCCGTGTTAGTGGCACAATCGTCTATGAAGAATCTTACTTGGAAACAAACATTGTATTTCCCCACAGATTACAGTATTAAACAGGGTTTCCTTGTCATATTGAAAAATATACCATAGTAGTAAATAGTAGTTAAATAGTTTAACACAGGTTCTGAAGCCATGCCTTTTAGATTATACTATTAGCTCTACCATTTTTATTTATTTATTTTTTTAATTTACAATGCCTTAAGTTGGTGCCTTTATTTGTTCTCTCAACATATATCCATTAAGTTTCTACCATATGCCAAGCTCTAGTCTACTCTCTTGGGAATATATCAATGAACTAGAGAGAAGCAGGCAGCTTTCAAGGGTGGTCTGCATTTTGCCCTCATAAAGCTTACGTTCTAGTGTAAATTTTCCCCAAATTATGTTGTACTAGCCTAAGAAGGATCCAATAGATTAATGAATTACATAGAATTAAAAAATATATTCATGTGGAATTTTATATCACTTCTGTTATATCTGTCCATGACTAACTACCTCAGGAATTTATGACAGCCTTGTGCATTTGTTCTTATTTTACCAATTAGTAACCTTATCAAACTTAAAAAAATTTAGTTATACCCATCTACACCATTCACAAAAATAACTTCCAAGTGTACTGGAGATATAAATAAAGATTTAAGTTAAATGAAAATAAACAAAAAAACACTAGAAAAAATTAGGAGAATAGATATTTAGCTCAGGATAGGGAGAATGAAACCAATGGCAGGAGCCATAGAGGAAAATATTATTTATACTTGACTACATAAAAATTATAAAGCTGATAAATTCAATTTCAAGGAAAATCCATCTTATGAAGTACTGGATGGGTGCATAAAGACATTCATTGGAGGTGAAAGGAGGCTGTGTATTTAAACATCTCCTCTACTGTACTTCATTCAGAGTATATGCTACAATAAGCAATGCAGTAATGAATATCAATGTACATGTCTTCAGCTCTACCATTTACTTATTGTGGAAAATTTGTCAGCCTAATTAACTTAGAGGAGTGACAAGAGCTCAACAGTTATTAGCTATTTACTATAAATTTGGGTTAAATGAGAAGTAATGATAGAAATCAAATAAGGATGCACATAAAAGCAGCATACAAAAGGATATACAAAATGATCCACATGTTTGTGAGGGCTAGAAAAAGTAGGGGTTTTTGTTTGTTCTAGTGGCCAAAGAAAAGGAGGACCATAATCGGACTATGCTGTGTGTGATGACAGCAGGGTTAAAGATAAAAATATCCCATCCACCCTCAATCTTGACCATTATTTGTCTAAGAGACTTAAAGAGATTTCCTAAGTATTACAGATATAAGATCAGTATCTGAAAATAAAGTACATTTTTATACACCAACATCAAAGAGTTAGAAAATGTAAATTTAAAACACTGACATTTACAATAGTAACTGAAGTATAAAGTATCTATGCATAAATCTAACAAAATATTAAGGGAAACCTTAATGAAAATAATAAAACTGTATTGGGAGATGTTAAATATGACTCACTAGACAAAGAAATATATCATGCTTAAGGTTAGGAAGATTCTTTGTCATAAATATTCTTATTTGTCTCCTGAATTAATCTATAAATGTAATGCTATTTAATCTATAAATGTAATGCTATTTAAATCTTTTATTTCATAGAAATCAAGAAATTAATTCTAAACTTTATAGGAAGATCACATGTTCATGAAGAATAAAGGTTCTTTTGTATAAAAATAAGATTAGGGACTTACCTTTCCAGACATAAAAATGTAATAAAAAGCTATGGGAATTAAAACAATGTGGTATTAAAGCAAAGTATACAAATTAATCAGGGAAACAAGACATAGGTCCCTCTAATGAAATAAATTTCATGTGCAGATATATATATATATATATATATATATATATATATATATATGTATATATATATATAAATTTTTTGCTTTATATCACCAGAGAAAGAATGGATTATGAAGGATATGATCAGGAAATTATAGATAATTGTATAAGGAAAATATTTGTGAATTGGAAGAATCAACATTATAAAGAGGCCCCCCAAATTAATATAAAGACCATGCAATTTCTATCAAAATACCTACAACATTTTTGTAGAGATGGGCATACTTTTATGAGATGTACATGTAAAGGCAAATTACTAAAATCACTAAAAGCAATCTTTTTGGGGAAAAAATAGAATAAAGATGGGAGAATCACTGTACCAAATACCAAGGCTTTCTTTATAGCTACAAGTAATCAACACTATGTTCTATTTCAGAGCAACAAATTCAGAGAACAATGGAACCAAGTGATTTTTGAGATAGTGCAAAAGCAATTCATTGTAGGAATGACAACTTTTTCAACAAATGGTGCTGGAGTAATTGGATATTCATATGCAAAAACAACAACAAAGAGAACATGAATGTAAACTTTACACTTTCCATAAAAATTAACTCAAAATGGAGCATAAATATTAAACACTGAAACAAAGGAGAAATCTTTGGAAACTATGGCTCACTGCAAAGTTCTTACACATGATACCAAAAGCATGGACCATACAGGGAAAACAACCCCAACAAAATGGACTTCATCAAAATTAAAACTGTGCTCTTATAAACCTGTGAAAGGGTGAAAAACAAGCTATGAATTAAGAGAAAATATTTTCAAACCACGTATCTGATGAAAGACTTATACTAGAGAATACAAAGCACTCTCAAATGCAATGAGAGAGAGAGAGAGAGAGAGAGAAATGTAATGGCTAAAAGACATAAACACTTTATTGAGGTGAATCTATCTAAAGATGGCAAGAAAGCTCATGAAAACATGTTCAAATCACTACCAGGAAAATGTAAATTAAGGCTTTGTTGTACAGTTAAAACACTATACACCTATCTGAACAGTTAAAACTCTACCAAAAATACTAAATTCTAGCATGGAGGTGGCAAAACTTAATAATCTCTGATTCATTGTTGTAATAAAGTTAAAGTATTACAGTTACTCTGGGAAAATTTTTCCCCTTTTATTTTAAAGACTACATACATTTGCCATAGGACCCAACAATAACACTCCTTAGTATATATCTGAGAAGAATGAAAATGTATATCCACACAAAACATCTAAAAAATTGTTTGTAGCAGTCTTATCTGTAATTGCCAAAAACTGGAAATTACCAAAATACCCTTCAATTGGTGGCTGTTAGGGAAAAGAAAAGAAAAGAGAAGAGAAGAGGAGAGGAGAGGAGAGGAGGAAGGAGAGGAGAGGAGAGGATGGAGAGGAGAGGAGAGGAGAGGATGGAGAAGGAGAAGGAAAAAAGAAAAGAAAAGACTAAAAAGAAAAGAAAAAGAAAAGAAATAAAGAAAAGAAAGAAAGAAAAGAAAAGAAAAGAAAGAAAGAAAAGAAAATAGAAAAGAAAGATACAGAAAAGAAAAAAAAAGAAAAGAAAAAGAAAAGAAAAGAAAAAAAAAAAAAAAAGAAAAGAAAAGAAAAGAAAAGAAAGAAAGAAAAGAAAAAAAAAAAAGAAAAAAAGAAAAAAAAAGAAAAGAAAAGAAAAGAAAAGAAAAGAAAAGAAAAGAAAAGAAAAAGCTATATTCATAGCCGGAAATAATCCTGAGCAATAAAAAGGTACAAATTATTTATGAATGTAGCAACTTGGATGTTGAGCCAAAACTTAATTTAAAAAGGTCATATATTATATGATTCTATTTATATAACACTTTCAAAATGGCACAATCACACAGATGGAGAACAAATCGGTGGTTGCATGAAGTTAAGAATTGTGAAGAGGAGGGAGTGGGAGTGACTATGAAGGTATAATATGAAGGAAACCTGTGGGGTAAGAGAATGTCTCAATATCTTGATTATGCTAGTGGTTACATGAAGCTGCACTTGTGATAAAATGATAGAATTTCCATTCATAGAATTTCCATTCATGTAAATGTCCTACTGTTGCTATCCTATATAATAAAAGCTTAATGTGCTAAGTGTCCAATCATCCATTCAACCAATCAAAGCATAATATACTAATGATATGCTAAGGCTGTTCAACTGCTCGCTATGACATGCACTGACCACGTCAGGGGGCAGACGCTCTGACTGGTAGGTTAGCTTGCTGTGGGGTCTGGTCAATCAGGACTGAGCAAGATGGGCCTGACAAACCCTGGAGCCCTCCCATGGTTTCTCCCTGGCTGGCCAACCTCCTGCTTCCCTTCCCAGCCCTGATTGTGCACTGGTGGGGTCCCTCAGCCTGGCCTGCACATTTTTGCAACCCAGGACCCCTCAAGGGATGTCAGAGAGCTGGTTTCAGCCCGATCCTGCAGGCCAGGCCAAGGGACCCCACTGATGTAAGAATTTGTTCACTGGGCCTCTAGTTATACTATAGTTATGCAAAATATGACCAGAGAAACTGGGCAGGGAGAGGGGGGGCGCTACAGGGGAACTCTCTATATTTTTTGCAATTTCTTATGTATCCATAATTATTTTTAAATTAAAAAAAATAGTTTAGATGGAAATATGGAAGACTGTGATTTCAGGCTAGAAAAAAATCTTCTATAAAGGCATACAGAGAGCAAAATGTAAAGGGAAAGACTGAGCAATCAAGTTAAATTAAAACAGTATCTGTTCACGAAAAATAACATAAGAAAGTGAAAAGCCAATGCATAGGTTCAGAAGAGATATTGATTAAACATGAATAAGTAAATAAAGAAAGAGACATAGAACAAATGAAAAGAAAAAATTAGATGAAATAGTGCATTAAGAAATTCACAGAAGAAATGAAATGATAAATAGTTAAAAAGTTCTCCTACCTCATTAGTAACCAGAGAAATGTCAATTAAAAGATCAGGTATCCTTTTATTTTTTGAGTATTTAAATGGCATTTTATTTCTAGCACTGCAAAGCCAATTTGGTTTTCTCCTTTGCCTCCTTGGATATGTTCATTATGTTTGCTCAAATGCTCCTTCCATCTTAGAAATCTGCCCTCTTTACCAGCCTCTCCCACTGGAAACGGTCCTCTGACTTTTAGGAAATACAAATCCAAGTAACATTTTTCTTTAAGATTTTCTTCTTAAAAGAAAAACATTCCACCTGAAGATAAAATCCTTTTGTATTTTTATCTGATCATTTTAGATACTTCTCATCTTTGAGGGTATAAATTACAAATATTGTGGATCACCTTTAAATATGCTTCATACTTTTTATTTTCTCTCTAATGGCCTTTAACTTTTTTCTCATTTACCTTTTTCCTTGCTTGCATTCATTCTTACCCTCAATGTAGCTAATCGTGCATTCAACTGTGTCTATTATCCATTTTACACTCTTTCCTATGTGGCTTGCAATTCTAGGACAGTTTAATTTTATCATCTATTCTTTTCTCTAGTTCTGGTAGTTTATACTTAATTTATTTCCCCATTTTTTCCAGAGTTGTTGCATTCCCACAGAGATTCTTTAATTTATTAAACTCTTTAACTTGCAATATGTTTGGAAAACATTTTTGTTGCTGTTGTTGTTCAATAAGGTCTCTTTGTTTTCTACCAAGTGAGTCTTTGTAGCTTTTGTTTTAATTGTTCTTTTCTTCTTGACCCTAAAAATTTGTGGAATATCATTTTATGCGTGTTTGTGTGTATGAATGTGCTTATACTGTACTATGTGTCTTGTTTGCATGTGTGTATGTAAGTTACTTTAACTTTCATCTTTCCCTAGAGATTAGCAGCTTCAGGATGATAGCTATCTGGAGCCCTTTCCGCTCCCCCATGCCACTGATTTCTTATTTGACTGAAGCACCACCACCACTCGGTGGTGTCATAGTGCCTCCCAGAATCATCTACCACCAGAATGCATAACCCTTCTCTAAATTTTCAAACAAGAAATGTACAGTTTTCCCTGAATCAAACACTGCTGGCTTTACCCGAAATCTGAAAGTTCAGCATCTTCAATCATCTGCATTTTACCTTTAGGGCATTTAGCTACCCTACTTCATATTTTGTTGCTCCAAATGTTTACTTCAATATAGTTATGGTTTTCTTTTTTTTTAATAACTTTTATGACTTCTGAGAAAGAAACCACTTCTGCTATTTTTAAACTTGTAGTATCATCTAGCCATCCTACATAATAAAAGGCTAATATGCAAATAGACCAAACTGAGGAACAACCTGAACAATTGAACAACTGGTCGCTATGATATGTGCTGACCAACAGAGGACGTGTGTGGAACATAGTGGGTGTAGGCCATGGTGGAGCAGGTGAGTGGGGGCAGCTGACCAAAGCAGGGCACCAGTTGCTGTCATCAGGGTGAGCCTTTGGTGATTACTAAAAATTATTTGCTCCCATGCCACAGTCCCACCTAGCATTTGTATCTGCAGCTGGCGCCAGAGCCATTGCTCACACAGCTGCCAGTCCTGATCACTTGATGTCATCAGTGGGTGCAAGAGGCAGCTGCTGGCCCTGATTGCCCATGAGAGCTTCTCCACCTCCCCCTTCTCCTGAGGGGCAATCAGGGTAGCACCTGCTGACTGCACTGATCCTGCTCACACCTACTATTGGTGCTGGCCCTAATCACTCCGTGCCATCAGCAAGTGCAAACAGGGCCAACGCAATCAAAGCATGGGATTGGCAGCAGCATGAGCTGAGCTGCTAGCAGACAGAAGGCTAGGGACCAAGGTGGGAGGAGCCAGGCAGGAGCACAGAAGATGGGTCAAGACCCACCCCTGTGCTTACCACAGCCTCAAGGTCTACAGTTCCTTTCAAGGTACACAAATTTATGCACTGAGCCCCTAGTAATATTTATAATAATAATAAGAATTTTCCCTGTACATTTATATATTTTTTAATAGGCAAATAGTCTAGTGCTTTAAAAGCAGGAATCGTTCATTCAGTTTAGCATAGTTAAAACAAAGGGAAAATTGCACTTTGCAAGTTATATTTCATATGGGTGTCAAACAACAACAAAAAGATGTTTCCATTACAAAAGGGTACTGTTAGTCTCTATTTACAAGACCACCATGTAGACAAGAGTGAAAAAATTATTTTGAAAATACTTTTGTGCATTATATGAGAGGACTAATACATTATGTGGAAGTAAAAATCTCAGCAGCTTTGAAATGTTGCATGGTCAGGGCAAATGTATCAAGAGAGCTTTGTCACCGTAAGGAACCATGTTGCATGGAAAGATGGATACAGATTAAATATTGACTGAGGTTTCCTGACCAGTGCTAAACTGAACAGTCCCTAAGAGGTTCAGGAAATGTTATTCTTTTTTTATATATAATATATTTTATTGATTTTTTACAGAGAGGAGGAGAGAGGGATAGAGAGCTAGAAACGTCAATGAGAGAAAAACATTGGCCAGCTGCCTCTTGCACATTCCCTACTGGGGATGTGCCTGCAACCAATGTACATGCCCTTGACCGGAATCGAACTTGGGACTTTCAGTTTGCAGACTGATGCTCTACAACTGAGCTAAACTAGTTTCAGCAGGAAATGTTATTCTTGTAACAGTGAGTTTGTGTGTTAATCCTGCCTCCACTGGTATTACTCAATATACTGTACTGGGCTCTGAAGATAGAGTTCCAAATGAAATGTAAGAGAAAAAAATGGCCTGAGGCTGAGAGGTGAAAACCAATATTGGGTTTAGCAAGAACTTTAAACAGAGCTCCTTAATGAGCTGATTCGTAGAACGTTGACCCATAGTACAGCAAAGGAACATGACTGCAGAATACCTGAACCTGTAAAATGGAATCTTTCTTGGCTTTTCACTGTTAGGCTTTTTGTAATTAGTTTCTATCATCTATATTCTATTTTATTTTTAAAAAGAAAGGGACTCCCCATTAAAATACCAACGGCATATTTCACTGACCTAGAAAGAACTCTCCAAAAGTTCATTTGGAACAATACAAGACCCCAAATAGCCACAGCAATCCTGAGAAAGAAGAGTAAAGTAGGAGGGATCTCAATACCAGACTTCAAACTATATTACAAAGCCACTGTTCTCAAAACAGCCTGGTACTGGCACAAGAACAGACATATAGATCAATAGAATAGAATCAAGAACCCAGATATCAACCCAAATCAATATGCTCAATTACTATTTGACAAAGGAGGCACGAATATACAATGGAGTCAAGACAGTTTCTTCAATAAATGGTGTTGGGAAATTTGGACAGACACATGCAAAAAAATGAAACTAGATCACCAACTTACACCATTCACAAATATAAACTCAAAATGGATACAGGACTTAAACATCAGATGGGAATCCATAAAAATACTAGAAGCATCCACAGGCAGCAAAATCTCAGACGTATGCCAAAAGAACTTCTTCACTGATACTGCCCCTAGGGCAATGGAAGCTAAAGAAAAAATAAACAAATGGGACTACATCAAAATTAAAAGCTTTTTTACAGCAAAAGAAACCATCAACAAAACAACAAGAAAGCCCACGGTGTGGGAGAACATATTTGCAAATAATACCACTGATAAAAGTTTAATCTCCAACATTTACAGACAGCTTATACAACTAAATAAAAGGAAGATGAATGATCCAATTAAAAAATGGGCAATGGACCTAAATTGAATATTTTCAAAAGAAGACAGAAGGAAGGCCAAAAGCATGAAAACATGCTCAAAGTCACTAATTGTCCGAGAGGTGCAAATCAAAACAACAATGCGGTACCATCTCACTCCTGTCAGAATGGCCAACATCAACAAATCAACAAATGACAAGTGTTGGCGAGGTTGCGGAGAAAAAGGAACCCTCGTGCACTGCTGGTGGGAATGCAGACTGGTGCAATCACTGTGGAGAACAGTGTGGAGTTTCCTCAAAAAACTGAAAATGGAACTCCCATTTGACCCAGTAATCCCACTTCTAGGAATATATCCCAAGAAACTAGAAACACCAATCAGAAAGGATATATGCACCCCTATGTTCATAGCAGCACAATCTACAATAGCCAGAATTTGGAAACAGCCTAGGTGCCGGTCAGCAGATGATTGGATCCAAAAACTATGGTACATCTATACAATGGAATACTATGCTGCCATAAAAAAGAAGGAATTCTCATCATTTGCAGCAACCTGGATGGAATTGGAGAACATCATGCTGAGTGAAATAAGCCAATCAATGAAAGAGAAACACCACATGACCTCACTCATTTGTGGATGATAAAGAACATTATAAATTGATGAACCAAGAGACAGATATAGAGACAGTAAAGCAACAGGCAGACTGTCAAATTACAGTGGGGAGGGGAGGAAGATATGGGGGAGATAATAGATCAACCGAAGGACTTGTGTACATGCATATAAGTACAACCAATGGACATAAAACTCTGGGGAGGGAGGGTATATATGGGAGGGAGGGGGGCAAAAAAAATCAATAAAATATATTAAAAATAAATAAATAAATAAAATAAAAAATCTCTTAAAAAAAAAAGAAAAGGAAAGAGTGGAGGGGTTTAGGGCTCTTGCTCTTTTTAAAAAAATAAGTATTTTAATGTGGTGAAAACATCTAAAATATTTATCCTCTTAAAATTTTAAGTGTACAATACAGTATTTTTATAGATACAATGTTGTATAGAAAATCTCTAGAACTTATTCATTCTAACATTTAAGGACTTGGAACAGTTTTTCAAAGTTTATAGCAATAATTGTGTATTTTTCATATTTATAAGAACATTAACTTGGGGATTAATTTGAGTTATATGTCATCAAAATAAATGTTAATTTATTATCAGTTTAAAATAAAATATGATAAATATATTTTAGGTAAGCCTCATGGTAATTCATATATTCCCAAAAGATATATAAGAAAGAAGTCAAAAGTATACTGCTCCAAAAAAGACAACAAGCCACAAAGGAAGGCAGCGAGATGAAAAGCATAAAACAAGGATCTAAGAAATAGTAAAAAACAATTAACAACACAACAATAAGTACTTTAACTGTAAATGGTATAAATTATTTAATAAAAAGAACAAAGCGTGACTTAATGGTATAAATATAAAATCCAACAATATACTGCCTTAAAGAGACTCAGTTTAGCTTTTTGGACATACATAGACTGATGGTGAAGGGATAAAAAATGATCTTTCAAGCAAACTTATGTCAGACAAAATAGACTTTCAGTTAAATATGGACAAAAAAGACAAAGAAGGTCATTATAGAATGATTAAGAGGGTAATCCATCAAAAAGATATAACAATTATAAATATTTAGGTTACCCAACATTACAGCATTTGAAAATAAAAAGCAAATACAACTAAAAGGAAAAATAGATAGCAATACAGTTATAGTTGGGGTTTTTACTATTTTATTCTCAACAATAGATAAATAATCCAGACAGATAATAAATAAGAAAATTAAATTTAAATTAAACCAGTTGCCAAAGGTACCTGACAGACATATGCAGCATATTCTGTCCAAAACAGGTCTCAACAAATTCAAGAAGGTATAAATTATATCATTGTATTTTTTAACTACAGTCATATGGAACTGTATATCAATAATAGGAAGGAAACTGAAAAATTCACAAATACATGGAAATTAAACAATACATTCTTGCATAACCAATGGATCAAAGAAGAAGTCAAAAGGGAAATTAAGAAAACATCTTGAGACAAATAAAAATGAAAACATGATATAGCAAAAGTTGTGGGATGCAGCCAACGCAGTTCCAAAAGGAAAGTTATAATGATGATCATATATAGGAAGACAAATATCTTTAATTAAATATCCTAATGTTATATGCCAAGAAACTAGAAAAAAAAGAACTAAGTAATTTCAAAGTAAGCAAAAGTAGGAAAAAGATAAAGCAGAAATAAATGAAACAAAGAACAAGAAAACAACAGGAAAGGTTAACAAAATTAAAAGTTGGCTTTTTTGAAAAGAAAAACAAAATTTACAAATCTTTAGCTAGACTAACCAATAAAAAAGAGAGAGCCAAATAGACTGTAAAAGCCTTAAAATGCAGGACTTGTAGTTTCCAGGTTGGTGCTCATAGTCTCTAAAGAAGTTTCTTGCACCTGAAGAATAACCAGAATAGCTTTCACGTGGCTTTCGAACACCACCAAGATCTCAGGCAGAATATGCTTCTCCAGCTGGTGTAACATTCCATCCACCTTTGTTCCTTGAAGGATAGCTGATGGTGTGGTGGCTGCTATTAACAATGGCTCAAATGTTGCTGTGGAACTCTCTCTACCTTGTGTAAATGACTGTGTTCTTCGTCAGGAAATGCAGTGCTTCTCTACATCAGGTGGGGACAGAACTTCAACTACAGGCACAGACATATACCTTGGAGACACTGGGTTTGGTGTCAGACCACCACAAGAAAGCAAATAACATAGTAAAGTGAGTCACATGATTTTTTCCGGTGCATATAAAAGTTATGTTTACACTATACTGTAATATATTAAGTGTGCAACAGGATTATGTCTTGAAGAATGATGTACATACTTCAATTTAAAAATATTGTTTGGCTAAATAATGCCAACCATCATCTGAGCCTTCAGCACGTTCTAGTATTTTTACTGGTGGAGGGTCTTAACTTCAATTTACAAGAAGTACAATAAAATGAAGAGTAATAAAATGAGGTGTGCCTGAATACTTTTGTTAAGCAGTATGGAAAGTAAATAATGTAAATTCACATTATGATGCTATCTCACAACATCCAAGAAATCTATATTTTCATAGAATATACTACTGTTTATATCTGTGAACTGCTTACTCAAACTAAGAAAAGAATGGCCACATAATTAGTACTTGTTTTACTTCCCTTTCTGAGGGGAGATAGGAAGTGAGCACTTCCTGCCCAACCAATTTGACCATAACCCTTCCTAATTTTCTCCAAGGAAATTTTCAAAGGATCTTAAAATTCCCATCCCTTTGATCAACTTCAGTTGCTAGTGGAAGCACTATGCATTTTCTTTTCTTTGAAAAAAGAAAGGGGGAAAAAAGGGCACTTTCAGATTTTTTTTCTTCCAAAGGGAGAAAATTACTAATCAGTTCCCTGGAGAACAAGGTTTTTGCCCTCGTGCTATGCAGTGTGAGTGGATTGTATCTAACAATGACACCAGCTGGGTTTTATTTCTCACAGAAGTGACAGGTCCCTCTGGAATTAAGTTGACCTGATAATACAAAAATGGCAGAATTTTAGGGTCCTTCATGTCACTGAATTGAGTTGTAGATGTCAACCTTTCCACTAAGTATAATATATTTGAATTTTTATTTGTGACTCCTTTCCAAACAGACAATACATTCAGTGTTTCATCAGTTATCATATGCATCTGCTACATATGTTCTATTTTTCCCTGTGGTGACCTGTAAGCATGATTTCAACATAGAGTTATTTCTGTAAATAGAGTTATTTCTATTTTTGGGTCTCAACTCATTCTCACCAATCTCTCCCAACACAGACTTCCTTATTATTTTCTTCATTGTTAATACTGAATGGCATAAAATATTGTAAGTTAGAATCTTCTAAATGATATTTATTGGGAAATGTTCTCATATATAAAGGCTATGTGAATCTAAAATTTGAATTCTTAAATGGGATATTTTATCAAATTCAACATCATATCAACAGTACACTCTATAACAATAATTTGCCAAATGGAAAAATGTCGTACTCTGAATGAACATTATCCTTCATGTTGATAGGTGAAATTAATGAAATAATTAAAAAGCCATAAAAGGAAAATGAAGAGTGTCAGAAGACACCAAGATTGAAAACAAAATATTTCTGGCATGGTAATGTGATTGAAAACAAAAACAAAAACTTTCTCAAAACTCATGGAGGAGAGTGAAGTTTCATTCACAAGCTGAATGATTTTCCACATAGTTAGTATATTTTATTTAATATTCCAGAACCAAATACATCTAATTTATGTTACAATGTAACATTGTTCCCATGATTTACTAGGATTAAGAAAGTTAACCAGACACTATATATTATACATGCTTTTAAAAAATAGTTTTATTGATTTTAGAGAGGAAGGGAGAGGGAGAGAGAGAAAGAAACTCCAGTGATGAGAGAGGATCATTGATCAGCTGCCTCTGCACACCCTTCATTGGGGTAAAGGCAGCCCAGCATGTGCCCTGATTGTGAATCGAACCTTGACCTCCTGGACCATAGGTCACAGCTCAACCACTGCCCTAGCTAGCTGGGCTGTATATACATGCTTTTGAAGAGCAATTTTATGATCCGGCCATATTTTATATGAAAAATTCAATAGCCTTTTCAATATAAGAACTGACAGACACTAGCAGACAAAGAAACACAAAGTACCTCAAATATCAAACCACATTGCAAGAATCATTGCATATTTCTGAACTAGAAAATCCCCATAAAAAAGCACTCTTATTAGGTATTTTCCCATTTGTTAGTCTCAAACACCCCATCTTCTCATCTTTTTTTTCAGATATATACAGGATAAGGATGAGAAATAATCAAAATTCTAAGTAGTAGTACTTGTTGTTATCAAGGAGAAAAGGGCACTACCCAGAAACCTTTCAGTTGAACAATTTCCAACAAAATGTAATTTACTTCTGAACATTTGATTTATGCAGAAAGTCAAATGAACTTGTTCTGTAATGAAAACGTATTCTATAATGAGAAAAAAACAACTTGTTCTGTGATGAGAAAATCATTGTTCTATTGTGGCAGGACCTTATATGTTTATGGTGTTCTCTTGCCAAGCAGGAGGAAGACTAGTAGCTCTCTGTTGTTTGAAACTGTATGGAGCGGTTATAGGGTTAAGCCTCGGACTGACCTGCTGGCAAAGTCAAGTCATAAACAAGTCTCAGCTTGGAGGCCACAGCCCTCTAAGCATAATTAAGCTTTATTCTTGTGACTGCTCTCTAGATCTTTCCTGGGTAGCTAATGGGCTGTGGGAGGTGCAGAAAATGCTGCCAAAACAAGTGAAACTTATAATAACATTGTAAATCACCTTGTTCACATTGACTATAAAATAAACCATCAGGTTGCAGTCTGGATCTATTCTGTGACCTCAGCAAGGCACAGAAGATCCACCTAGAACCAGCTTATTCTCTTTGTCTGTCTTTTCTTCATCCTTCACTGGCCCTCCCTCAGGCTGGTGGAACCCTTGGCTGTGCTGGTATGGCACAGAAATTGAAGGCAAAAGAGAAAGTGTAAAAGGGAGCCCATTATCCCATTCACTTTTCCCCATCGCCTCTAATTTGTGCCCTGTTGAGACCAGTTGGTGCTTTCCATGGGTTATGCAGACTACACAGAAATGGTGATGTGATGTCTCTCATTTCTTCCATTTCCATTGATATATTTTGGAGTCAATTTTTGTGGCTCTCTCTAGAAGGTAGAGAGAGAATGAAACAACTGTAAGTGCTGTCAATGGCCCAGATTCAAGGAGGGGATGTTACAACACAGATGACCATTGCTCATAATGACTATAAGGCAAAGAAAAAGCAACTGTTAACCAAGGATAGAAATTTCCATCTTTATTCTGCTGTGACAGAAGAAAATGCTCTCCTTTTTTGCTGGGAGATTAGTCAATCTAGGAACTAATATATCCTAGGATTGAACTTTCTCTTTCACTGAATAATAACACTTGCAACCACCACCCATACTAACACACAGAACCTAATGAAAGATTATCTTCATTCTTTCATTTCTACACACACACACACACACACACACACACACACACACACACTCCACATGTATTCAGTAGGTAGATAAAAGGACAGGGAAGCTTAACCTATTAATACATTGTTGCTCTTTTTTGAAGCATGGGTGTTTGTATCACTGAGGTATTCTGGGCAAGACCTAACTCAGCATCTCTTCCAAGATGAAGACTCAGAAATCTCTTCAAAGATGAGGAGGATCTAAGCTCTGAGCAGACAGCAAACAGGACTCTGGGAGTCTGGTACTCTGAACTGATGAGCCAGCAAAAACCAGCAGGAGTAATGGCTGAAAGTCATTTTGTACATATCTTGAGAGATTGAGGATATTTAAATCACCACTCAAGGCAAAAGCCCATAAAACCAATATTGTGGGCACTGTAGTGCCATACACATCCCCCTTCAGAAATAAAGGATTTATTTTTCTAGCTGCTGGAAGTGCTACCAGGTGACAATTCTCAGTTCCTAGCTCCCTTTGGACTATTGCCCCCACTGAGGGGAGCCACCTTGTTTCAAGATTATTCTCCTTGGTCAGAGATTTTGCATCCAGTGACATCATTACGAAGACTATAAAGAACCAGTCACTCCACCCCAACAGGAGACAGAACTCCCTAGGAAGTCATCTGCTATTTCCCTTGAAATTAGTTGTTGCTCAAAGTCTCCTTCTGCCTGGTTGGCTTCCTTCCCTTGCCTTGTCTTCCCTTCTTCAGATATTGAATCCAAGAGACCTCCCTGTAAAATTCCTGCTTGTTAATCTGCTTAGTGAGGAAACCAACCTCCTACTTCCAGGTAAATTTGGACCCTTACCAACATTAGTAAAAAAGAGGAATGCTGCCCAGCTGGCATGGCTCAGCATGGACTTATGAACCAGAAAGTCACAGTTCAATTCTTGGTTGTGATTGGCATGCAGGAGGCAGCCAATCAATGATTCTCTCTCATCGTTGATATTTTTGTCTCTCTATCCTCCCATCCTCTCTGGAATCAATAAAAATATATATTTTTACGAAGCTGAATGTTTCCAAAGCTAGAGTTGTTTGTCACTTTCATATTTTTCTACCACCAGTGGTGACCCTAGTGCCTTGAGTATATATTGAAAGGTTAATAGATGAAAAAAAGGTAGACCTAAGTGTTCCTAATTGATCCAGGACAGAGATGCTTAAACTTCCAAAAATTTCTTACATACTGTTAGCTGAAAAATGTTAATAGTCTTTTCTCTTTACTTTTAGAGTTAAATGATGAGAATTGTCCCATAAATATGTGATGATAACTCTGACTTTCTCAGCCAACTGACAAAAATGTACTTTGTAATAATTTACAACACTTATACAAAAGTTTCATGTGACTACAACAGTAAAACTAAGAAAGAGACAAGAAACCCCAGGTCAAAGGAGAAAGTGACATGTATTGGGTGTCTACTATATACATGGCACTGTGATAGTCATCTTAAACTGTGCCATCACTCTTTGAACAACAGAGCTGTGGTGTTCGTATTCTATTGTATATTCTTCCTACACATAAAGTAATTAAATCTCTGAAAGATTAGATTACTTGTTCAAGGTCAGAAAATTGAAGGCAGCATTTAAGTAACCTTTAAAATACAAGTACATGTTTTTGTGGGGTTTTTTTCCCCCTGTTACACTGCCAAAGATTAGAAGAATGTAGGAATATTTTCAAATCAGATTACATTTTGAGAATGTATATTTTATTCATTAAAGAGTTTAGATCACAATATATTTTTCCAGCTAGATTATGGAACAGATAAATTCCTGGTAATCATGTAATAGCATCACAGAATTGCTAAATCAAACCATTTTCTCTCTATTCACTTGTGCTTTCTATTCTGGTATTAAGGGTTATTCAGTAAAAGATTTATTGTAGTCAAACCAAGCCTGAAAATAGCATAAAATTTTATGTGCAAAAGTTATTTCTTGCAAAGAAAAAAATACTTATGCATAATAAAGGTCACATCTTGCACTGCAACCTGGGCATTTGTATTAATGTGAGCCAGCCAAGCCTTTACCCTGATATTCCACAGTGTGAACTGCCTGCTCTTAAAATTACACTTTTACTCATTTCTCAGTGCAATGATTTAATCTATGGTCATTACCAAAAATCAGTTACTTGTTACAGTATCTCATTGAGAAAAGGTGTTTTCAGAAATCAAAATAATTTTAATAACCACTGTAAATGCTAATGTCATTGAAAATTTGAAAACTGTATTTGTTTATATTTAAATTTTGAGATTATATAAACTAAAATGAAAAGAAACTAAGTACTTTAGTTCACTTAAAATTAAGTCAAATTTTCTAAGTAGCAAGAATGATAATTAAGCCAAATTAATGGAAAGGAGTTATATTGATTGTGCATTTTTAAATAATCACATCAACTGATTAAGTCAGTTTGTAAGTCCTTGGAAGGTTAATTAAGGTGCCAAAGTTGAGGGCTTCCATGTGGCAAAGAGATCAGTTTTAGAAGGTAATTGGTTACTCAGACCAAAGCAAAGTAAGACATCATGTGCATTACCAGTAATGTGTCACTGATTATGAAGTAGGAAGAAAGACATGCGCTTAAAGCCACAATGAGTTTTTGCTTCTCTTGGGTGCCTAATAACAGACAAATAGAATGACTCATGAGCATATCTTGTCCTTTGTCCCTATCCTTCCTGAGTCAGAAGTTGTGACTGAAGAAAACAGAACTGACTTCATTCTGCCTAATGGACAATGGACTATATTCTTGGGAAGATGCATTCATCTTATCTCTATGAACTTCTGCTTATATCATTATATTAAGACAATTACATTGGCACTAGACTGTATAATAGACCTAGATGTCCACCAATGAAAAAACTATAACAGTTATAGCTCATTATAATCTGAAATAACTTGAAGCAGATTTTATTTTTTATTCTGCAGTGAAATTTAGTAGCTTGCTGACTGTCTATCCTGCCCATTATCTGATCCCAGCCATTAATCGATACTCTAAAAGGTATGATTGATTACATAGACAATTAGATTTGAATGAAACAGCATATGCACATCTATTAAGCCAACTACTAAGTGCAAGCTAATCTCTAATCCATGACCCTGCTTTTATGGATTTTTATACTATAGCTGAGATGAAATACCAATATAAAGTGTTGATTTTACAGACACTTAAAAAATGCAAAAACAGACAAACAAACCACCCACATTACCCACAATAACAAAAAAGGAAAACCCACACATAATGCAAAAAAGTCTCAGGGTACATTTCTTTCTCTTTCATTGCCATGCATTTCTTTTTGAAAAAAGCTAAAGCAAAACAAGGTCTATGTTGCTTTATAGTGTGTTGACAAGAACCATAATGTTTAATCCCTCAAAATAATTTCTTGGCATACTAGAGCAAAGAACTCTTTGAAAATGGAATCTTTAAACAGGTTTATATTTTGTTAATTTTATTATTGGGTTTTCTAATTAGATGTCCAATTATGATATATTTGCAGCTTGGGTAAATAATATTACATAGAATGGTATACTTTGTTTTAATTATAGAATATGCTTCACTATTCAATTGAAGTAAATAATATTTCTGAATTTAGAATTCATTTTATATCCCCTCATTTTACAGTAAAAATCCAGAGACATTATAAACCTTGTCCTAGGTAAGAGAACTGGTTGTTGACAGAAGTTGTGATACTTGTCAAGATCTATAAATTCAAAAATCCATCACTCTTTCTATTTATCTTTGAATAGAATTGTATATAAAAGAGAGCACTTTTGCATTTCATATCCATAATTACACTTGACTATTGCAGTACTCCCAAGAAGTAGTCTATGGTAATATGTTAGGCAAAGAGGTTGATATTTACTGAGAGAATACTGCAAGTTAAGTATTTTCCTAGGCACTGGCACTTACCTGTTCAGAAAACTGGGGTTCATCACAGGTTAACCTTCACATCCAGAGTTTCAAAACTAATACGAAAGCAGAGCTGAGACATTAGCCTAAAGTATTTGTACTCTATTCCATATCCTGTCCAATTGCCACTCTGCCCAACAAATATCACATTTGATTTTCCTTATGTAAAGTCATTAAACGAATACTGTGTGCTACCAAAAGGTAATACAGCTGAAAAGTAGAAATAAGGCCCACACCCTGCCATTGATGAGCTCACAGACCTGCCAGTAGCTAATATGCATTTAAATAAACAATTATATTTTAGTGTGATGAGCTGCTGTATTGAAGATACTTTCTGTTGGATATAATGGGGACGTAAAGTAACTCAGAACTCATAAGTGATTCCCATTCTCTCTTGAATTAAGCTAAAGAGCTTATAGAATTAAGCTAGCTGCTTAGAGAATTTTCCCAGTAATCATATTTTCAGCTGTGTATTTCCCGAGGCTTACATTTATTGTTGTGTATCTGGTAACATTTACAGCATATGTAAATTATCTTAAAAATTATATTAACTGTGCAAGTTTAACTATTTAATCTTCATATACATTTATAATAAATTATTACTCAGTCATACTATTTATGTTACTAGAAGATTACAAAACTGTCAAAGTGAGAACCAAAACTTAAAAACAAAATGGAAGAATGGTAATGGTTTGTACATTTATTTTAGCCTAAGGTGGGGAAATATCCACTACACTGAGAAATAGGGATTCAATTTAGTCTATCACATAGAAACTTCAGTTTGATTGAGAAAACAAGTAACCGTCTCCAGGATTAAAATGTATTATACTTTAAATTATGTATTTATAGAACACTGCTAAAGAGAATTTATTATTTCAACTTTTTAAATCACAAATGTGCATAGTGAGTGACACATTTTTAAATGTAAGGGGGGAATGTGGTGTTAAGATGGATTTTTTATTACCATTGCTAATGATATTTCCAGAGTGCTTTACATTCATAAAGCTAAAACAAACAAACAAAAAAACTTTTTACATATATTACCTTATTTGTTCCTTATAAGTACTCTGTAACTTTGACTGATTCTTGTCATCCTTTTTTAAAGACAATGAAATTGTAACTCTTAGAGGTTAAATGACTAAATCTATTTCACCCTGCTAGTAAGAGGCCAAGATCATACTGTAGCCAATTTATTATCACTGCCCTTTTGCTTACAGCTTGTTTTCTAATTGTTATGTGAAGTTCCACATTCCTCTGGAATTATTTATAACCATCCTACAATAAAATGTTAATATATGCTTTTATATATATACTAAAGGCCCCTTGCATGAAGATTTGTGCAATAGGCCTTCCTTCCCCTGGCTGCTAGCACTGGTTTTCCTCTAGCACTTGGGACCCAGGCCACAGGAGGGCTAAACCTTCAGCCTTCAGGCTTGGCTCCAGGAGAGCCTTTAGTCTTCAGTCTTCACTCCTTGCCTGTGTATGCAAATTAACCTGCCATTTTTGTTGGCTTGATTTGCATACTCACTCCTGATTGGCTGGTGGGCATCACAGAGGTATGGACAATTTCTATCTTTCTCTTTTATTAGTATAGATATGTTTAAATTCATAAATCTGACTTTTAAAAAATGTTTTTAAAAGTCAGATTTATGAATTTTCATAGAGAAATTTTTGCTTTTTAGTAGCCAGCTCTATAAGTTTTGACATACACATATAATTGTGTAACCACCATGCTTAACATGACATAGAACAACTCCATCATCCCAATCTACTCCTTTCTGCCCTTTATAGAGAACTCCACCCTTTCCCTCTCACCCCTGGCAGTGACTGATTTCTTTCTCTCCCTGTGGATTTACCATTTGAGAATGTCAGAGTAATGAAATGATAGTCAGTGCTGGCTTCTTGGAATTGTAACATATGCAATCACATAGGTCCCTGCATTTAGGAAGGCTCCCTGTTTGATTCAATGCTCTGCTATTACAGTATTAAAAGTCTGATTTTTTAAACAATAGGCCCTATATTTTAATTTTGCTTTGGGCCCTAGAAATTTGATAGCCAAACAAATGTAAGTATTTGGGCTTTGCTTCTTTCCTTTATCAAAAGTCATTTCAGTTAATCCCTGTTATTGTGTGCAAACTAATTTGTTCCCATTTTATTGCCAAGTGATTTTTCCATTGTAAAATCTACCATGATTAATTCCTTCATTCACCAGATAAAGACCATATTCATTATTTCCAGTTTGGGGAAATAATTAATAAAATTGCTTGAAACATCCCTATATGTTTTTTTTTTGTGTGTGTGTAAACATAAATTTTTATTTCTCCTAAGTATGATCTAGTAGTATAAATACTGGTGTGTGTGTGTGTGTGTGTGTGTGTGTGGGGGTGTTTGGAGAACTGGTGTGTAAAGGGAGGGATAGTAAAACAACAGTAAAGAAGAAATGAAATTTATAGTTGGTGAACTGTATGTCTTGAATAGTCATCTGATCTTCTCTTTCCTTAGCAATATTTTGTATATTGTGGGGAAAATGAAAGTAATACTTATAGAAATGTTCTAACATCTTTGAAGAGAAAATTTATAATACAATTTATGGCTAAATGTGTTTCAGAATTCTATAACAGGCAAGCTTTATTTGTATCTTTTCACTAAATATATTTGATACCCTAAATAGAATTAGCCTAAATTAAATCTCAGTGTAGCAGAGCTTTCTCTACAGCTATAGTTTACTAAATTATGTATATACTTAGACTCAGTTAAATCATGGAATGTTAATTCCAATCCATGATTTTTTTGGCGTAAATAATGTTTTGTATGGCTTTATAACATCTGCTGCACTGTCCTGGTCAGGGACTGCCTTGTGGAATCAGACCCTCAAGCCCTACCTAATGCTCTGTTTCTCTACTCAACATTTCTCATTCATGATCGTTTTTCTATCTTACTCCTCTTCTCTCTTTTCCTTTGTCAATCCCCCCTTTATTAAAAACATACTATTTGATGTTTCCCTCTGATCCACTAGATTAAATTACTAGTTCTTCAAGGATAGAAAGCATGTCAGTGATTTATGTCTCCTCAGACCTGGAAAACTGAAAGTATATCCTACAAGTAGGCAAGAAATCTGAAAAACACAGTATGGAGTCATCACTTCTTTACCCAAGTTTGACATTGCTCAAATGCCCATTCCACTATTCATTTTAAAGGTAGTTTCTTACAACGTAGTGAGGGACATATTGCAGATCCGCGACACTATTCATGACCCAAAGCATCTTGTGGAAATCAAGTATCTGTTCAAACATTTGGGTTGTCTCATGTCTGGGGTAAACAAGGAAGAGATCTGGAAAACTCTAAACTATTCCTGAAATATATTTTCAAAAGATTAACCCCTAGTCAAAGTTATTTTATAATTTTATTATCCTTTGAAAATTAAAACAGAGAAAAACATTCTATTTTTAAAAAGCAAGCATAAAGTCAAGTCTAGACTCATCTCTACCTGCTCCTTCCTATAAAATTCAACTGTAAATCCAGGAAGTAATTCAAGCAGCAACCAAAGGAGACGTCTGAAAAGTAGAAAGAGGAAGGGTGGAGGTTGGAGTTGAGATCCAATGACTGAGAACCAATGACTAACAAAATAACGGAAGCAACATAATTTTTCAGACTTGGTCATAAAAAGAAATATGGCTCTGGTAGACAGCTTTAGAAGATGTTCTGTAACAACCCCACTCCTGGTACTCATGTCCTTGTGCAATTTTTTCCCCTGGAGTCTCAGCTACACTCAACGATGTGCATCTATAGAACAGAATATGGAAAATTAGATGGGATGTGATTGTCAAGACTAGTGTACACAAGACTAATTTTTCTCTTGCTGGCTTTTCTCCTATGGCCTTCTCAATGTCCAAGCATTGAGGAAGCAGTCTATCTCATTATAGAAACCCACATGAACTGAAGATGGCTTCTGGCCAAGAGCCAGTGAGAAACTAACTTCCCTTAGCCCAACAACCTAGTAGAAACTGAATCCTGTCAACAACCAAATGAGAAACCTTAGAAGAAGAAACATCCCCCATCAAACCTTAAGAAGGCTAAACCCTCAGTGATCACCTTAATTACAGCCTGTAAGACACCCTGACACAGAGGACACTGCTGAGACATGCTCAGATTCTGACCCAAAGAAGCATGGTGTTTCATTCCACTACATTTTGGGGAATTTGTTTCACAGCAAGAGATACCTAATAAACAGCTTCCACCTGGTTCTGCAGAATGCTTGCTCTTGGAAACCATCTAGCATTGTATGAGGATACCAAGAAGCCCTCTGTAGGTATTCTGATGGACAGCTTCAGCTGAGATTCCCAGCTGACTACAGACATCAGCGACAAACATGCCAGAGTCTTCATCTGATTCCAATCTGCAGTAGCTGAGCTACCCTAGGGACACCTTCTGAAACAAACATGATTTGTTTCCACTGAACTTTGCCCAAGATGTAAATTTGTGAGTAAAGCAAAAGATTATTTTTGTTTACTCCAGGAAATTCGGGGTCATTTCTTATAGAGCAATAAATAACTGAAACATTAGTAGACATAAATATTTCTGTGCATTTAGTGTCTCTGATTTATTATTAAAAGCTTAACCTCACGTTCAAGCCAAAGGGTATGTTTTATTTAAACATTAAAAACAAAATATTGTTTTTTCTACAAACTGAGGACTGTTCTCAAATGGTTATAAGTGATGGAGAATTAAAACATTTACAATGGGCTTATTGTATTATAAATAAAAGTATTTACAGAATATATTTCCCTACTCATGGGGAATGGAGGACACACTATTTCTTTTCTCCTTCCTTAATGCCCAATAGGACTATTGGTTTGTTATTTTGCTGAACAATTAACTGGGTTTTGGTAACTTAGAACATATTGAAATTGTAGTCTTTCCATATTATTATATATATTCTTTCTCTTTATTGTGGGATATGGATTGGTATTTCATATTTCTATATATTGATGTACCATATTTGGCTTACCCATTCACCAGCTGATACATATCCTATCTAATAAAAGAATAATATGCAAATTTAACTCTGGTATACCCACAAGCCACACCCACCAGCCAATCAGGAGTGAGTATGCAAATTAACCCAACCAAATGGTTGTGACCACAGAGTGAGCAGGAGGCTTAGGTTTCTCCGCAATGGAGGAAGCTAAGCTTTCTGCACACCCTGGCCAGCCCTGGACTCCACTTAAGGCTACAAAGTTTCAATTATAGAAGATTATTTGGAAGACAGTTCATTGTAGAACATCTTGATCTCTTTGAGGTTTATATTTAAGCTTTGTTAGGGTTTTGTTATTTTTTTAATCTAAGGGCCAATTTAATCCTCTCAGAAAATATGAGCCTCTGGATCCTCCACTGAATGCCCCAGGTTTCAACAAAGTCTCTCTACTCTGACTGAACAGAATTTGGATGTTTCCTAACACTGGGAATTCTTGAGTATTTTCATCTTACAACACTCTGATAGTTCTTTGTTTTTCTCTTCCAGAGTTTCACCTATGATTGTGCAGTTTAGCAATGATAGTCTCATGTGCAGATAGATTTCTAAAGCTCTTACTTTGCATATGTATCTCTTCTCCAATAATCAGCTAAGTGTCCCAGGTTTTCTAAAGTTTGATCTCAGTCTCCTAAACTCAGCAGAGCAATTGAGTTCTGCAGATTTTCCCCCTGCCTAAGGCATATTTCTGATAATGTCCCCGGGCAGAAAGCCACTGTAATAATTGCTTCCATTCTTGGCCTATTGTTCTATATCTAAATGTATTTCATATATATTTTTAAATATTTTTAGTTGTTTTCAATGGAGAGCAATTCCTTTACCAATTCATTCAAGATGGATGGAAATAAAAGTGTCTTCCCCTTTTTATAAAATCTAAAGATTTAAAATCACTATCCTCCTGGTCTTTTGACTAATATTTTTATTCATCTACTATACTTTTCATAAGCTTATCATGAAGGTTAGCCAATATCTTTGCACAGATCATCATTTTAAATGAAAAAATCTTAATATAATTGTGTAATACACTGTTTATGGGAAATGTCTCTTGAGAAAAGGAGCATTACCGTATTTTCCGGCATATAAGATGACCCCCTAATTTTACAGTTAAAACATAGGTTTAGGCCTATATTCGCTGTATAAGACTACCCCGCACTTCCAAGGCAACACCAGTTCTTTTTTAAATTACATTTTTAATGAATGAAATTTTACAAACATACTGTAATATACCATACATTGATACGATAAATGGAAGGTCTCTTCACAAATGGCAATGCCATGAACTTGTCCGAGAAATAAGAAATCCAAAAGAGAACATTAACAATGATGGCATCATCTGGAAAGAAAATTACATGAAGATCTTGCAGAAAACGCTTGTTTGTGACTGACTGGGATGATAAGAGGTTTCTATAGGCAAAGGAGCATTGTGAGCTTAAAATCCTTCAAAATCCTCATCATGTTCTTCTGAGTTGGAAAATTCATTTAGCGGCATATCTATATGTTTTTCGGGATATACTCGGCGTATAAGACGGCCCCAGATTTTCAGTTGACTTTTTTTTTGTTTCAAAAGTCATCTTATACGCCGGAAAATACGGTACTTATGATCATAGCAACAAAAGTTGGTTACTCAAGAAGTACCTGGGCAATTTCTAGATGCCACATGGAATTATGAAGTGTGTTGTCTTCCACAGCCCCTGGAGAGATGACTTCCAAACAGTGGAAAACACTATGTCTCTAGATGCTAATGTCCTAGCATATCATAAACATAACCCCATCCAATATTTATAAAAAAATATTCACATTCAAACAGAAATCACTTCTTTACATTTAAAAAATTAATTCAGAATCATGGGATACAAGGGAAATCCAAGGGAGAAATGGCCGCCTTCCTTAAACTCGATGTTTGCCTGTATAAGTTGGCAAAAAAGACTTAGCGTGGCTTGCTCTATTTCAATCATTAAGCCGCTGAAAGATTTTATCAATTCATTTGTCAGTACCTGAATATTTCTGCTCATAAGTCACAAGAGAGTTCTATAAATGGAAGTATTCTAACATATTTAAGAGATTAATCCTACAGAATAGAATGTTTTGACAGGACTCTGATCTCCCACCGGGAAAGCTCTATAGTCATTTCCTTTCAAAGTGGCAAACCATTATCCTGTCTCAGTATTCTATTACCAGTGACAATTTTTTGTCATGTCAAATGATTAAAAAATAAATATGGCAAAGAAAGAAGCACTCTGGCTGGCCAAGGAGGTGACTATTATCACTAGGAGGCAAAGTGAGGAGAAAGGAAGGGGGCCTGTAGCTTTACTTCAAAGATTGTTTATTCTCCCAGCAATTACATGATTTCCCCAAAATAAACTAGTTCTGTATTAAAGGGAAAGTACTTTTTCCAGGCAGAAGGGAGTTCTGGAGTCTGTCACTGTGTGTCTAATACTACTGAGATATATTATAAACATTTGTGAGGCATTTATTTAACCCACTTTTTAGGCCACTTTCTGACTTACGTTTAGGGGTGTAAATATCAGGAGAATGAGGGGAACATGTTCACTCATCTCACTCAGCACCATTTGAAAGACTTGGTTTGCTTCAAGATGGTTCCATACCACAGAGCTCCCAAATTTATAAATTGCATCAAATTCATTAAGAAAAAATGTGAGTATCTAAGAAACTTCCCTGATGTCCCTTGTTATCTTCTCTGTACCGATCCCCTACTGGTTTAGGTATGAAATTCTACATATATGTGACATAGAGCAGTGACAGTGCTGCTTACAGTCGTACAGTCTCATGTTTGATTATAAATTGCTTGTATACTTGCTAACCCTTCACTACCTTTTAGTTCCAAAGTCTTAGGACAGTGCTTTGCAGGTAGTTGAAATTCTATAAAAGTTAGTTAAATTATCACTTTTCTAAAACATATTATAACCCCCAGCTGGTCAAGAACTGTCCTATGAACAACCCCAAGTATACTCTCCACCAGGCACCACATGAAGATTTAAGTAAAAGACAACTAATTAGACATTTCAAAGAATTTCTAGAAGTTTTTCCAGCAAAACTGTCCAAGGTCTTGGTAGATGGAAAGAAGTTGCTGTTGCCTTGAGCTAATCAAGACAAGAAAATCCCTAATTAAAGGACCTTTAGTTTCTCTTCCTTGGATAGGATAATGCTATTGCAATTATTATATACCTGTTTGTTTGTCAGATATTTAGAGAATAGAAGATTAAATACACAATTAGAATGCGACCAAATAATCACAATGCTGTAATTCAGGACTTTATCACACCCTTTTCAGTATCTGCTCATGTGGATTTTCTTAAGCTTTGGTGCTTCTGTCTGCAAAAATCAAACATTAAGCATTGATTTCACAAAAAGATGATGTTTAATACAAAGGGATCTCCCACAGAGGTAATGGGCTTTTTAGGTGTGAATATTGTCTTATTTTCAGACTTCAGTGAATGAATTCTAATAACTATTAAATATTTGTTAAAATTAGCTATCATTTAGCTGTCTTTATGAATCATGATTTTCTAGAAGACCTGAAAATCTCTAATAAAATTCTGATATAACAAAAAATGAAAATCCCAATTATCCAAGTAAAATTTCAAAATTTGGATTAGTATTTTTTTGCAGGGGGGCGGGAGAGGGGGGAGGAAGGGGAATTGAATGGTATCAAAACTAAAGAATCAGGTATCTCCAGGGAAATGTTTTCTTTTTTTTTAAAATATATTTTATTGATTTTTTACAGAGAGGAAGGGAGAGGAGAGAGCTAGAGAGCTAGAAACATCGATGGAAGAGAGACATCGACCAGCTGCCTCTTGCACACCCCACACACAGGGATGTGCCCACAACCAATGTACATGCCCTTGACCAGAATCGAACCTGGGACCTTTCAGTCCGCAGACCGACGTTCTATCCACTGAGCCACACCGGTTTTGGCGGGAAATGTTTTCTTAATACACAATGATTTATAGTATTAATACTACTACTAATAATAACAACTGATATTTTTTAAGTTCTGATATTCCATATGGGTCAGGTATTTGCTAAATAATTAATATGCTTTTCTCTAAAACAAAACAAATATACTTAAACAAATCACTCATTGTAGAATATCTGCATTCAACTTCTATGGTACATTTAGTCACAAATACAATTAATCTTAAAATTAGAAAACTCTAGACTTGGAAAAGACAGTTACCTTCAACTAATCTAAATACCACATTGTATAGACTAAGAAAGTGAAGCCTAAATATTATAAGTAATTCAAGCACGTCAACTAGAAGCCAGGAACTCAGTGGCCAAGTGTGTACCTCACCGATCTACTCTGCTGCAACTAGCCAGAAAAATGATACCTAAAACTGAAAACATACTTAGCTCTCTTATAAAAATAATTATTGTTATTTAAGAATAATGAAATATTTATTTAACAGGGCCAAAATCAGTAAACATGAGTGTGATCATTGTAATAATTTTCATTCATTCATCCATCTATTCACAACACTTCTACTAACTATTTAATATTTTTGCAATCCTTGGTATGTGTTAGGGTGACAAGTTTATTAAAAGGATGGTGCTTGGTACCCTAGAAAATTCTCAGTAATGTGGAATGTTTGTAGAATAAACTCAAAACAAGATATCTGGCTTTAAAAATGTAAAGGCAGACATGTAAACTTGTAATAGGAAGATAATAAATTATATATCAATAAATGCAAATAGAATGCTGTGAAATTAAAAAAGAAAAATAAATGTGTAACCTAGAAGAGCCAAAAAGTGAAAGTGTCTGAAGAGAATTTTAAAGTGTATGGGTATTTTTGTTTTGTTGAGTTTGGGTGTTTGTTTGTTTTTGCAAAAGCTTAGAGACATAAGACTCTATAGAAAACATCTCTCAGTCTCTTTGGATTGCAGATGATAATATAGACACAAAGGTAAATAACAATGCAAAGTGATGTATAATAAATACTTCAGACATTCAAAGGAACAATGGATATATAGACTCACGTGGCTTAGAAAGGTTTCACTCAAGAGACTATTAAGAGTTACATAGGAGTGGATTAACTGAAGGGATGGCTATTCTACAGGAGAGAGACATGCATGACAAAAGCACAGAAGGAAAAAGATATTAACACAATTGAGCAATGAGTTGCCTTATATTCACACAAATATCTGGTTTGCTAATTGGTCTCTGAACCTATTAACAAACTTGTCACACAAATGTGTACTTCCATGAAAATAAATATTTTTTTTTTTTACTAAAAGCAAATGTAAACTGGTACAAATATACATGTCTCAAAGATAAAGATCAAAAGATTATATATGTGGCACAGAAGATGCAAAAAGGATCGCAAAAGCACGAATTCAGGTTTTCTTTTCCTCTCCCCAAACTGATAATTTTCTTATATAAATTATTCTTTCCTTATTAATACTAATAGTTAATTTGTAGGAGTTTTTACTCTTCCTGTTTCCAAAGCAGAGCCCCAGCCTCAATCAACACTTTTTAAATACACTTTCTCTTACAGTACTCTTTCTTTCTCTAATAACATACAAATAAAATTTTTATTCAAGAACTTGCTAATTTTTCCTCTTTACTGCAGACATCAAATTAGCTCTGCTTAGCCACTATTTATGCATACCTAATAAAAATTTTAAAAAACTCATATAAAACGATACATTCATAAGAACATACATTTATCAACAACTATATGTATATTCTAAATCTAAACAATTCCCAAATAGATATTTAAGCATTAAAATGTCAACCATGAAAACATTTCATAGCCATCATATTAATATTACTATGGTGCTGATCTAAGAATAGGTAGTTAATAAAGTCATTTTTGACTTAAAGTTTATAGTTGGAAACTAGATAATGTGTGGTTACTTGGGAAATTTCTAAAAATGAAAGACCAGACTCATAATGATAAAATATATACTGTAATATGAGAATACTCCTTCCTACTGAAGCAAAAATGAGGCAAGTTGCTCTAAACCCCATGGGGAATTTAAGGATGGAGTGTGAGTGTTTGACAAAAGATTAAAACCTTACCACCAAGAGGGACAAAATAGTAGTTGTTAGCAAAGAACAAAGTCAGAGCAGAGGGTTCCTCACTGTTTAGTAACCACAGCATCAGTAGAAATCGTATTCCATTTGAATTGTAATAGTGAATGAGAAGAAAAGGTCTGAAGCTCATGCCACATATACCAGAGTTCAATGTTTCAGCTGCATTTTGTTAAAGTTGTAATAATTTTCTTAGGCTGAATATATCCGATGTGTTTTATTACATTGATATTTACCACCTATGTCTAGTTGTCTCCCTTCCCCTCCCCGCATTTCCTTTTCTTGCTGACTCCCTAGACACTGGGGGGTTGAGGTTCTGCCAACATTTCAGTTATCTATAGGTTCTGACCACCTACTTATATGCTCCTTAATCAGGATGAGTGTTTAAAAATATTAATGGTTGGTTCTGTTACTGTTGTAATTAGCTAGTTATTAATATTAATAATAGAAAAGGAGCAAAAGTGAGGCCAGACATTATACATAAGGCCATCGGGGCAGCTTCACCAGGAAGATGCTACTTTACACTCTCCAGGGAAGCACCATTCACCACAGATCCCTGAGGGAAGAGGTCCAACAAAGGCGAAGGGGATGCCTGTGCAGTAAAGTTGGGGTGATGTAGGGAAAGTGCTTGTCTGTCAGTCAAACCTGGGAACAAAGATCAATGCAAGTGTGTAAAAATTTGAGAATATGTAACCCCCAGACAAAGGAATTTTCTATGTTCCTCTGGCTTTGCTCCTGCTTCCTTGAACTCTCCTGTGTTTCCTCCAGAGTCATGTGGCCATCACCGTGTGGACTATAGATAAGAGCACAAGCTAGCCTAGCCAGCTGCTGGACTGGGCCATACAAATATGGAGCAGAAACTCTAGGCAATGGCTTTGATCCTACTCCTACTGAAGACAAAGTGGGACTTTGTCCATGGTGGGAGAGAGGGAGATGGGGCCTTGGTGACCCAGATAATTGTTTTCATAGAAAAAAAAGCTTTCTACAATACCTTATCCTCCCATAGTAATTTCTTATTCCCAAGCACCCCAAGATGCCTATTTCACTGCCAATCTGTTGGCATATGGAGGGCAGCCAGCCCACCAATAACAGTCCCATTAGCAACCATCTAGAAAAGAGAAGACTAAGATTAAGCTGATTGGTTAAGGAGTATAAAATTAGCAGGGTTGATTGGTTAAGGAGTATAAAAGTTAGCAGCTGACAGTCCTTAGAATTTGGCCATTTTTATACTAACCCCACCTTTTTTTTTTTTTTTTTTTTTTTTTTTGTGTGTGTGTGTGTGTGTGTGTGTGTGTAGGGGCAGACCTAACTGGTAGGGGAAAGCAAGGACTACCGCAAATGAATGAACAGTAAAGCAGATTTAAAAGAGGATCAGCAATCACTCAGCTCTCAAACTTCAATGTGCACAGATTATCTGGAGTTCATGGTAAACTGAAGTTTCTTCTTAAGTAAATCTCAGGTGGGCCCGAGTCGTGTTTCTTTCATTAAATCATAAAGAAAAATAAGTGTGGCCTTAAAATATTTTCCTCAGGCATTATCTTTTACCTCCCAACACTGACACACCTTGGCACTCCCTCCTAGTATAAGTCAATTAAAAAGATAAAACATGGAAAATATTTTCTTTTCAATTTAGTGTGATTCCAACTTGAATAACACTTGCATATGGACATAATTCATTTCTGTAATATCAAATCAACACATAAACCCATTACTTGATGATCAACATCTTTCTGTCCAACACTGCTTTTATGTTCCCTTAAAGTAACTTAAACATTTTAAAACTAGAGGCCCAGTGCATGAAATTCATGCACAGGGCAGGGGAGGGTCCCCTCAGCTCAGCCTGCATCCTCTTCAATCTGGAATCCCTTGGGGGATGTCCAACTGCCGGTTTAGGCCCAGCATTTGGACATCCCTCTCACAATCCTAGACTGCTAGCTCCTAACTGCTCACCAACCTGCCTGCCTAATCGCCCCCAACTGCCCCCCAGGTCCCTTCCCTGCTGACCTGGTCACCCCACACAGCTGTTTGGTCATCCATTCGGTTGTTTCAGTTTCGACTGTTGCTTATGCTTTTATATAGATAGATAGCTTTAGATTTACTAAAAAAAAAACTTCCCAAATGGTGTCAAGAGTTTCTATATACCTCTCAGTCTATTCCCCTGATAGTTTATGTTAGTGTGATACATTTGTGGAAATTAGTGAATTAATATTGCTATTGGCCCCAGATTTCCTGGCTGTAGCCAATAGAGGGTGCATTCCATGACATTGGCAAATAAAGAAGCAGTGTTGAATGAGCACAGAAATATATTCCCCAGACATTTACCAAGCTCAGGCAAACAAACAAACAAACAAGCAACCCAACCATTTCCCAGTTTCTCCCTGGGTGGTGTTCAGTTGCTTACTTAACCAGCTGCTGATAGAGGATCCGGCTTCCGATCATCCTGATGAAATCTGAAATATTCACTGTGTGTATGTGTGTGTGTGTGTGTGTGTGTGTGTGTGTGTATGTATGTGTGTGTAGGTTATAGGAGTTTTACAGTGCCAAAATTATAACACTTTTTTAAAAAAATTTAAATAAAAAAGTAACTTCCTCTGGCTGTTGACCCTTCATCTGGAACTTGTTATTGTTATTCTCTTATTTATTTCTTTAGTGATATGCTGGATCCATTTAGTGCTGTATATTTCCTCTCCGCAGTATGCAACTGCTGAGGTTGCTACTCAGGTAGCAGAGCCTTAGGCTTGCCTGCAGGTATCCCAGGAGGAACTCAGTTTTGGTAGGTTTTCTTTGACTGATTCTTTCCTGGACAACACACCAGATTAAGCTCCAGTAATTGCCAGCTGATTGCTACATTGTTTTTTAACAATGCCCTAGGGCAGTGGTCGGCAAACTCTTTAGTCAACAGAGCCAAATATCAATAGTACAACGATTCAAATTTCTTTTGAGAGCCAAGTTTTTAAACTTAAACTTCTTCTAATGCCATTTCTTCAAAATAGACTCATCCAGGACATGGTATTTTGTGGAAGATCCACATTCAAGGGGCCAAAGAGCCACATGTGCCTCACAGACTAACCCAATCAAATTCAAATTTCTTTAAAGGAATAAACCCTGGGGTAGGTGTTTGAAATTTGTCTTTCCAATTGTCTCTTCCCCCTTTCCAACTGGCGAATTAGCTGGTCTACCAGGTCACCAATGATTTTATCAGTCTCTTCCCATTTGCTTTGACTACAATTTCCACTGTTTTCAAGAGAATCTTTAGGTTTGAACCCCACCACACTTGCATATAAAGTAAGATTATTTGAGGAGTGCTCTGGTTTAGGCTTGTTTTTACTTGGGCAAAATTTCTGAACCAATAGTCTGGGGGGCAAGGACAAAGGTGTGCTTCTCTCTGAATCATATCCCTACTTTAGAAGGTGCCACTTGCTGGGTGGGAGGGGAAGCAGGACTTGTTTACCTTTCTTGGTATGGAAGCCCCTCCCCCTATGAGTGGTATAAGCCTAGGCAAAGGGAAGTGGGCCTAATATTCTCAGCAGTGCCAAGCCCAGGTAGTGCCTCAGTTCCACTAGTGGTGATGATGCCAATATTCCCGGTTGGGTTTGAGTTCGCTGCCTTAAAAAATTAAAGAATGAGTTCAAGGACAAAGACAGTATTTCGAAGCCAAGTTTATCAAGAGATAAATGGTCTCGCTGCAGCAGGGAGGGGCCCCAAGTAAGTTGCTGGTTAAGATTCTTTGTCTAGGGGAAGATATATGTTTTGCTAGCTTCTGATTGGTTCTTTCAAAGAATTCTGCCTCGGCAAAATCCATACATTTTAAAGCTCACTCCTCCTTCCCTTGGCACAGACAGACCTGATTGAGGACTGCCACTTCAGGTCCTAGGTGACATCACTGTTTTCACCTCCCTGGGTTCAGTTGCTTTGTTTTTTTCTGAGATTTTTTTTTTTTCATGGAACAGGACACAGTCAGCAAGCTGTATTCTGTCCACTTTAAAAGATCTTGTTATCCTTGGACTTCTTCATTCTTCCCCCTCTCCCAAGGTCCCATCAGTCCTTGAATACCTCCTCAGTGGCTGGGTGAAAGAAGGCAGCCCCTAACTCTTGGCCTTCCTCATTTGAAACAGCCTCAGCAGCATTAGCTGGGGAAGGGAGATAAATGCTAACATCCTACCTATATTAAGAAGACAGCCTTCTGAATGGGAGCAGCAGGGTGAGAGAGCTCTGTGTTGTGGCTATATAACTCTAGACTGGAGTTTCCATCTTACTGTGATGAAAAATGGGGCCATGTTCTAAATTTAACAAGCTCAGGGGAGGCCTGCATGGCTGGCCTTGGATACCTAAAATAATCACTTAGGATAGCCTGAAATTAAAACTTCCTAACTAAAAGGAAGTTATGGTGGGTACTCATGTCCAAGGCCTGTATCTTCCTTGACAAATGTCATTTTTTAACTTTTCTGGGCCTGTTTATTGTCTTTTTGTATCTACATAACATATCTTTGGACTCTCCAGATACTTTACAGACCCCATCAGGGCACAATCTCCCACCAAAGCAAGGACCACAAAAGCCCTCATTGTTATTGTTATCATGTTAATTGTTAACTGTTAATTATTCTATACCCACCTATGTAAAAGAAGTGTCAGTTCTTTTTTACGTTTTATCCAATCCCAGACATCCCCCCACACTGCTCTCTCCCACCTTCCCAATCTATCACAAATGGATTTCATGTAACCCCTGTATGCCTCCTCCTTTGATGGTAATGCATAAAATAAGGTGCAAAACTGCCATTCTTTGGAGCATTTTTCTCAACCCATTGGTATTTTACTTCCCAGCTATTGTTGTCAGTTTGGCTCAATTTGTTACTAGAGAATCAAATTTGTCCATTACTAGTGGGAATGGCATTCTTACAATATGTTTAGAAAATGAATTTTCTAAGATTCACACGGGAGAATAAATGGTTTTATTGGCATGAAGTTGCATCCCTGGGGTTGTAAAGTCCCATGCCCCTTGTACAGCTGGGATTCCAACGTGGCTAAAAAGGATGCCAGTGTCCAGAGCTTTCGTTCCATGTTGCAGCTGTGTGTGGTTCAGTGTCGGGCTAATTAAAGTCCATTCTGCAGGTCCCACATAGCTGTGAGCCACATGGGCCCAGGGGAGCATGCCCCCTGCAACAGGAGTCAGATGCAAACAGTAAGCAAGCCAGCCAAGAGCCAAGAGAGAGAACTTCCTTTGTTCAGAAATTTATATATTCTGGTTTTGTGCCCTTGCAATGGCCACACCTATTCTGGCCAAGTACCTGTTCCCAGTGATTGATGGACAGGTAAACACCTTCCCACATCACTCAGATCTTACTGAGCATGTGTTTAAATGCCTTTGTCCAATCCTTTCCTGCATCAATCAGTAGGGAACAGACATGGAGAGTAATAACTTAGCAAAGCTGTATAAATGGCATTTCTGTATTATCTAGTCTTCCCTTTACTCCTTTCCTGTTAAATAATACCCAGATTATTACAACAGTATCAAAATAAACTCATAAAAATTATTACAGGTTTGGGGGTTTCTTACCTCAACATTACTGAACTGGAACGGTGAAGAGACAGCAAGATTCTTGTTTCCAATACCAGCTCTTACCAAGTTTTAGGAGATTTTTCACAATAAATGCTTCATCACTTACTATAAGTCTTCAGGGCCATTTTCAGAGACTTTAAATGGGTGTGTATTTGTTTTTTAATAGTTTTATCCAGTTTTGTTGGGAAGTAGTCCCACATATGTCCTCACGCAAGCATGCTGGAAGCTGGTCTCCCCAACACAAGCTTTTCTATTTCAAAAAATTTAACTTCTGACTTAATAGCAATGAAAACAAGACTGCACTCCATAGCAAAGTACACCAGGTTCCACTTACAAACATGATATACACGTGATTCCATTTTATTTCAATAATGTCATTGTTCAGATTTTTACTATGTGTGCTCCATTTAGAATAATTTTAGAAATACTATTAATTTAATTATATCTGATAAATTCAGTGGAAGATATTACTGCTAACAGAAGCAACATATGATAATGAAACTTAAGATAATAAAGAAAAACCAGAAAGCAGTACAGATTGCATATTGGTATATATACTTTATTCGATGTCGGCAAGCCTTCAAAGGCCCAAATATTAATCATGTAGTATGTGGAATGTGCTATATTTGTGTATAACTCTATTTCAGCACAGAAGAAATAAAGAAATTACACACTCGATATCATGGAATGATGATGGCAGCATATTACAATTCTTTTCAATGTTAAGGCTCAGTATTGTGGTAGGCAGTTAGTCACGATCAGAGCAAGGAGGATAGTCCAGGTACAGAAGGTCACCAGGGTGGAAATCCCGGGGTGCCTAGCAATGTGCAAAACTGGGAAAACAGAGACCTCAGTCCCTGGGAAAACTACTTTTCCTGGTATATTGCTGGTCATATGGCTTAGACCTCTGACCTTTCATATCACTGGTCATTGGGTTCAGATGTTCCCCTGATCTTTCCTCTCTTGGAATAGTAGACCCCCTTAGAGGGGGAACAAGTGGTCTGGAGAATAGCCTCATATAAGGCGTTGCACGTCCTTAAGCATTAAGCCCCCACGACAATTAGGGTCTGACTCACATCAAATATATCTTGACCTCAGTTATGTTACACCTCCAGGCCCAGAAAAGCAGTGAAACCAAACAAGCTGCATTGGACCTCAGGACCAGCTGCATTGCCCACTGGCCCCCTGCCTGCTGCTGACCAAGCAGTGGAGACTATGACCCTGAAAGAATACACCTGGAACCATGCTCCATCCATTGGAGATAGGAGCAACTTTGTGGAAATTAACATTAGAAGAGCCTGTACTCAGATTTATTAAAAAGATTAAAGTGAAAGGAGAGATGTAAATCACTTACCATAGTTTAAAGATAAATATAAGTCCATTTCTCACTCCATGGGCAGCCTGAGATCCCTGGATTTGGGGGTTTAAGAATGTCTTGGATTGGGTTTCGGGGGAAGCTAATCTGAAATTTGCATGCAGGAAATTCATTGGACTTTGATAATTAGCCCATTTAAAGGAATGAGGAGAGCAGGACTGGTCAGAGGGAGAACTCTAACTGTGATGCAGTTGTGACAGAGGATTCAGTTTATCCCCTGAGAAGTTCATGAGCTGGGATGTCTTTTTAAATTTTTTTTTTCAAACAAGGCAACGTGTTAGTCTTTATACCCCCACACTGACAAGTTAATAGATAGAAGATATAACTGGACGAGGGTGTAACATTGGGTGATGTAGCTGAGGACAATTCACAGAGAATGACCCAGCTCTGAGTGTTAGCAGGCTACACTGCAGGCAGCTGAGGAAGAAATGCCTTCACCCCAAAGGAAAGAACCAATAGGCTGAAAATATTACTATGAAAGATATTTGCCAAGAAGTAGTGATTAACTTTACCAGGCTTATTGGGGAAGAGAAGGTTGGAGGTGTTGGCATGACAGAAAAAGAAATTTAAGAAAAGAGAAGCATCTTTTCAAAACTTTTCAGAGACAATGCCCTTTCAAATGGTGAAAAGTACTTAATCAAAGAGAAACCCATCTCATACATGGACAACGGATTGGAGGATTTTTACATGTGTTAGGTAAGTTAAGAGAAAAGGTTCTTTCTACTTTAACTGGGTATCCTAGATGATATTTCTTAATCAGTACGTACCTAGTTGGTAATTCTTTCAATGCTCTAATTGATTTTATATAAATAAAAACATGTGATCTCATATCTGAAGCTTTAGAATGTCATCAGATCATAGGGCTCTTGCAATCTTGGGAGAGCATGAATATTTCTGAATTTAATTTGGAACTTTATTTTGAGAATGCCATATATTAATTCTGATTAAAATAGATTTGCTAATATCACCTTTTAATTTCTACAATTAGCATAATAAGCATACAATATCAATATTTTTGAATGAAACATGTTTAAAATAAAGGTTATGACTTATATGAATCCTATGACATACCATTTAAATTTACATAGCCACTGTGTAAATGTCATGCTACTTAAGATGCCTTCAGCCATTTCAATATTTTTTTCAGTGAGTCTTCATTTATGCATTTTTTATCTCCTTCATTTTATGGAAGTGACCTTAATTTTTCAACAAGCGTATTCCAGAAATGCTTTCCTTTGAGAACCTTAATTCTCTTTATTTCACTTGAGGGGAGAGGGGAATGTTAGAATTTGGTCCCACTAAAATGAGACAAAAACAAAAACATCTCACTTAAATGGTGAAAAATTTGCTCATTCACTCATCTTTAGGCATTTATTTATCCTTCCACTTAAACCATTTGAACACTAACTATGTGCAAATCAGCATGAAATTGAACCATCAAGGATCTACTAAAAAAGGCCATAACGTTGGTGATTTTCTTCAGATAGCACCTTCTTTTCCTTAAGAAAAAAGTACGTAATTGTATTATGACAGATGTTAAGTAGACATATTGTGGTGATCATTTCACAACATATACAAATATCGAATCATTATGTTGTGCACCTGAAACTAATATAATGTTGTATGCCTATTATACCTCAATTAAAAGAAACAAAGGAAGAAAAAGACAAAGAAAGAAGGAAGAAAAAGATGGAGAGAGGGAAGGAAGAAATGAGGGAAGGAAGTAAGGAAAGAAGGAAGGAAGAAAGAAAGGAAGGAAGGAAAGAAGGAAGGAAGGAAAGAAGGAAGGAAGGAAAGAAGGAAGGAAGGAAGGAAGGAAGGAAGGAAGGAAGGAAGGAAGGAAGGAAGGGGAGAAAAGGAAACATTATATCTAAAAGAATGAAAAGGTCTTGCCGAAACCGGTTTGGCTCAGTGGTAGAGCGTCGGTCTGCAGACTGAAAGGTCCTGGGTTAGATTCTGGTCAAGGGCATGTACGTTGGTTGCGGGCACATCCTCGGTAGGGGGTGTGCAAGAGGCAGCTGATCGATGACTTTCTCTCTCATCGATGTTTCTAATTCTTCGTTCCTCTCTCTTCCTCTCTGTAAAAAATCAATAATATATATTAAAAAAAAAAAGAATGAAAAGGTCTTCTTGCCTAACACTTATGTAAAGAAATCTACAGTGACTATCTATAATAATAAAAGTATAATATGCTAATTAGACTGGACAGTGGAACGTCCTTCCGGATGTCCTTCCGGAAGAAGCCAGGGCTGTGAGGGGCTGCAAGGGCCAAGCCTCTTGCACAAATTTTATGCATCAAGCCTGTGGTATGAATATAAAACTTTATTTCAAAGCAAAGAATATTATCAGGCATAATATTATTTGGATATTATTACCAATGTTACAACAATATTACTAGGTCTGTGCAAAGACTACTGCTGGGGTTGGATGATATCTTCAAATGCTTGGAGTTTATCACCATACACCTCCCAACAATGAATGACCTAGGCAGAAACAGGAGTGTTATACTCCTATCCCTTTGCCTCTAGTTGGGACACACCTTGGAGTTTAGTGGATAGTCCATAGTTCCCCTATGAATCAGGCTGAGTCTGAAACTGTGCCTGAAATCAGTTCTTGGCTCCTTTTCCTCCCTGTCCTGCTTTTCTCACTCCATTACAGACTTCATCTGGAAGCACCTCTTTGGTCATTTCCATGCACACAAATCTTTCTGTCAGGGTTTTGCTCTTCTGAAACTACCTAAGACAGATGATAAAGACTATCATCATAGAATGATAATTCAGAAACTTTCCCTGAAAAGAGGACAAGGTTGAGCAGAAAAGAAAATCACAGAATTCAGTTTTTAAATGTTGGTGAAGGCATACCTCCTAACAATTTTTAGGACTGATTAGACAGTATTTCCCCCAATTTCCATTTTAAATGGTGTTAATGCCTTCTATTTTAAGTATGTAGTTATTGGCTAAGAAAGGAATGGGATCAGTATTCTAAACAAGTAGTCTATATTTACAGGCGTTCTTGAAACTAATCATAAACAAGGAGAGAACACAAAGTAAGGCATTGTGAATGGGGCGGAATCAGAAGAGAGGGGGTCTGCATTGCATCACCTAAGCTTCACCTATGCTCAATCCTTGGAACTCGTTGAAGGTGCTATTGAAGATACTTGTTTTTCTTTCTAGTCCCTGGATAAACTTGACAAAATAATAAATCATCTGAACGAAAATGTAAAATGTTTTGTACAAATCATTTGTACTTTTCTAAGGAGAGAGTCAGCCCTCAGGAGATTGTTGAGGCGGTTATACTCCCCCCACCTCTATGGAGCTGTTTTGTCTGTGAATGCAGAGTGACAAGCTTCCTGTCCCTTCCTTTCACTCTGCTGGCTGCCCTTCCATCAGTCTGCATTTAACTTTGCAAGAAATCCTAACTCTCTTTATTTTGCTTATTTTGCTTATCAGATATCCTAACTCTCTTTATTTTGCTTATTTTCTGTTACTTTTAATTCTTCTAAATACCAAATTATGTTTTCCCATAAATTATTCCGGACTGCTTTTGTTTCTTCAAGTTCCCTCCATGAATTCAAGCAATCACATGACTTCATGGAACATCCTCTATTAGAATCACTCACAGCTGTCTCAGCCCTATGCACTCACAACTTTCTCAGCCCTATGACTTTGCTTAGATATATAGTTTGAAGGCCATTTCCTCTATCGAGTGAGATTTGCCCTTAATTTTCTTAATTCTAGCACTCATAATACTTTTTCCCACACTTGCCACCCTGTAGGAACCTTTCATCCCAATCTGTTAGGGTGTTGTGTGTGTGTGTGTGTGCGCGTGTTTTGGAGGGGGTGTCATGGGCTGTGAAATAATTCACAACTGAGAGAAAAGAGATAGAGAGAGAGAGGTTGAGAGAGGAAGAAAAAATTGAGATTATTTTCTCCAAAGGGAAAGGGCAGGTGCATTGCTAATAAATGCAAAGGCAAAGAACAAAGGCTGCCCCTCCCCCTTTCTTTTTAAAGACTTGGACAAGGAAGTGGGGGGATTTTCCACCACTGCTGCTGTTGCTAGATGAAATTGAGCAAACATCAGGGGAGTTGTCTTTGTTATCGATAGTTCTTCAGGAGACAGTCTAGGTAGATGTCCTGGGGAGGTGTTTTATCAATATTTTTCCAAAGCCTGCAAATCATCCTTGAGGGAGAGTCACCAAGATTCTAAAGGGGGGCAGCTTGTGTTTGAAAGGGAGGGAGAAACTTTGCAGAGCCAGGGAAGAGGGGCGTGCAAGAAGGTAGCCTCGAGAGTAACTTATGTTGTCCCTCAATTTGAACAGAGGGGCTATTTGAACCAGAGGAGCTGATAATCTTGGGGTTTCCTTGCCAGGTGCTTCTCATAAATTGTGGAAGGCCACAGCAAAGAAAAAATTAAAAAAGCCCTTTTTACCCCCATCCTCACATAACCCATTTTCTTTGAAGGTAGAGTTTTAACTGTGAGTATTGGAATTTGATTCACCTGGTAGTATCTTATACATAGTATCTTCTTGATGATTTTTAACGTAAAAACAAATGAATTGTTCATTTTATTTGCATTGGTTGGGTAAAATACCAATTGAATAATAATATTTAAAAATTGTTCTTCTTGAGAAAATGACATAAAATTAGGTTTCCATCAGTATTGGCAACCTTTGGGGCTATAGATCCAGGCCAGTGATAGATCCTCCCTTCCCCCAACTGATGGACAGAGAATGACATGAACTCCACCTGCAGCCGGACATTCCTGAGCACCTAACCAGGCATCTTATATGGACTGTACATTGAACAACTATCAGCATCTGCCAAATACCCTAAGCCCCCGATTCCTAAGTCCCCGGGTCCCTAATCATGTGCCTTACATGAAACCACCAATCAGCGTGTGCTGAGTGCCCTAAGCCCCGTCCCTTTCTTTTCCTTTCCTCAAAAGGAAACATGTGTTCACGCCGGCACATGTGCTCTTTCCCCTCTGGAAGGCAGCCAGCAGTGGTATTCTCCTTCAATAAAGCCTGTGTCCTAATCCCAGTCTCCGGCCTCTCTGTTTCTTTCAGCCAGTACCAACAAGTGTTACACTACATCTTCCTCACAGAAAGACAACCATAGGTGAGGTTGTAAATTCTAGAAGTTGGTGGGAGGCACATTTCCACCATATCTTTGAAATATATTTAGAAAGAAGAATTGTTATTAGCATAGTAATTTGGTTAAATTAATATCTTGCCAAATGATTTTAAATTTATAAGGTAAAAGTTTAAGCAGTGTTATAGAAAATTGCTCCCCAAATTACACCCCTAGAAATAGCAGGCATTAATCACACCCTACTAGGATGCATAAATTTTGCAAGAGCCAAATCCTTTTGTAATTGAATATAATGGATAATGAAACATTTTAACATAAAATATACATCTATAAAGTGTATTAATATTCTAATAAAACATCTATTATAGATTTTAAAAAGCAACATAATTGCAGAATTTACCAATTTATGAACAGTTGTAAAATAAAAATTTCTTGACTGATTTTCAGCAGACTGAACAAAATAAGCCATGGAAACACGACTAATTGTTTTAATCACACACATCAAATAGCTGATCAACTCAGAAATTTAAAAAAAGGTAATTGAATAAATTTCAAGTTACATTCCTCATTTAAGAGTTAGTTTAAAATGGAAGATTTTCAGATATTTTATTTTACAAAATTGAAAGCAATGGTTCAAAGTAAAAAATGTGCCATTTTCAATATATGTGTGCATATTTTCTAACACATATTATTATTTTATTGATATATTTTTTCCCAAACAAGGTAATGTGCCTAGTTTTATACCTAGTTAATCTCATTTACTACTTTCAACAACACTCTGACAAGTGAGATATGCCCATTTTGAGATGAAACAAGTATGTCAAAGACGTAGTAATTTGCTATTGAAAATACAGTTTCAGAGATAAATCAGTTGAAACTTTTTATCTTTGGGTTATTTTATGACATTTTATGTTCAGTAAACCCTTGACCCACTCAGGAAGCCTGATTCTTTGTTTATACTTTCCTAAATAATAGTAATAATTGAGTATGTATTTAATACAAAAATAGAAAGTAAACATTAGTTCAGCACTCAAATAATATAAAGTTAGAAACATCTTAGCACCATAATAAGTCTTTCAACTATGAGTTAAAAGTGAGTTTTTTAAAACTATTTTTGCAAAGGCACATCGACCCTTTTAAGATGCATTTAAGAAACTGAAAATCTTTAAAATCAGATAGAATGTCTGTCTTAAGTCAACTGTATGTGCTAAAAACTCAAACAGCTAAATAAACCACTATACACATTTACAATCCTGGACCACAGGTGCCTCACTGCAAACTTGTTTAAAGGATTTAGTTTAATTAATGTGTACTCTCTGAAGGCTCACAAACACATGGTAATCTTCCCATAGATCTTAGCAAACGGCAGATTCATTACTAAACAGGCCTTTTCACTCAGAAGCTCCCATTTTGCCATTCTGTTATATATAAATACTTCTCTATATAATTTTCCATAATTAATTGTCATAAATATGCAATCTGCTTAAGAAATCTTATGTATGCACACACAAGACATTTATTTACACATGCTCTTTTTTGTGAAATCTATTTGTGCTGTTTCTAAACATGTGGTTTCAGTAAATGTGTTTTTTTGTTTGTTTGTTTATTTGTTTGTTTCAGGTCTCTATCAGTTCTATAAAAGGAGGACATTAATCAAGTAAAGATACTGTCACAGTTGTGAATGAGGGCCGCAGGAAAGAGAACTACAAAGTGATATAGAATTCTATATCCTTCTATCTAAAAACAAGCTCATTTCTTAATGGCAAATCTTGAAAAGTATTATGCATATCACTATTCCCTCATGTAGAATCCTTTCCTTCTTAACAAGTGTTCATTCAAATAATGCTTAAATTTTGCAAATATTTTTGTAAATATTCTGAGATTAATGTAAATATCATTAAATAAGAGATACATAAAAAACACATTTTACAACAAGATATTTCCTGAATATGTGGAGAACCATGGAACATTATTCTTTATAATAAAAAGAAATATGAGTAACTATAATTTGTGTAATATTAGTTATTTATAGACCATATAAAATTACCATATAAAATACTTAATAAATGTGTGATCAAATCAGAGTATTTTCCACTCTAATAGAAAGAATCAGTATTTTTTCATAAATTCTGGCAAAACGATTTCCATACAATTTAATGCAGTTATATTCTAGAAAATTTGATTTACAATTAATTTCCTAGACTGAGTACAGATTAGAGCAGTAGTTTTAATATTTTGTGCACATACAAATGACACAGTTACAGCAAACCCTAGAAGGGGAGAGGAAGCAAAATTCAACCTTAACACTCTTCCTAGGACCTATCCTCCTGAAAACAACTGTAAATCCTGTTTCCCAATATTTTTCTATCTTTCTGGACTCTGATTTTCTTAATTAACCATGTCTCCTGTGACCTCTCTCCATCCTGTCACTGGGATCCTGGGCTATTATTCATTACCATGTTTCATATCTGCCCAGATCCATACAGACAGGTAACCTGAGAGCATTGTCTTTCCTTTTGAAGAAACAAAGTTAATGATAGGAACTTAGATACAAAAAGTAAAAAATATTACATCAATTCATGTTCTGCCACTACTACTATCCCAAGAATAAATATTTAACATCTAGCCAAAGGAAGTCCTAAAGTCAGTAGAAAACATTTCAATGAAAGCTAGGTAAAATCTTCCTTTAAATCATTCACTATATACTCTAATTCCACAACCACTAAGTCTTTACTCACTAAATTTTATTCTTGTGTCTAATTTATACCCCGTACTAGAATAGATATTGGGACAAAAAAAAAGAAAAAAAGAAAAAAGAAACAGCTCCAGCTTTTGAGGTGAATATAGTGATAGGCAAGACAGATAGATGACACAGATAGGTAGATGATAGATAGATAGATAGATAGATAGATAGATAGATAGATATAATAGATAGATAGATAGATAGATAGATACCATAGATATAGACACACATAACACACACATACAAAGTAATTTTTTTTATTTTTTTATTGATTAAGGTATTACATGTGTACATATCTTCCTAATGCCCCCCCCCCACTCCCATTGTCTTGCATCCATTGGTTATGGTTATATGCATGAATACAAGTCCTTTGGTTGATCTCTTATCTCCCCTACCCACTCCCCAACCTTCCCACTGTAATTTGACAGTCTGTTTGATGCTTTACTGCCTCTGTATCTATCTTTTTGTTCATCAGGTTATAATGTTCTTTATTTTCCATAAATGAGTGAGTTCATGTGGTATTTTTCTTTCACTTAGCATAACAAAGTAATGTTTTTTTAAAGTCACAAGATCAACTATGACAGCCAGTATAAATTTATAGCTACCTTGTCTGTTTTGAATTTTCCCACAATTGATGATTTCCTGAGAGCAAGATATACTTTATTGTCTACTATAGAGGAAAAGTTCTACTATAGAGAAAAAGGGTGTGCCTATAATGATAAATTGGAACTAACCAAAGTTTTTCAGTTTGGGGAAAACATTAAAAAGATAGGGAGATTTATGTATAGAACCATTTAACAACACTTGAGTCTATACTGTTCAATTCTTCAAAAGAAATAAGACATTATTGTTTGTTTAAATAAATTCCACTGACATTTAGTTGCCAACTAATTCTTTTTTTTTTTTTTTTAATCACAGATTATGCCATCCCTTTGACAGATCTACAAATGTTTAGGTCCTACATTTGTAGAAATGGGGCCCATTCGTTAAGAGCACATATAAATTTAGACAGCCACACAAAATTTGCCATCTTTCTGGTGTATTAAACTATGTGACACATGAAGGCCCACTGCTATTGAAAAATCTTGCCAAACCTCTGTAAATTCATTTGAAGGGCAAATATCTTCCCATGTAGAGAATGAAGACAGATGGGTCTTAAACTCTACTGAAAATTCCATCTCTCTCCCTTCCTCTCTGAAATCAATTAAAAATATATATATTAAAAAAAAAACTCCAAAAACGATATCCCAAGGAACATTTTTAGTTAGGCTTTCCATAACTGAAACGATAAAAATGTAAGAAGCAGAACACTATCATCTAAAAACCCAACATAGCAGTGGAGTATAGGAAAGGCACACCCAACTTCTCCTAGGACCAAACTATGGAATTATAAGTAAAATATAGAACAATCAAACCAGAATAACCAATTGAAGACTAGCTGAGCATAAGTCTTATAGCTAAGGGATGGGGCTATTGTATTCCTCCAGGCTGATGCAGTAAGGAGGGGTGTGCTCCACCAGAGAAAGATGATGTCTGAGGTGTGGGAGAGGAACTCAGCATCAGGATCCTGGCTGCTGCCCTTTCATCACTCGTCCCAGAGCCACAAACCTCAATCTCTCTTCACACCACTCTAGTGGACTCTGTCATCCCTCCACTGGAGCCCAGAGTGAGTGGCTGTGAGTGAGATTTTTGCGTGTTAGCCCTTTATGAAGGTGCCTACGTCTCTAGCAGGCTCCTTGTCTCTCCTTGTTGGACAGAATCCTTGCTGATTTTCATAGCTAGGTGTTATGTGGGTGTCTCTTCCCAACTCTGGTGCTTTGGCCTGGGGAGCCAGGCATGGGGTTGAGACCCCACACTCCTCAGGAAACCGTAGCAGCTGAGATATTCGAGATATTCTTCTGGAATCAAACCACCACCCTTGGGAGCAGGGCCTGCCCTTTTTGCATCTCTGTCCTTCGGACCAGTCTCAATGTAGCTTCTTCTGTAAGTCCTATTGTTTTCTATATCAAGCTGCCTGTTAAAGTCAACATGAAGAACCAAGTCTGTGCCTATCCTGTGTTAATGTTCAGCTTGCATATTAATAGGTATGAATAAATATGTACTGTTTGAAGTTTAAAGAAATACATAGGTAAATGCCAGTAGCTGGCATTCCCTCCTGTATATAATAGGTGCTCAAAAATTTTTGCTATATTTTAATGTAAATCTTGATGATAATACACACAATTATTTTTTCCCTTAAAAATTTGATGAAGAGGGTGGCTACATGCTTTCTATCTTTGCAAGTTGGGGTTTATTTTAGTAGCTATTTAATAAACTATTAACCTTAGAAATGTGAGAATTATTTGTACTGAGGTAGCACCTAACTCAGGGGATTACCGTATTTTTTGGACCATAAGATGCACTTTTTTCCCCCCAGAAGTGTGTGGGGGGGGGGAAGTCCCTGCGTCTTATGGTCCAAATATAGCCTACACATATACTTTTAAAAAAAAGTTTTTTTACTTGCCCGGCTCTGTGTGGTCTCTGTGTGCATGCTCGGCTCTAAAATGGTTCTAAATGCTGCTGTTTACTTTACAGGGTTGATTACATGTGTTTATGACTGTGATGTTGGGCTTTAATGCACATAAAATATTTTAGGACACTATTTGTTTCAGAATCTTTTTTTCTTCATTTCCCTTCTCTAAAAACTGGTGCATCTTATGGTCCGGAGCGTCTTATGGTCCGAAAAATATGGTAGGTTTTAAAACAACCTCTTTAGCAAAGCACCATATGAGCTGTCATTGTTATATATTGTTAACCATCGTATTTTAATCCACTTTTCCTTACACTGTCTAAATATACATCAATAACATCTAGTAAAGTGAATGTAGGAGTAAAGAATTGTGTGTGTGTGTGTGTGTGTGTGTGTGTGTTTTAATACTGAGGACCCTACTGACATGTCCTCTCAGAGATCAAATAGAGAATTGTGTCATGGGTTAGTATTTTTTATTGGAAAGTTAAATATTTGTAAGTGTATCACAGAGCATATTCACATTGGGAGACTGACCTTCCTTTGGGATGTGTTTAAGTCATTTCTATTTTAGTATCCCCTAGAGAAAATCTAGGTAAGAGTCCATCTGTGTTGTGGCATTTTTCTCAGTTCCCATATCACTGATTCTTGACAGTTCTTCAATACTAGTGGGTCACAGAGATCATTTCATAAAAAAGTAAAGACTTTTTGCATGTGTGTATCTTACCAGTGGTTTACAAATGATGTTTCATATCCTATATAATGAAGAAGTAATATGCAAATGGTCATTACACTGTGAAGCATAATGACCGAACATATAACGTCCAGATCATGGATCAGCAGGAGGCTGGGGCAGCAAGCTACAAGTGGGCAGTGGAGAGCTATAGGAGATGGCAGGGCAGCAAGCTATGAGGTGTGGACAAGGGAAGGGGAGGTGCGGGAAGCTATAGGAGGGTGGGGCAGCAGGCAGAGTGGTACTGGAGGACGGCAATGAGCTAATTGGGTAGCTACTGGCACAAGATTTTGTGTGCAGGGCTACTAGTACTGTTACTGTACCTTGCATCACTTACCTTTTGTTTTTCTATATCTTTGTCTAAATTTCAAAACTAAAACAAAATTCTTGATTATTATATCATTTTTATTTATTTTAAAATATATTTTAATTTATTTTTTTTACAGAGAGGAAGGGAGAGGGATAAAGAGCTAGAAACATCTATGAGAGAAAAACACCGATGTGTGTGTGTGTGTGTGTGTGTTGTGTGTGTGTGTTTTAATACTGCACACCCCCTACTGGGGATGTGCCCACAACCAAGGTTCATAACCTTGACCAGAATCAAACCTGAGACTCTTCAGTTCACAGGCTGATGCTCTATCCACTGAGCCAAACCAGTTTTGGCTGTTATATCATTTTTAGTTAAAGAATCAATAAATTCACCAGGGGCTAGATTAAAATCTTCCTGGATAGTAAAAACCCCATCCTGTATTATTTTCTTTAAAAGACATTGGAATGATGTAATATAATTAAGAAAAAGCAAAATAGTTTCCCTATTATTATAGAATATCTTTCTAAAGCAAATAAACACATACTTCTGAGCTTAGTTGTGAAAGATGAATCTTCTGACCAGAAGGTGAAGATAAGAAAAGCCTGACACTCCCAGTAAGTACACTAGTCAGCAGGTCAGGTTCTGAAAACAAACCTCTCTAGGTTCAAATCTTGCCTCTTCTATTTAATATCCATTTGGCTTTAAGGATTTTATTTAAATGTTCAATTACTAGTTACATAAAAATAAGACAAATGCAGTACTCCCTACTCATAGGGTTGACTAAGTGTTAAATCAGATTAATTCATGTAATTCATTTAACATAGTACTCCACAAATAAGAGGCATTCAATAAATATTAACTGTGATACTTAGTCACTCTGGCGTCTGGTCTAATGCTAATGAGCATGATCCCTACTAGAAAGGCTGGCAGGGATAAGCCTTTCATATCTGTATTATAAAAGGCCTGTGGTTGTGACTCCGTGACAGCAGGCGGGGCAAGGTGAGAGCTATGAGTGACAATGGGTGGGGCAGCCAGCTGAGGTGAGCAGAAGCAAGCTATTCCTGCACAATTTTGTGTGTGCTGAGCCTCTAGTATTAAATATGTTCATATATATATATATATATATATATATATATATATATATATATCACATTCATTGGGCTTCTTTGGGACAAATATGATAAATAAAACCTTTTAAAAAATCTACTAAAAAGATAAATAAACATCAACTCAGTGGAAAGTCTAAAAGACAGATTACATCTGAAAGATCTACCTGACAGTCACAAATAGCCTGCAAAAGTTTGTAGAACCAGGCAGGGCAACTTCCTTCCTTGCCTGGTACACTTATATGTGGAAGATAGCAAATTCACAATTTACTTTTAATCTTTTTTTTTTTTTTTTTTGTACTTATCTTCAAGCAACAAAGCTATCCTTCTGCTTGAAGCATAAAATGCATTGATTGAAAGAGGAAGTTCACTGGATTGTCAAGAAGGTTGTGGAGTAAAACTAGAGATATGGGTAGGAATTCAGGGAAACCTACGTAGAGTCAGGACCACATGTGTAATACCTCCATCTCTGCTGTAGGCCATTAAATGCCACTGTTTCTGTGGTGAGAAACACTACTTGCCTGGATGACACTGCCACTGCTGCCCACAGAAGATGGATGGATTTTGCACAGCATCTGTGTCTTTGCTTCCAGCTTAATTTTTTTAAAATATGTTTTTATTAGTTTTTAGAGAGAGCAGAAGGGAGAGGGGGGAGAGATAGAAAGATTGATGAGTGAGAAGCATCATTCATTGATCAGCTTCCTCCTGCATCCCCCCTACTAGGGATTGAGATCACAACCGAGTATATGGCATGACTGGGAATAGAACCAGTGACATCTTGATTCATGGATCAATACTCATGAGCCACACTGCCAGGCTCCACCATCTTATTTGAACTTTGGGATAGAGTATATGATGGGAAGCCTAGGTCACGTGCCCATGCCTTGTTTATAAATGAAGCCAAGCAAACAAATACTTGCCACCTAATGTTTAGGCTCTGCCATCAGGAAAAACTCATAATATGGTGACCCTCCAAATACAGAAAAGGGGTTTAGATTCTTACCAGGGGAAAAAAAAGAAAAGAAAGAAAAAGAAAGAAGGAGAAAAGGAGGAAAGAAATGAGAGGAGTGGAGGAGAGGAGTGGGGAGAAGAAAGAGGAGGAGAGGGAAGGTTACTACCAGACAAGGGCAGAAAGCAAATGTATATTTTCTACGTTCCATCTGAGTCTCTTCCTTTTACATTTTCTACTTCAGATCTGGAGGACTTATCTCTACTCTGGCTTAACTTTCTAGGTGCACCCGTTAATGTGTCTTAGTTTCAGTATGATATATAACTTTTGTAACAGGAGTTACACATGAGCCCCTTTGTATAGCAGATAACCCATTTGTTGGTATGAGTGATAGTAGGTGATGGGAAAGGAACAATTGGATTTGGCAGTACTGAAAAGTAAAGGAACTTGAGTAGATCAGTCCAAGATTAAATAGTATCCTTCCCTTAAGCCCAAATCTTTTTCACTCTTTAAGATGCAGGTTCTGCATGAAACTTCTACAAATTGCTCCCTTCCCATCCTACACAGATATGCAAGTAAAGATAGGTGCTGCTATTCTTTGCTCCCAAACATATTGTGCAAATTTATCATAGTTGTTATAGTATTTCAAAATTCTCATTTTTCTTTTATGTCATTTTCCCCTCATACCTTTCCAGTGTCCACCATCATGCCTGAGTTATAATAGGTCAAATGAAAGGGACAAAAAAAAACAAACAAAAAAACAAAACAAAAACAAACCAACAAGTGCGTTAGCACCAATTAAAAAGGGACAATAAAAGAAAAGTTTGAAAAAATGTACTCTGTCAATATCCCCTATTCCTATAAAGGTTGTGAGTCACTACCATCATTGGGTAAAGGTTTGAAACAATTCAAATAAAATTCTTCTTCTGGCATCTCAAAGACTCCAGCATGACTAATCAAACACTTTATAAAAGGGCCTCAGGAAAAATAAATAGATAAATAAATAAATAAATAAATAAATAAATAAAAAACTTAAACAATGTTAAGTAACTTACATATTAAAAGATATATTTGCCCTCTTTTTGCATTTTAAGCAAATATTATTGAACATCTAGTTTTGTCATATTTTGAGTTAGATGATGACCATATAGGATCCTCAAATTTGAGGAACTTATAATGAATTAAGCAAAGATATCTAGGTATTCTACTAATTATAATGACAGGAGTTTGCCAGAAAAAGTTAATGCACAAATAAAGGTGAAATCATTTCTACATGGTATGTAATGACTAAGGGATGGTAAAGTAGTGAAGAGAAACAAATGATCTATTCTATTTTTACAAAGTTGAAACTCACTAAAGTTAATTGTTACAAATTTCAACATATAGTTAAAAATGTTTAAGTATTTTTTTATCTAAAAAAATTGCACCATTGTCTCTAAACAAGGCTATACCTCTAACTTAATAGCCAATTGGTTATTGGTTCCACTCATTGTTGAAATGTTCATCATGTTTGGGCAAGTCCAGTGTCCTGAACTAGATTTTAAGAACCTAAAAGGAAATGTAGAATCAGCATTTAGCAAAGGTAGTATAAATGGAAATTTCTGTCATAATTTGTCAGGATTGAGCAGTAGACCCTGAGCAATGGATGAATAGATTACTCTGGCACACGTTTCTGTAGAGAGGCTAAGGGGCTGGTTGGCATTAGGCACCAAAAACAGCCTCAATTGCCTGCCTTCTTGGTCTTTTATTGTAACAACAACTTAAACTAAAATTAATCTCTAGATACAATCAGCAGGGGAAGCATACTTGAGAAAGCACATGCTTCTACAAGTTTGGGTTTGAAGACTAAACATAGAGATTCCAGTAAAGCACCCAGGAGTTCAGACATGTTTGGAAAAGTTAAGGTAGGGGCTGCCACCTTCTGCAAGGTCTCCTCAGAGGCCCCTGACCTTTTGGAGAATCATCCTTCCAGATTTCCCAACCAAATCCCATGCTTCCCCACAATAATAGGAGAGGAGCCAAAGGGAGGTTTTGTGGATAGCCAGGGAAGAGACCTTTGGAGAGAGCTGCTCATGAAGGTGGAAGGTATTTGAAGGGAGTCTCAGAACAGACACTGTAGTTTCTTTTATCATAGTCTTGCCAGAATAGCTGTTCCTGCTGAAATGCTAACATAAACGGATGCTTTCTAGACTTGCTCACCTCCATTTATTTTAATGTTCTGCTGGGAAATAAAGGTGAGGGGAAAAGAAGGGCATTTGGGTCCATAGAAATTTAAAAGGGAAACCAAACTGGAAGGCTCTGAGACAATGCAATCTAACAATGGACCAGAGAGTCAAAAGGGTATGGAAGAAAGCCTATCCCTCCTAAACCCAACATACCTTATTTCCCATCCTATTCGATTTCTATCTAGACATGCTGCAAGACACTCTCTAAAGCTTCTCTTGCCTTTGTAAATCCCTCCTGATTTTAAGACACATCTTTTCCAAGTAAACAGACATTCTGTGGTTAGAAATTATAACCCATCTCCTCAAACCCGAGTTGAAAGGACTTTCCTGTTAATGGGACTTATTGGACATAATTGAACCACAAGAATGTGTTTGTAATCCCTTTAGCCTGACCAATAAATAGAGGAACAGGAAGGTTGTGTGAGTGCTATATTATATAGCATCCATAACGATTTAAAGAATAAAAATGCATCTTTTATGAGTTCACTAGGCTGTTGAATTAACCACAACACAATGGTTATTAAAAATCCATGTTTGTTTACAAAGAATTCAGATGTCCTAAACACTCTTTATCATAAAAAAGTATTTTATCCAATTTTTTTTGTGTTGTATTAAGATAACCTTGGAAAAAAGAAAGCAATTTTTTATTATATTAAAATAACAGGATAATGAGAACATTTAGTATCATCTATACTTTTCTACATTTACTTCTGTGAGATTGCTTTCAACATGTTCTATCTTAGCCAGTGTATTTTAAAACTCAGATAGTTATTACTAGAGGGTGCAGAGAGGGAATTTGGATGGCCTGAAAAACCTTCACTGATCCTAATTTCATATTTATCCTGGCTTAGTGACTTATTTGGTAACTTGATTCTTAAATAAAACAAAAGGAAACAACAAAAACCAGCAAAAACAATGAAAATCTGACACAAAGAGTTCTGAAGATCAGACAAAAGGTTATCGACTTCCCAATCTCTTGTTTTTGAAATTGTACATGTTTTTGCAGAAGATAATGGTGTCCGATATTGCTGGAACTATTTCTCCAAACATCATACTTCAACCCTGTCATTTAAGAATGCAACTATATATTTGGCCTGTGTTCACTTTTTCCTGTTAGATTACAGGTGATGGTACCTTTTCTTCTCACAGTGGGAAGGTCTACTGTGCAGGAATAACCATGATTCCCTCTTAAAAATCTTATTTGTTTGAAAATATGGGTCCAACACAGAACTGCTAGGCTTAGACTCTCCTTATGAAAATTCACAGAAGTCTAGACTATATTTAAGATAAGCCATTTTAAAAGGAAGAAGGTTGGGGAGGGTGGATGGGTGGCAAGTGGCCAACCAAAGAGCTAGTATGTATATATGCATACCCATGGACACAGATAATAGGGTGGTGAAGGTCTGTGGTGGAGGGTAGGGGCAGGCTAGAAGGGGTCAATGGGGGAAATAGAGAAAATGTGAAGTATTTTCAACAATAAAGATTTAATTTTTTAAAAAAGAAGCTATTTTAATTTGTAGTAGAAGTTAATGATTATTTAATATTTTGATCTCAAATGATGGTAGGAATAATAACAAATATAAATTAAATAAGCTTAATGTCATAGTTGAAATCAAGTTATCCACCTTCCACACCCTTGGAGGAGGTTTCTTATATTAGGGTGTACCTAAAATGAGGAGACATCACCTCAGAGGTGGTGCAAATAACCCTTTTGCTCACAAAATAGTTTTCATAATGTTTTATTTTCTGTGAAATGGCATTTTTGTATTTTCAGGTTCTCATACAAATAAATCCATTAGAACTCTCCTGTAAAATAGCATTTATACAGCCATGAAAGATATTTTGTAAGCTATAATATCATGGGTTTTTATCATTGGTATCTACTAAGAGTCTTACATTCAGGCGATCCAAAAAAAAACAAAAAACAAAACAAAACAAAACAAAAAAGATAGGACTTAAAATCAAAAGAGTTATAAGGGTTACCTCAACAACAATGTGGACCTTCAGAGCAAATTAAGAATAGCGAGCTTCCCATTACAGGACAAGCTCAGTATGTGTTTGTTAGCAGTCCTGCAGCACACTAGCAGTAGATTGATGTCCTTTAAAAGAAAACAACCCCTGTTTAAGTATCTTATATTGCTAGCATAGACAAATCCTTGGAGAGTGGACAGCCAGAGGCAAGGTGAGACAATGTGAGGTCACCTCTCATATTGGAGGGGTGGGCCTGTGGGGGGTGGGAGGTTGGGAATTGGGCTGCACAGAGGACACAGATATGCAGGGTTCTAAGGGTTAACCTCACTCTAGATGTGCAGCCACCATGGTTAGTATCTGGTGGCAGGCTGTGGGCTGCAACATCTCCAAACGTCCTGATGGCAGGTCCTGCAGCGCCCTGACTCCCCAATGACCCTGAAACATTAGACAGGAAGCACCGGGGGAATCTCCTCCATTGGCCAAGATGGTGCAGGGTGGGGTTCTTACACTGAGTGCTCCAAAAGCTAGAAAGATGAATGGATAAGGTCCTAGGTGCCAAAAGCTAGAAAGATGAATGGGCAATGCCCCCAGAAAGCCAAAAGCTATCAAAATAATTGGAAAGAAGGAAAGCCTTTCCCCTCCTTACCCAGATAAGAACCAGGGGCTTGAGCAGGAAGGAGACATGAGCTTTGAGATAGGAGTCCACCATTCTCCCAGGTCACAGCACCTGACAAACCTTTTACCTTTTGCATCAGTACCTGTCTCATGAGTTTGGAATAATAAAAGAATAATTTTTTCCCTACCATTTCAGTGTCCAATTTTCACATCCATATATAGCAAGAGTAGACTTACCTAAAGACAAGGTTGACACTACTCAATTGGTAATATTTTCTCTAGTGAATATATATACACTATTTATTGTGCCTTTAAGGCTTTTTACATGATCTCAGAATATCTGACTATCCATCTCTTCTTGTTCTCCAGTTCCTATCTCTACAATTGGCCTGCCTTGAAGTCCTGGCAACTTATAAAAACTACTAGTATCCACCATTTAATCAGGCAATTACTCTTACATTTTGGGTTCTTGAACTCATCTTGCATTCTTCAGCTTCAGAATTTCTCCACTAGTTTGATACATTCTTTTACCCCTTAAATATGCCTATTCCCTGGCCCTCACTCCTGATATCTAGACCTCAGTATGCCCTTGATTGTTGAAACAGTTAAATAAGTTTTCTGTCATATACAGAAAGTTCAAGCACACATACTTTTGGTTTCTGTTTCATTAAAAAGTCTCTGGGATACCCTACCCAATACCATTTTATCCATATAACCAAGAAAGACCTTTAAATATAAATATTATATATAGAGAGAATTGTGTATGTATATATGTATATATATATATATATATATATAACATGTTATGCATATAATGTACATTATATAGAGAGAATATATATAGAAATATCTATTGTAAATTATACACAATAAATGACTAATAAATAATTCATATAATTAATTACCAACATTCATTGTGTAAGAGAAGTGATAAGTGATGTTAATATTTTCATTATATATTCCTTTTAATGTATCCCTGATAAAATAGAATATATTCATCAATAGATAAAGAGAGCTCCCTCTGTTCATCTTGTTTGTTAGTTGTTTAAGAGACGGTATATTAACAAATTCCAAAGTCAAGTAAATCTTGGAGATAGTAATCCACTTGACAGTATACTGCATAATTATCAATGTGGATTTAAAGTTGTCAATTCATTCTTAATATATTCATTAATCATCCAATTATTATGCTTGCATATTGCTAAGCAGAAGATATGCAAAGTGGATCTCCCAAATTTTACTTGTTTTATTATTTTTCCCATTTCTTCTTTTTTTTCCTCTCCCTTCCCCATCTCTCTCTCTCTCTCTCTCTCTCTCTCTCTCTCTCTCTCTCTCTCTCTCTCTCTCCCTCTCATAGTGCAGATTTGCAGTCTGTTATCAAGAATAAAGAAGATAGGGATTGTGTTATAAAGTATTTGATATTATAGCTATTATGTGGACTTTTCTGGGAGTAATCCTAATGAATGATTTTTTTTCATACTATGCCAGATAAAAATTTACAACTAGGATGACAAAAGGAGTTATAATGTTAAATATAAGGTAAAATACAAATACACAAAATAACTTAAAAACAAATGAAATTAGAATCTACCTTCCCTTATCTCTGGAAATGTCTGCTGAGGTCTCATAGTTGAGAGCTCCCCTGAAATGGTCATTGATGAATGAAAAAATAAAATTTAGCACTGCTTAGAATATGCTGGAGAGTAGGCATTTCAGGTAGAAATCCCATGGCCTGTTTTCCTCTGTGGAGAACAACATTCAAATGGATACTATCAACTCCCATCTTCACATGCCTGATGAAAATGACAACCATTATTTGATACCTTGGGACTATTGTTTTATTATGATAGGGACAATACAAATAACAGTAAGCATGGTTAACTGTCTTCCATACAGGTCTCAATTAAGCTCTATAGAAGGCATATTCGGTCAATGAATAAAAAACCTTTGCAGGCTCTTAAATTACCTGTCAACTTTTCTGCAATATTGTAACCATCCCACCTAATAAGATTTGCTTGCCCATTATCTAGAGTCTTTTAATGCCTTTAACTGCTTATACTTATTTAATAGCTATTGATGACTATATTTAGAAGGGAATTATCCCATAGATTAGAAGGGCCAACTCTCACAAACACCTCATTCCAGCAAGGCACAGCTCCTCTCTTTCTACTGAGCTGTGTAACAGCTCACTGACTCAAATCATTTAGTTATTATTAAAAGAAGGAACTGCTGTGGCATATATCTAAAAAGAAATCAAGGCAAAATCCTTTTAGAGTCACACATTTCTCTGGAGTAATTCAATGAGTTGTCACAATATGACAACTGTGTGATTTCTTGTAAAGAAAGGAGCAGCCATTGTAAAGCACAAAAATTATAGATTTTATTTCAAAAAGATTGAAACCTCTGAAAACACTTCATTTACAGAAACTTCAGTGCTAAAGTCTACCCAAGCTAAATAAATTAGGAATCTGGGAACAAATAAATAAGATTGGTTATGTTTAAAGAAAAAACCTGAATCAAACTGAATACAGTTTAAACAACCTCTCTGCACAATAGAGAAGGATGAGAGAACTTTGAATATAAATTTAAGACAAATTCATGTCCAAGCCAATGTGTAAGAGTCCCATCTAGAAAATATAGAAAAGTATTGCTGTTCTGGGACTAATAAGAGGCATTTTAACTGTAAACAATTCAGGATCAGTAGATGAATTTTTTTGGTTAAATCTTCTTAAAATAGCAGATCCCTAACTTAAATGGAACTTGTGAAAACAAGAAAATTTCTTCTGTTAGCTGAAACAAGTAGTGTTCATTTGATTTTATTGTTCTATTCTAAACATGTTCACCATAGTGAAATTCACTTTGGATTTCAATAGAATATTTTAAATCATCTAATTCATATTGTTTTAAACTCATCTTTTTTAAAAAGGTGTACTGAGTGGGGAATTCTTCTATACCACTAAAGGCAATATATCTTGTTGATATCTGTGCCAATTTTTCTCATTTCCTGAAAATCATGCAAAGGGCAAAAGTTGTTCTTAAAGGAAGGTCATGCAGAACTTCTACAAGCATTAAAGTTTCTTCTCGTGAATATGAAATAGGAAGTACTTGCTTTTCCATTTTATTTAGCTATGCAAAGGCTATCTCGCTCTGATGACCTGACACAGACCCAGTCAACACCATCCATAATGAAAATCAATGGCACCAAGTCACTAAACAATTACTCCGTCTTCTTTAAAAAATGCACAAGTCTTCAAAAAACAAGGATTTAGAGACTGATTAATTTGCCATTTGTCTGGGAGATTGCACTAGCTGCATTATTTAAGAAGTGCCTGTCTCTGAGTCCTTGAAAGCTGAAACAAGATCAAAGATTTGAGAATCACCAGCTTCCATGACGGGAATTTGGTGACAGGGTGAAAGGCAACCAGACTTTGTGCCCTGGGAATGAGCACTCAGAAATATTTCTTACACCTCCCAAGACCACCGGGGGCTGTAGAATGTTATATATATTCTACATGATGGGTTGTAGCTTTCCCATTTCGTAAATGATTACAGTACAGAAAATGAGCCCTGACTCAAAAAGTGGTTGTGCATTTATTTAGTCAAAGAAATGTTCATGGAGCCTAAACCTGTTTGGCTCAGTGGATAGAGCGTCGGCCTGTATGTAGACTGAAAGGTGCCAGGTTCGATTCCGGTCAATGGCATGTGTCTTGGTTGGGGGCACAAAGAAGGTAGCTAAGTATTTTTCAATTTTTTTTTTAACTCTTAGGTATTTATTTTATTAATTCAGTTAATTTTAGGGGGAAATGAAGAAATTGTTAAAAACTTTTTTTTTTTAAATAAAAGCTTACAATTACTGAAATTATTTTTTTAGAAATACTTTTATGGGTAACAGGAACTTTAGGAAGAAATTTCTTTGAGACTAGGAAGTGAGAGAGACTAGAGCCCATGTGTTTCCCTGGCAGTTCCCCCAGGGAGCTGGAAAAGGTGCCTTGGGAAGAAGACATAGATAGCCCCATCAGGAGGTATGGCAGTGTGGCCCCACCCATCAAAGGCAGAGCCCAGGCACATTTTGCCTATTGCATCACAGATGACGTCAGTAGAAAGAATTACAAGTCATTCTTACATGCTTGCTCAAATTTTTCTGAATATTCCACTGCTTGTATATTCGCTGCTTATATGTTTTTGTATGTTAACGATCTCTTCAGTCTGTTTCTCACTTAGGAAGACTCATTACTCAATATATATTTGTTCAGTGAATGTTAAAATTAAGAGTAAATGATTGTTCATGCCTCGCCTGAGATCAAGCAGGTGTTTCCTTCAATATTGTTTAGGATAAGCCAACAGTGAAGGAAGAATAAAGATGCTATTCTGATAGTCCCGGTCCTTTTACATTCCTGACATGAATAAGTTGTTATAAAGATAATCAGAAGCTATTATAGTCTTTCAGAGAATGGAGATAGGAACCTTTTGAATGTTAGAAACTGTTTCTGGACAATGTGATTGATTGCTGATGGCCAAAGACATTTTTAAACGTATGTATTGTGGTACTTGTACCACTGGGAAGGGAATCATTCATTTCTTTGACACCTGGGTGACACAGTATAAACAGATTTCACTTATGTTATTCCTAAAGCGACTCTTTTTAACAGTTGATAGCAAGCAGATACGGAATTCTCCTTAATTAACAGGTGAACATATCAAAGCTTAGAGAGGTTAAGTGATAACTTAAGGTCACCTGGACAACCCTTAAATGACAAAGCACATCTCATAACTTCAATGCTATTTTTATGATCTTGTGTCATCTACTTTTTAAAAAAATTTGAGTTAACATATAATCCCCAAATCTGGTTTGTTTTCTACCATATATTCATCCAAGAAGTTGTCAGAAGAAATACATATTCAATAAGATAAACCAAAGGGGGAATAAGTCTACCAAAGGCCTATAAGTGTGTGTTGTCAACTCAATATCATTATTATCATTAAAAGTATTTGTGCATTCTAATATTTCTATGGTATGTTAGATTCTATCAACTCAATATCATACCCTTAATTATCACTAAAGTATTTGTGCATTCTAATATTTCTATGGCATGTTTTAGATTCTATCAACATACTTTTCAAAGGTGGCTGTTGACTTACTAAATCATGTGTTTCATAAACGAGTATTTGTTTCTAATATGAATAGTTTATATACTTCAGGGCCACAAAAATATTTTCACTTAGATGAGTATACAGTAATCATTTGAGCCTATAACATTATAATTGTAGAATAGAACCCTTCCTAGAAAAAAGAACAAGAATTGCATTTCCATAATATCCTTCCCCTATGGCTCCAGGTTGGACTATGACAATGAGATGCTCTCATGTGAGACTGAAAGGCTAACATGGAGAGGAGGGTGTTATTCCCTGGAGGCAGGAAGGCAGAGTCATGGCATCTGGCCGACTTTAAGTTCCCTGAGGCTTCCTGGAAGGTCCCCATCAATCACTCAGGTTGACTGCCTAGGCAATGGCTTGGGGGGCATCACATGCTCTATGGTAGTTTATAGTGTTCAAAATAGCTTCCAGTGAGTTGCTTGAAAGATTCCCTATGATGTTCTGATGTTTCCAGGTTCTGAGAAACCCATTCTTATCAGCTGCACACTGCTTCTGGAGGCTGAAGTCCTTGGCACGAGCTTTCCTGCCCTCTCTGTTAGATCTTCTAATAGCGGTGTAGCTCTTTAATTTCCTGTATTAAACTCTGTATTAATGTAACACATTGAATAGCTGGTTTCCTGACCTAACTGGCCTGTCACAGACAACATTATTAGAAATGATAACCTTCTACAGGATTTACCTGTGTGCTCTTGTAATGATGATTTTACACAGTTTAGGAAGGTAAATATGAATAATTACCATGCAATTACAACTATAAATAATGAAAATAAAACCTATTATGTGGCCAAAACAAAACATTTTGAAGTCAGGGGTCCTTCTAGGACTGTTAAGTAGACATTCTCTTGATTTTTCCCCCCACTAATCATATCTATATGATACTAAATATAAAATGAGCATTTGCATGACTTAAATCATTATATCTAAATCAAATTATTCATATCCTTATTATCACTAAAAATGGTCATGCAGTCAAATATTTTTATGACATGCTAAATTCTATAATCATAATTTTAAAAGGTGACTGCTAACATTAAATCTTGTGTTCTATAAACTAATATTTATTTTTTTCTATTCACATAAAACTAGAAGAAAACAAGAATCAAGCATTAATATTGTTAGGTGTGATATTTTCTTTATGACTATGTAGACAATACTCATATTATTAAAGATAAAAACTTAAGTAGTTCTGAGCATGGTATAGAGGATTTTCTTTTCACATTCCATCAAAGAAAAATTAATAAATAGGTAAATATTTAATTAATTAAATGTGGCAATATCTTGGTAATTTTTAAATCTGATTTATAAGTTATATGATGATTCATTGTCTCTCTACTCTTTTGTATGTCTTAAAGCTTCATAATAAAGTGCAAATAAATATATAAAGATAAAGCCTTAAGCATGTTTTCTTACTTTTTATATCATCATAAAGTTAATTTATTATAAGATATGAAAAAGAGGCCAGCAAAAATATTTAAGAGAATAAGTAATGGCCTAACTTCAGTAAAACTCAATATGAAAAGGAAAAAAAATTAAAATAAATATGAATATTCCTATGCTTTCATTTACATAAAGTAAATATCAGTGAATTTTATTTATGTGAATTGGCCAGTGCCATGTAAGCTTTATCACATCTCTTTCTTTCAAGATTTTCCAATATGTAGTCCTTTTCAGTGGCCAGTGAATGAAACTAATGATTTAGTGCATATTCTATTTAAGAAGGTTGGGAAATCTCAATTAATTCTTACATTATAGCTGATGTGTAGGTAATGCTGGCTCTACTTTACAGAAGTAGAGCCTAAAGCTCAAAAATAAAAAACCCACATGCCTGGGTTGCAGGCTCAATCACCAGTGTGGCGCATGCAGGATACACTTGGTCAATTATTTTCATCATTGATGCTTCTCTCTCTCCTCCCTTCCTCTCTGAACCGAATAAAAATATATTTAAAAATAATTAAGTAACTGGACCACATCATACTCCCCAAAAACAAAACAAAAAAATCAGATTTAAGAACATGTCTAAATGACTTTAAAGATTTTACTTTCTTGCCCCACCATATTTCTCTTTCTATATCCTTGAATATGGTTTGTAATATAATATTGAGGTAAATTAGTTTATGTTATGGGAGATTGTTCTGGTTTCATGACTCCTGTATATATTTCCTATCAATAAAGTGGAAGATGTACACCTGACATATACCTTTTAGTTCACATGTCCCTATATTAAAACAATATGGTTTCATCAATTGATGTTACAGTATTTAAATGAAGCATTTCTAGATAGAAGTGGTGTATGCTATAAGTCTTGTTCAAAATCTTGACTTCTCTGTACTTAAACTATTTCTTTTATGAAAAGAAATAATAAGGTCCAGTTTACATGCATATTTGAATTAGCATAAAGAGTAGTATATGAAATATTGCCGATACATATGAATACAATTCCATGGGAGAGAGACACTATGAGGAAGGTGTCCTGGACTGAAAGCTAGCAATATTGGTAAATAAATATTTTTAATATTTAATAAATTTTAGGATTTTAGGGTTAATCATATTCCATTTCTGACTCAATATTCAGATCTATAAAATAAAACTTTTAGCCAAGACTGGTTTGGCTCAATGGATAGAGCGTCAGCTTGGGGACTGAGAGGTCCCGGGTTCGATTCCGGTCAAGGGCATGTACCTTGGTTGCAGGCATGTCCCCAGGAGGGGGTGTGCAAGAGGCAGCTGATCGATGACCCTCTCTCATCGATGTTTCTAACTCTCTATCTCTCTCCCTACCTCTCTGTACAAAATCAATAAAATATATTTTAAAAAATAAATAAATGAATAAATAAAATAAAACTTTTAGACTAGGGTTTTCTGAAATACATTACTCAGATATCTTGGATTCTATTTAATGGCTTCAAGGCTCTCTGTGTACATAATGAGGAGAAAGCTAGCCAGATGGAGATCCTGGCCCTTTGTCTGCCTCAATCAAAGGACGACTCTGATGTTTCTTTTATATATTGTAAATTCTGTTGCCTAAAGTGTTACCAATAACTATATAATCTCCAAGGTTCTGTGAAATATTTTATGTATCTAAGGTTAGGAAAAAATCTAAATACCGTATTTTTCGGACCATAAGACGCACTTTTTTTCCCCCAGAAGTGGGGGGAAAAAGTCCCTGCATCTTATGGTCCAAATATAGCCTACACATATACTTTTTAAAAAAAGTTTTTTTACTTGCCCGGCTCTGTGTGGTCTCTGTGTGCTTGCCCGGCTCTAAAATGGTTCTAAATGCTGCTGTTTGATTACATGTGTTTATGACTGTGATGTTGGGTTTTAATGCACATAAAATATTTTAGGACACTATTTGTTTCAGAATCTTTTTTTCTTCATTTCCCTTCTCTAAAAACTGGTGCATCTTATGGTCCGGAGCATCTTATGGTCCGAAAAATACGGTAATACATAAGATAAAAATATAATGCTAATCCTATATAATAAAATCCTAATATGCAAATCGACCAAATAGCAAAATGACAAGTTACTATGATGCACACTGACCACCAAGAGGCAGACACTCAATGCAGGTGGTCAGTGCTTTCCCACAGGGGGAGCTCTGCTCAGCCAGAAGCCGGCAATGTTAAGGAGCAGCAAGACAAAAAGTATAGAGCAGTGAGCAGGCAGGCAGTAAGGAGTGAGGGGTCCCAAACTGCAAGTGGGATGTCCCCCTCCCAGCTTAGGCCCACTACCCAGCAGGCTAATATTTCCCGAGGGCTTCCAGACTGCAAGAGGGTGAAGTCTGGACTAAGAGACACCCCCCCCCCCAATCCAGTGCACAAATTTCGTGCACCAGGCCTCTAGTAATATTAATAATGACAGATATAATTTCAGCACAATCTATTGCCATTCAACAAGTCTTTGCTGGATGCCAGACATTTTAAACATATTTAATACTGTGTACAGTCTTTTAAAAAATATATATTTTATTGATTTTTTACAGAGAGGCAGAGAGAGGGATAGAGAGTTAGAAACATCGATGAGAGAGAATCATTGATCAGCTGCCTCTTGCAAACCCCCTACTGAGTATGTGCTTGCAACCAAGGTACATGCCCTTGACCAGAATCAAGCCTGGGACTTTTCAGTCTTCAGGCTGACACTCTATCCACTGAGCCAAACTGGTTTCTGCCTATGTACAATCTTAAAGATAGGAATGATTATCTCCATTTCTAGGGTAGGAAATGGAGGCTCAGAGAGATTCAATAGTTTGCCTAAGTCCATGTAATTATAAAGTGGAGTAATGGAAGAGCAGGGTTAGCTACCTATAATCCCATGCATTAGCTTGCCCTATAATGCTTCCCAAATTTTGTCCATGATAAGATAGAAAATTCATGTGCAAGAAAAAGTTTCTGAAGCCTTGCATAATAAAAGAATTAGCCTAAAATATAAGACTAATAACATGTGAGGGATGAGATCCAAATCCACAATGCTCTAACTCAACCTATCTCATTTTTTCTTCTTCTTGAGATGCTGCAAGGCCATGATGAGTAGAGAGACAAGGGGGGCTATTAGGTTTGTAGATCATTTATATGTTTTGATTACAGTTAGAATTAATTATGCCACTTTAATAGAACATGTTCCTTGAACAAACAAGATCCACAGGAAAATATAGTTCCAAGGGACTCATCATTTATTAATTACCTAATATATATATATTTTTAATGTTTTGTTGAAAGAAAGATTTAAAAAAATGTTTTGTTGGGTGCCATTTCTACTTACTTTTACTGTTGGTCAATAATTTTTGAAATGCATTTTCTTTCTTTTTAAAAAATATATGTTTTTATTGATTTTTTAAAGAGAGAAAAGGAGAGGGATAGACAGTTGGAAACATTGGTAAGAGAGAAACATTGATCAGCTGCCTCCTGCACACTTCCCACTGGGAATGTGCCCAAAACCAAGGTACATGTCCTTGACTGGAATCAAACCTGGGACCTTTTAGTCCACAGGCTGACACTCTATCCACTGAGCCAAACTTAGGGCTAAAATCCATTTTCTAAAAATTTTAACAAGATGTTCACTATTAATTATAAATGATCAAATAAATAATGGTGGTTATAAAGCCTCTAAAAATTCAAGCTTTCTACTCTTTATCTTATTAAACATTAGAGGCCAGTTGCATGAAGATTGATGCAAGAATAGGCCTTTCTTCCCCTGGCTTTGCTCCCCGCTGTCTGGGAGCCTGCAAGTCCTTGATCCCAGGCAGAGAGCTGTTCCTGTAGCTCCCTCCATCCCCTGCCCTTTCCCTCATAGCAGATGTCCCACCCTGCCCAGCTGTTCTCCATGACTGTATATGCAAATTAACCCTCCATTTTGTTGGGTTAATTTGCATACTCACTCCTGATTGGCTGGTTGGTGTTGCAAAGGTAGAGTCAAATAGCATTGTTTCTCTTTTATTAGTGTAGATTGTCATCTTAGCATTGAAAGACACCATAGTTTTACTTGGAATTGTCCATCATTTATCAGTTAGGGTTCTATACCTCTCTTTACTAAGCTAGGTGTCTTCTAGCTTTGGTTGTAAAAATACACCATCCCAGTCGATGGTTGAATATTGCCTAAAATTGAAATTTCTACATACCAATCTTGCCATTAGTTTCATTTTGTTTCCCTATTTTTAAAACAATTATTTCAATTGTCTTTTTTCTCTATATTTTTATGATTTTATAGGTTTGCATCTCAGAAAGCAAGTGCAGTGTGTGTGTGTGTGTGTGTGTGTGTGTGTTTAATATTTTATTCATTTATTTATTTATTTATTTATTTTTTTTTACAGAGAGAAAGGGAGAGGGATAGAGAGCTAGAAACATCAATGAGAGAGAAACATCGACTAGCTGCCTCCTGCACACCCCGTACTGGGGGTGGGCCCACAACCAATGTACATGCTTTTAATCGGAATCGAACCTGGGACCCTTCAGTCTGTAGACCGATGCTCTATCCATTGATCCAAACCGGTTTCGGCACACAGTTGTTGTTTTTGAGTGAGGTTAGGTTTCACTAAAGAGCAACAATAAACCAAATAAACTACAGAAATTGTGAATTTCTATTGACTTATTTATAATTTATTTATTTATTTATTTTTATTTATTTTTTTAATCCTGTTTTTGGAAAGCCATAGCATGCAAGGCATATCTCATTAAATATTAAATGGAAGAAACCAAACAAACTTAACTGAATGCCTGGCATATAGAAACTTTGGTGGGGAAACCTGACCCCAGTGGCCATGAGCTAGTCTGTTTTCTAGAGAAATGGTTGTTCAGAGCAGAAAGTATTCCATAACTTATCACAGATCCAATAAGCAGTCACGTAAATAAAAAAAAATAAAAAAATAAAAAGTGATTTTTTTTATTATTCCCATACGAATATCCTAGGTGTTAAAAATAAAATTGTAAGCATTAATAGAAACTAGTTTGATTTCCATAGATTTATTTTAGTTCCATTGACTTGTTGGTGGAGCCCAAAATATTCTGTTTGCCCAACAAGATGAGAGGCAGCTTGCTGCTTTCCAGCACTGCTGTCTGTGTCCTCTGTTGGATCTCACGCATTAGCAGCTGCTCCAGTGCTGCCCAGATGGAAGTCACCTACCATCCTGTGAATCTCACATCATTGCCATTGACATCTGATAAATGTAGAGCTGTCATTCTCCGCCAATAACAGAATTGCTATTAAAACTAATAAACACATTGGTGTGAAAGTTTAATAAATATTTTATTTACCTTTTTTTTGAGCAAATGTTATCTCTTTATCATGACAATATTATAAACTATATTAAACTAAAGGCCCAAAGCACAACATTTGTGAAAGACTAGACCTTCCTTCCCCTGGCTGTTGGCACCAGCTTCCTCTGGCCTCCAGGACCCAGGCTTCCCTCACAGCCTAGGCTTTGTATGCAAGGTTGTCTGGTCTAATTAGCATATTATATTTTTATTATTATGGATGTTTATAGAACACAGAAAGTATGCATTGAGTAGATATACAAACATTAATCTTTTCCAATGAAAGTACTGAAACATTGAGAACCCATATGCTAATACACAGCACAATGAACTATAGTAAAATTGCTGGTTTCATGTAGCTAATATTTAGGTTTCTCTAAAAATAAAATTATGGTTGTATTATTGGCAATATTTTTCTAACATACTTCTGTGTTGATGTATTTATACTTCTGTGTTGATCAACAACAAAATGCAGTTCCTGATATAGACAAATCACCTGATATAAAATGGGGTTTAATACTCTATTAGGGGTGTCGAACTCAATCAGAGAAGGGGCCAAAATCTAAAATCCAGCCTAAATCGCGGGCCGAATGGTTTACTGAACAGTCATAAACTGTCATTGTGATGGAAACGCAGCGGAGTGCAGTGATGACAGCGCGGTGCGGGCCACATTGCAAGGCCTGGCAGGACGGATTTGGCCCGCGGGCCTTGTGTTTGACACATGTGCTCTAGATGATGCGTGATGTGTAAGTTTGCATTAGCTAAGGTGAAGTGTTAGCATAGTGTAGAATCTCACACTATTAAACAATGTTATAGGGAAAGTTAACCCATTCACCTATAGTTTCTTAACTTTTGAACAATGTTCATTGTGAATTGTTTTTAGTTTATTGTGTTTTATGATATCTTGAGGTCTTGGGGCTTTGCAGACTCAGGGAGGGACTGCCTCTCTCAGGGATAGCTAACTCCTGGAGATAACAAACAACTTGCCAGTAAGCATGCCTTTTAAATTTAAACCAACCAATCCTAAATCCATACTCCACTCTCTATCTGCCTCCTTTTATCAGGTTCCTGTAGTTCCAGTACACCATCCTTCTGCCTGCAAACAACCCAGAGCTAGGCACTCAGATAGTCCAGAGGCCACTGGAATTATTCAAACTACCGAACCCTAGCCTGGCTCAGCTTGCTTACCCTGCATTGCCCACTTCTTTCTGTGAAGACCACATTCACAAAGCCTCTGGTTCATGCTTTCTCCTTTCTCCTTCTGAAGAGGGACCCCTTTGGGTACCTCCCCATGTGCCCTGAGTGCTGTGGCATGACCTTTCCTCTTAGGAACTGTGAGTAACTAACACTTTTTCAATGAAAATAGTGCCCTAATCTCTTGGCCTCACCATACCTGAGTGAAAACAACACTGTGGATTTATTTTAAAACCCTAATCAAATCCACTTTGCAAGTCTATCTTAGTTTTGTACATTGGAAAGATTAACATACAATAATGTATAAAGCTCGTGACTCTGTACAAAAGAGCGACTAAGGAACACTACAGAAAGCAAAGCTTTCGTGAAGGGAGAAATATTTAGGTTCTAATCTTGGCTCTGACATGTATTTGGTAACTAAAAATAAATCAAGGCAATATGTTTAACCATATACTTTTCTTCTATGCTTTCTCATCTGCAAAATGGTGATTTCTACTTATAATGATAGTTGTGAATTTACAAATTACCCATTAAGTGCTAAAAAATGTAGATTTTTTATTCTCAAACTAAGTAATTAAATAATACTTCAAATTGCAGGAAATAATTAATTTTCAATATCCCTTGATTTTTAATTACATTTTTTGTGAGCTCAATTTATTATAAAACCAAACTAAATTTTACAAAAAAGTAAATAACCTCCCCCAAATTAGTATTGTAAACAAACAAATGAGCGCTCATCTCACCCTAATGTGGCAACAAATTCTTTATGTCCTTTTCAAAGGAACAATTGAATGATTTGGATTTAAATATGACACAGTATCAGGAAAAAGTAATGTCAACTAATCAGTTTTAAAAGAACAATAGAATTATAAATAACTAACTTGCAATTCCCACCATTGTTTCAGGCATGACTCAGAAGTGCATTGAAAACCATTAGATTAAAAAATTCTTGGGGGAAAAGATATTCCCACAGTATCACCCCAGAAACCACATAGGAAAAAATTAGATGTGTGAAGTGAGAAAACGTACAGTTATACTTTAAACAGGTGATCCAACTTAACATCACTAATATCTTGACAAGCTGACATGTGAGACTCTGATGTGATGCTGATAAGGAGTGTTTTCTATTTTAAAAAGTGCTGTTATAAAAAAAAAACCAGTATAACTTGAATGTAATCAAGAGCTATTTTTCTGTTTACGGAAAATAAGATAAATAGAATTATGTAGACATATCTAGAATATAGGACTTTCTATGACACCTTGGTATCTTCAAAACGTCATGTCATTAGGGGGAAAAAGGTTATTTTTTACATTAAGAGAGATTAAGAGAAAACATTTTAAAAATACATAATATGTCAGAGACTACTTTCTGTTTAATTTTGCTGTGAACCTAACACTGTTATAATAAATGAAAATTATTAATGAAAAATGTAATATGTACATCTTGCTTGAATTTTGGTTTGGAAAATAAATCAAAGGCAATTGAGAAATTTTGAATATTGTGTACATATTGGCTTATAGAATGTAACTGTTGTTAATTTTCTTAGTTGTAATTATATATCCTACATAATATTATATGAAAGAAAGTCCTTTTTTCTTAGCACATGCATGCTGACATATCTAGGGACATAATGTAGTTATATCAGCAAATTCTTTACAAATAGTTCAGAATAATTATAGCCACAAGAATAATTATAGTTTCGTGTATGTGTACACACATAGAGGCAAAGCTAACATACAAATTATGATGTTAAATCTATTGGGGGTATATAGGGATATCTACACTACTATTCTTTAAACTTATTAGTATTTGAAAATTGTTATAACAAAAATATATGAAAAACTGCTCTGTATGTTCTCTATGACCGAAAGTTCTCAGACTTTGACTGTGGGACCATGGCTCTGCAGACAGGTCTTCAGCCCAGATCTGGACGGCAATAACAAAGGAAAACACCGACCTGATTGCTGGGATAAACTCAGAAGCATTAGAATATGAATATGGAACAGAAGCTGCTCTCTGCCTTGTATTTTACTAATCTCTGGTTGAATTATCCTATATAATAAAAGAGGAATAATGCTAATTATCCATTATGCCCTGAGGCATAATAACCCTATCTTGGATCATGGATCTGCAGGAGAGTGGGGCAGCAAACTACAAAGTGGGCAGCAGGGAGCTACAGGAGGGGCCAGGGCAGCAACTATTGGGGTAGGGGTGGAGAATGGGGGAAGAGGGTGGAGAGCTACAGGAGGGTGTCAATGACCTACTGGTGCACGGATTCGTGCACAGGGCTACTAGTGATCAAATAAATGCCACCAAGATAAAATTGTAAGTACTCAAATCTGGGCACTGTAGGTGTTTCCATCTTAATACAAGTAAATACTGCTACCCTAGGGTTTTCATTTGCTTTAATAGCATGCTCAGTCACTTGTGAGATCCTGACATTATTTTCTCTGAGCTGTGTTTTATAAAAGTGCTGTGCTTACATCCTTTAACTGTGCCGAAATCCCTTCAAATGTATGGTCTCTTCTATGTAGCAGGACAGTAATTGGTAGCTCCGTTAAGCAATTGGTAGAATTTTTTCCACTTTCATCAAGACACTGCTCAGTTCTAGGCCAAAGTTGCATTCTTTGCATCATTTCCTTTTGTTTCTCTTCCCGCTGGATAATGCAAGCTGTAGGCCATTTGTCACTTTTACCAATTAAAACCATGAGCTTTGCCAAATTAAAAGAGCTGCTACCTCTTTAATAATAATGCATGAAATAGGACTTTCCTTTTCCTCATGGCAATGAACAAAATTGTCCTCAGAGATTGCTTCAGTGTTACACCTAGATAATGTTTTAGGATTACAATCTAAATCAAACTAGAATAACTGCATTAGAATTACTCTGATACATCATCCTAATGTACAGGCCTACAGTATAATGTCACTGTTGGAGTAATCCAATAAAACCAGTGGGTCCCAGAACTAGAATGTGTGAGAAAGGCCTTGAAGATTGCCAGAATGTATATCGTTAAAGAGAGAAGGAGAATTTGTGGATTGTAGCCATAAAAATGCATGGGCATTATGGAGGATAAATGGGAATAATTTTATAACGGAAGAGAAAAAGCAGGCTTTTAGCTATAAATCCATGCCCATGAAACTGAACATAATGCAAAAATCTTCGGATGCTAAAAGCAAGTCATCTTGCTTTAATAAAACTGATATTCATTCCCTTGAATTTAAAATCTTAATCAATTACCCTTGGGTTAAATGATTTGGCTTCTCCTCACATTCGGATAGAAGCATGGCAGTAGATAAGAGAAAGATCTAGATTTTGGAGTTAAAGATTTCAGTTTTATTTCCTGCCCAGCCACTTCAGAACTATGTAATCTTGGACTACACATTTGCCACTTCCTAACTCAGTGTTCTTACCAGTAAAGATAAAGATAACAAAAGTAAAATTGCATCATGGCAAAATATTATTAAATAAAATATCTGCACTTCTGACAGTAGGTTTTCAATATGTATGTTTAAATTATTGTGGGTGGGCACAAGCTCTTTGCCCATCTAAAACAACTCCTTAACACCCTGCTGGTATCAAAAATGTCCACTAATTCTTTGTTCGTATGCAAATACATTTCCTATTGAATATCCTTCAATGACTGCTGATTGGCCTTAAAATGAAATTATGTTTGGCTAGCACCTTTTATATGACTTTTCATCAACTGAACTATTTATCTCTTCAGTTTGGTTTGTTTTAATTCTTTCCAGAATCATTCCAAACTTCTTTCTATTGTCTTTTATATAAATATTAGAGGGCTGATGCATGAAATTTGTGCAAGAGTAGGCCTTCCTTCCCCTTGTTGCCAGCACTGGCTTCCCTCTGGCACCCAGGACCCGGGCTTCCCTAACAGGGAAGTCTAATTAGCATATTATGCTTTTATTATTATAGACTAGAGGCCCACTGCATGAATTCGTGTATGGTTGGGCTTCCTTGGCCTGGCCAATGATCAGGATTAATTGGGGCCATCTCACCCAGTACTGATGGGGGCTGATCAGGCTGGTTGGCAGGGAGAGGGAAGGGCATGGAAGGTTGGCTGGCTGCAGGAGGTTAACTGTGGGATCACACTGACCACCAGGAGGGTAGCTCTTGCATTGAGCATCTGCCCCCTGGTGGTTAGTCTACAACATCATAGCAACTAGTCAACCTGTCCTAAGGGTCACTTAGGCTTTTAGATAGATAGATAGATAGATAGATAGATAGATAGATAGATAGATAGATAGATCTCAGAGAGGAAGGTAGAGGAAGAGAGATATAGAAACAATGATGAGAGAGAATAATTGATCTGCTGCCTCTTGCACGCCCCCTAATAAAGATTAAGCCAGCAACCTTGGCCTGTGCCCTTGATAGGAATCAAACCCGGCATCCTTCAGTCTGCAGGCCAATGCTCTATCCACTAGGCAAAACAGCTAAAACTCTATTTTCTCCTTCCCATACTTTATTCCTTCCCATGCTTTATTCCTTGTATTAAGCATGCTCTCTCCTTTTCAGAACTAGTTATTCTACTTGGAACATTCTTCCCTGGCTTGGCCATCAAGCTAATATCTATTTGTCCTTCAAATCTCTATCTAGATACAGATTAAATTTAATTTGGGATCTGTTGTCTCTTTCCCCAAATCCAAATTGTATTCCACTGCTATGTTTCCCCATAGTTCTATGTTGCAATACTCTGAGTTTATTAATTTTTCTCTAACATGAGATGAGTGTTGGTTAAGTTTGGGGGATGTCCAGATGTGAAATAAAAAAGTAGAGTATCTGAGAATCCTGGTAACTGATGCTGTCATGGAGAAATTTGAGCATAGGGATAGAGAGGAAGATAACAGAAAAAATTCCTGAGAAGTGTAGAAATTGGACTAAATGACCTCTAATATGAATTTAATTTTAAGGTGCTTATTTTAAAAAAAGTCAGGAAACTAAAGGTCAATTTATCAATTAGATTTTACTTTGAATTTTATTTCATTTGAACTTAACATACTAACATTATAATATATAATTTCTAGGCCAGAGATTTATTTCATCATGTAGTTTATTATCTGTGTTCTATAAACGCTTTTCATTTAACAAATAATTCAATACACCTTATTCTTATGACGAACTTTCTAATTGTTGCTTTTGTTGTGTGCTTTTTAACCATGTTGTGATCAGTGCAGACTGACTTGCTCATCCCCAAATGTCTTAAAGGTATCTGTAAACCTTTATGGTTCCTTAAGGACTGAGATTCACTAATTTGCAATTAGTAAAATATGCAGTTTTAAGTATCTGATGGAAATAAAAGGTTTGTATTTGTTTTAGAGAAGATCATTTTTTCCAGAGGCACAAACAATCTTGTAATGAAAGTCAATGGGATATGTTTTCCATAGTTATTTTTTGTTTTTAAATATATTTTATTTATTTTTTTACAGAGAGGAAAGAAGATAGATAGAGAGCTAGAAACATCAATAAGAGAGGAACATAGACCAGCTGCCTCCTGCACACCCCCCACTGGGGATGTGCCTGCAACCAAAGTACATGCCCTTGACTGGAATCGAACCTGGGACCTTTCAGTTCACAGGCCAATGCTCTATCCACTGAACCAAACTGGTTTCAGCTGTATAGTTATTCTTTCACTGTAATTTTTCAGAAACACTCTTTATATTAGAAATGCATTGTTTCAGCTGTCATACAGCCCTGTTTGGGAGCAATTGCCTTAAAATTTCTGGGAATAGCCTCTGTCTACATAATCAATCATAAGCACAGTCATAATACTCATAATACTGGGCTTTTCACCTGTGTTTTTTTTTTGTTTGTTTGTTTGTTTGTTTGTTTTTTGTTTTTTGCCACAATTGGTTGGCCCAGGTTTGGGCATCTGACATAAGTGGTGTTAGTCAAGGTTTGGTCTGGAGATTTGGAAAAAAGACTCAATAATTCCTTCTATGTGGCTTCACATTCAGAAAGGGAAGATCTTTTATTTAAATAGTACAATATTGAAAGTACTTATAGAGAAAGCAGTATATGCCCTGAATGAAGAAAACAGAGGGGGTTGTATAAAATAAATAATGAACTAATGGAGAGAGAGAGAGAGAGAGAGAGAGAGAGAGAGAGAGAGAGAGAGAGAGAGAGAGAAGAAAGGGAAAGCATTTCAGGGACTGATTTATTTTCCTGGATCTCAGGGAAAAATCTGTCTCTATGGCTTAGTTGTATCCTGTTCCTTAGATGGTTTGAGATGATCCTTCTGTCTTTATAAAATTTTCTCTTTTTAATTAAACACAGTCACTACCTACATGGTGTCCACGTTGAAACAAAATCATTCCTGCAGTGATATATACCTGTTTTGGAAGGCAGGTTCAAAGGGTACCTAATAATCATGGCATTTGCATGTTTTCATTCTAAATCTCAGGCTTTCCTTCTGAGTGTTTTATATCCAGGACATCATGTAACCAAAAGGTGGCACATAAATCCTATGTTTACTGAGTCTAGGAAAATAGTGGAAAATACCTATAATTTCCTTTAAAACTATAAGTTGCCCCTTTATTTGGAATTCTGAGTTGACAAGCTAGATAAAGTGCAAATTGCCTAAAATATCCCAGGCACAGCTTCCATGAAATGTGCCCCAAGACAAATATTTTGTAATTCAGTCTTTCCATATGAATCCTCATTGTCATTAGAAAAAGCACGAGAAAAAGCAATTAATAATGAATACAGTTTCTTAATCTTCAAACATCTTTATTTTAGTCTGTTTTACTAATTCCTTCCAGCTCTCTCCTCAGCATATTCTTACCATCCCCGGGGGATACTATGTTTTACATTCCCAGCTTGTTTAATACCTTCCTTCTCATCATATTTTTGTTGTGGTTTTATTGTTGAAAATATCAGTGGCATAATTGATTCTCATCACTCAAACACGCACACCACTGCATATATAAGTGTACCCCGACCGCTAATATGCTTGATTTACAAACATCTTCGGTAAGCCTTCAGGCCCTTGCAGAAAGCACCCCTGCCCCATGCCGCTGCCCTTTCCTTCCTCATTACTTAATGGAGAAAACAGATTGATCTGTTGTCTGACAGTCTGTCATCCTCCACAGCCCGCTGGTGTCCATCAGAACCAGGGGAGAGACATTTGTCAGAACAGCCTGGACCTTGTTGTGAAAAGGGAGCGTGTATTTCCTGTAAAGCTGAGCTGAAATCGGAGCGCCCACCGAAAGGGCAGTAAACAGGGTGCCCCTAAAGGTCACTTGAAGGTAACTATTATTCATGGAAGGATAGCAACACCATTCTGTTCAAATCCACAATCGTGTTTCTTTGAAATGACAGGCAGAACGGAAGTGGAAAGAAAGAGGCAGAGGAGAGAAAAACGAGTGATGTCTGAGAATTATAAACCGAATAACTTCCAAATTCTTTAGGCTCCCGATAGAGCTGTTATGGTGACATACATGGATAAATTACTGGTACTTATATTTATAATGAACAATAATCATTCAGACTATTCTAGTTGGCTGTTTTTTAGTAAGTTGCAACTATGGAAGCATACCCTTTAATAGCACTGTATATTAATAGTAAAGGCCCACAGCAGGAAAACCTTCAGGAGGAAAGTGAGTTAAAATAATTTAATATTACATTTATTTCAGAATAGAGTTGTCAGTTGTTAACATTAAAAAGTCTTCGGCCTAAAAAATATTTGTAAAATATACATTGCACATTACTTAGATCTCAGAACAGAATTCATTAGAGATCTATTTTTATTGCAGTTACAATTACTTGGAAATTCTAATGTTGCTATGAAAACAATCATTTTTCTTATACTATGTTTGAAAGATGCTTATTAAATTGATTAAACATTTTCGTTGTGTGGTAGGTTTTCTAATAGTAAAATATCATTCTCCCAATTTCTTTTTAAAAAAATATATTTTATTGATTTTTTTACTGAGAGGAAGGGAGAGGGATAGAGAGCTAGAAACATTGATGAGAGAGAAACATTGATCAGCTACCCAGCTACCTCCTGCAAAGCCCCTACTGGGGATGTGCCTGCAACCAAGGTACATGCCCTTGACTGGAATCGAACCTGGGACCCTTTAGTCCGCAGACTGACGCTCTATCCACTGAGCCAAATCGGTTTTGGTCTCCCAATTTCTTTATCTGGTTCAATGTCAATAAATAACTCAAGGACATGATGAATTGAAGAGTTCTCTATCATTGAGCTAGCTATTACTTGTTTAAATTGTGTTTCATCTAGAGGTTTCCTAATTATTTAATTTATTGACTCACCTAAAAAATAAAGTAAAACCTTGTAACTACATTAAATTTTGAAGTGTTATATTACTGGTTATATATATTTAGAGATTTATTGAGCAATAAGTGAAAGAGTCTCCTACCACCAGTAATTTATTCATTTACTCATTCATCTGTCCATCAGTTCAGCAGATATTCACCTAGGCCTAACTTCTGGATACTGTACTAGAATTTGAGAATTTGAATGCACAGTGACAAATGGAGTAGAAAGAAACTGTGGGAAAGAAAAGTGATCTGGAGGTGGAACTAATTCAGATAACAAATCAGGTTCATGCTCTTTGAGATTTAATTTAAGCAGAGAACTAAAGAGTAAGAAAGATCCAGGATATAAAAAACAAGGGAGTGCATTGTGGGTAGAAGAAACACCACGTGTGGAGGTCCTAAAGATTGGTCAGCATTTAGTAAATAAGGGAAAATCTTCTCCCATGATGCTAGGGAAGGAGGCAGAGTGAAAGAATTGGATTATCATTTATCTATGATGTTAGCCAGTGATGGTTGTTAAACAAATGCCAGAATCTATCAGATGTATACATAATTTATAATACTATATAATACATATGTATAATTTCTAGTGGGCATATTAATTAGCACAATCCCTTACCTGTTTTGAAGTCCATTAAAAGTATACATTCACACTAAGACAAAATCCTGCATCTGGTTGAAAAAATACTCATGAAACAAATTCATAACAATTATAGCAAAGTTACTTATTGTAGCATTATTTCTGAAGTCAATAATTTAGGAAAATAAAAATTTCAACTATTAAGAGTAAAAAATACTTTTGGACTAATAATAAAATCAAAATGTGTAATTATTTAGATTATTTATATCTTTTATATTTATTATTTATATTATAAAGTAAACAAGAATACCACAAATTAATGTTTATGAGGCATGGCAAAAGTGCATGCTTAGACAAATATATAGACTTAAAATAGTACATGCTTTTAATTAGGAAAAATGTGAAATGCCTAAATGGTACTCAGTAAGTGAATGACCAAATAAATTGTGATATATCCATCTTAAGGAAAATAGTGTAATGTTTACACACACACACACACACACACACACACACACACACGGAGTGGCCAGATTATTATGATCTCTGAATGCATAATAATCTGGCCACTCAGTATATATCCTATATAATAAAAGGCTAATATGCAAATTGTCCCCTCAACCAGAAGTTCAAACAGCAGACAGGCCAGCCAACTGCCCATGTCCCTTCCCCCTGCCCAGGCTGGCCGGACTCCATCCATGCATGAATTCATGCATTGGGCTGAAATATATATATTATATATATATATATATATATATATATATATATATATATATATATATTTCAAATTCAAAACAATGAAAGTTTAAGAAACAAATAATGGTTCTTTATTGATCATGGGAGGGTGAAGTTAAAATTATGAATTTCTGAAAATTGCTAATGCTTTAACCCTGATTGAATCTAAATACAATATGGGCTGCAACAAATAAGGATGACAATGAGAAACAAAAACATATGCATTTGGTATCCATGTGTAAGATAAAAAATATAACTGCTGTAAGGTTGTTCCTCTTCCCCTTATTTTTATTTATTTTTTTATTTTTTTCAGGTTCAGCATATTTGGATTGTGTGGGTGCAATATAAACCTAAAATGTCTCCTGAATTCACGGCAGTCTGTCTTGCCTCTGTGTGTGGAGCCTTGAATTCTTGTAGAATGTCTCATTCTACAAGAATTGCATGCAAAGGACAAAACTTGACCCTAATACATTCAGATATGTAGTTTAAAAATCTAAAAAAGAAAAATTGAAGACAGCCAAAACCGGTTTGGCTCAGTGGTAGAGCGTCAGTCTGGGGACTGAAAGGTCCCAGGTTCAATTCCGGTCAAGGGCATGTACATTGGTTGCGGGCACATCCCCAGTAGAGGGTGTGCAAGAGGTAGCTGGTCCTTGTTTCTCTCTCATCGATGTTTCTAGCTCTCTATCTCTCTCCCTTTCTCTCTGTAAAAAATCAATAAAAATATATTTTCAAAAAAAAGAAAAGTTGAAGATAGTGTAATTTCATTAAGTTAATTAAATCCAATTAATAATAAACTTGTAGAGATTAAGAAAATGGAATTACATATTATTTAAATTTGGCAAATATATTTACATTTAAGTAATTTCAAATATCCGCTATTCTTTTATTTACATGGCCTCCTGTATACTAGTAACTTTGCCAGGAGAATATAAACTACCTTTTTTTTTTCTTTTTTCTTTTTGTCACAGTCTTGATGAACACATGTACAGAATCCTGTATTGTTTACTTTTTGTTTTAAAATGTTTGCAAAGTAGAACTTTACTGTATTTAGCTTAATTTTAAAAATATACATCATGTAAATGAACATATCATGTGTAACCAATGACTTTGGGGGAATATGGGCAATCAGTCATTTTACATGCAATTTATATGCAGAATATTCTCAAATATGTATCTCCACCCTTGACCTTGTCCTTGAACCCACCACTCTGCCATTGATTTAATAGTTCCCTGTGCATATCTCACATTCATCTAACAAGAAACATGTCCCAAATTATACTAATATTTTTCCCCAGACTTAATTTCTCATATGTTTCGAGTCAACTATACATCTACATAATCAGGGCAGAAATTCGAGGTACCATCTTGACTCCTATTTTTTACATTATATCCTGTCAATTATCAAGTTTAATTAATATTACCCAATTGAATTGGCAGTCAATTACTTCTCACAATTGTTCCCTTCCCCTAACTTGACAAAAACCACAATAATCTTCCTACTATGTGCATAACTTCTCCATGTTTCCTTTGTCTCTGGAAAATCTATTTTCTACCCTAAACCTAAACCTATGATGCATTCATTTGGTTAAAAATCTCTCAAAGACAGAGCCTTACCCTTAGAATGATAGCCAGAATATCCCCTAATCTCAGTTTAAATTTCCATTCCTTGTCTACTATAATCTTTCATATACAGGTTTGCAAGTGCACTATGAAGTGATGAATAAAAGTACAGCCATGGTGATATTGGTCCTCTTAGCCCTCTAGGAGGCCTGGAACCAGTTACTTCGTCCTATAAGCATCACGATCCATCAGCCCTAGTACTTGAGTACACTGACTTAACTCTTTTAGAAAGCTTGGATCAACTCAACCTCGCTCATAGCCCTGATATATCCTTAAAATTGATTAACTATGGTGTTACAGTTGACACAATATAGAAACAGACTGAAGTGAAACAGTAATATGTTTCAAAAGTTACAACATAATTTTCCATACCTAATTGGTTGGTTGCTTGGTTTGATTAGTACTTCAAGAGAAATGCATGCTTTGTGAGATGTCTCAGCATACTAATGTCCCAGACTGAAATAAAAAAAATTAAAAAATTAAGCACTGAAATGTAGTAGATGAGTCGCCTATGTCAGTGGTCTGCAAACTCATTAGTCAACAGAGCCAAATATCAACAGTACAACTATTGAAATTTCTTTTGAGAGCCAATTTTTTTAAACTTAAACTTATTCTAATGCCACTTCTTCAAAATTTACTCGCCCAGGCCATGATATTTTGTGGAAGAGCCACACTCAAGGGGCCAAAGAGCCACATGTGGCTTGCGGGCCTTGGTTTGCCAACCACTGACCTCTGTGATATAGTTTCATTAGTGTCAGGTAGTTCTTGAAACAAACACTCTTCAAAACACCCGATTGTTGCTTGGCATTCTTTAGTCAGCCAAGTACCATTTAGGTTTAAGTCATTATAATTCTATTGAGTCTTTCGCTTTACCACTCAGTAAATACTCACCAATATCACTTATTAGGCAGTGCACTTGATGATGAATTTACACAACTTTATATCTTATACTTCATAAGCCTCATCATCACCAGGTAGGTTGTTCCCCTCCCTGGTTTCCCACACTGGCTTGTGTGGCATAATTCTGATATAATCCAAATAAAACTTCAGCATGCTACTAGCTCATTGACTACTGCAGATAGGGCTGGAAATTCACTTTACATACAGAGTTGGGAACCTTGTATTAAGAAGACTAACCCCTATTTTGTTTGAAATTCTCCATTGTTTAGATAGTCCCTATTCTATAAAGTCAATTCTCCTATTTTTTTTAAACAGCCCCTATTTCTAAAATAAATAAATAAATAAATAAATAAATAAATAAATAAACAAACAAACAAATAAATAAATAAATAAATGACTTTGCTTTCTAGCCTGCTTGAATAATGTGGAAGATAAAGTTAGCTGTCTGACCTTGTAAGTCAAAGACTAGATACACCCATACTCTCAATGTCATGCCAGGTATATTTTTTAATTAGATAGAACTGTGTTGTTTTCAGGGTCACCAGTGAGATAGCCACTAAGAACACATAGGACCGGCTCTTTAATAAAAAGGGAAGTTCTGCTTATAGGTCTGCTTAGAATTTGAATTTATTTTTCTCTAAGCCTGCAGGTGTAATTCCAAACTCTCTAAGTGTTGCTTGATTTTTCCAGTTTTCTGCAACAGTACCCTTCTACTGTAATACTTATCATGCTTATTTAAAATTTCCACAGAGATGTTTATCCCATGACTATGAACTCTTTAGGGCAGGAGACGTGTTTTCATCACTTTTTATACCAAGAGTTCAACACAATGTTTTAAAATATTTGCTGAGGAAATAACTAAACTCACGTTTGAAATAAATGATTAGTTACTGTAGTAACTTTCTTCACCCTCATCAAAGAGTCAGCTGTAAGAAATGATGAATATTGCCGAAACCAGTTTGGCTCAGTGGATAGAGCGTCGGCTTGCGGACTGAAGGGTCCCAGGTTCAATTCTGGTCAAAGGCATGTACCTTGGCTGTGGACACATCTCCAGTGGGGAGTGTGCAGGAGGCAGCTGATCGATATTTCTCTCTCATAGATGTTTCTAGCTCTCTATTCCTCTCCTTCCTCTCTGTAAAAAATCAATAATATATATATATATAAATGATGAATATGCATAATCAATCACTATCCTTAATGTGCTGATAATTCAAAATGAAATCAAGCCCTCAAATTGTAAAGGATTATCAAATAAAACAAAGTGAATTTTGTGCAAGATCATACTAAGTAAATTAAAGTAAACAAGTGTTGAGTGAATCGTGGCAATTTGTTGGCAGTTGTTAAATACAAATATAGTTTAGTGAAATCTGAGGGAAAATATAATTCAGAAGATAAGATTTTAACTCATTAAAATGTACATGACAGTTCTTGTATTAAGAATATATGACAAAATAAATATTATTTTAGATCAATTTACAAATGATATCCCTAAATAAAGATAATTTAAAAGTGCCCATGAAAGCTAGGATTATTACAACCAAAGTGATTTATAGCAGCAATAGCACACTCACAATATTCTCGCAAGAATTCTGCCAATAAATTAAAATTATCACTAAGAAATGACAGAAATGGATAGCATTGAAGAAAAGGGTTTTCATTGCTTAGCATGAATCTATTTAAAATGTTTTCCTTTAAAAAAAATATTTGTTCCAGGCATAAATTAATTTATAAAAATGATACATACACATATATTGATACATCTATAGGCATTTCTGACTTTTGCTACTAAATAGAATCAGTTCCTTTTAAAATACAAAAGGGAACTTTAAGGCATATTTATACTTCACGGTGCAAGCTATTAGCCTGACTTATTGGAAAATAGTTAATTTAATGCCCTTGATTGAGCCATACAGCTGCCTGTAATTTGACAATAAATCAGTACACTTTTTGTGTTCTCTTAAAAAGGAAAAAAATAGTTTAACACAGCACATTGAATGTTAAAATGATTTCAAGGAAGATTAATAACATCCACATGATAGTTATTCTCTTGCTTTGCAAAAAACACATTATCTATTCTATAACAATTGATTGCTTTTCTGAGGAATGTCCTTGATTTCAATAGTATTGTTCAGGCTCTTGATACTAATCTGTATGATGCTGTTAGGAAAGAATCTCACCTCATCAGACATTCTGCAAAAAAAAAAACCCAAAAATTTCATACCTGATAAATCATCCATGTTCTCAAAGCGACAATTTTCACTTGAAGAACTGGTGTCCTCTGAATACTTTCAAAATAAAAAATCAGAGGCATGTTTTGAATTTTAGAAAACACACACAAAATGTATCACTTTATGCAAGAGAACTGCTATCATATATAATAAAAGGTTAATATGCAAATCGTCCTAACGATGGAGCAACCAGTCTCTATGATATGCCCTGACCACCAGGGGGCAGACGCTCAATGCAGGAGCTGCCCCTGCTGGTCAGTGTGCTTCCAGGGGGAAGTGCCGCTGATCCAGAAACTGAGCTCATGGCTGTTGAGCACAGTTGCAGTGGCAGGAGCCTCTCCCACCTCTACATTAGTCAGACATCCTTTGAGGCTCCCAGACTTGAGAGTGTGCAGGCTGAGCTGAGGGACCCCTGCCACCCCAAGTGCACAAATTTTGTGCACGAGACCTCTACTAAAAATAGAAAATCTAACTTGCCCTTTTGAACTTTGTCCTTTTTGCCTTTTTTTGAGATGCACTTTTCATTGGCGTTGGGAACATCTGATTTTTTAAAAAATTGAACAAAGAACAATTTATTGCCCATCACCAAAATAATTCTATCTACTTAGCAAGCAGTTTTGGAATGTAGGGGCCATTTCTTTCACTGAAAAACAAAGAAAAACAGTTGTTCAAACTTTTATGAATAGCAATTGCATTTTACATTTGCATCCTCTCTTCCTTGAAGGACCCACATGATAGAGCAGAGCCCCTTGGGGGCAATGCTGCCTGTCATTCCATCAAGGCAGGACCAAGATCCACTGGTGAGCCTGTTAACTTTTCTGAAGCTGATTTATTCATTGAGTCAATAATTCTTACCAAAGATTGTTGTGGTGTTTAAATAAGCATTGGATTATACAATTTATCGATGAATAATGGTTTTTATATGTATGGCTCTTATTTTGACTATTTTAAAATATTTTTTTAATTTTATTCAGTGATTTGTAAATGTTTCTATAGAGATCAATTGAACAGAAAAAATATGTTATTAAGTCAACAAGTATTGATTAAATACCTTTTACTGTCATCTTATATAATAAGAGGGTAATATGCAAATCAACAAAATGTCAGAATGACTGGTCTCTATGACATGCATTGACCACCAGGGGGCAGATGTTCAATGCAGGAGCTGCCCCCTGGTGGTCAGTGTGCTCCCAGAGGGGGAATGCTGCTCAGCCCGAAGCCAGGTTCATGGTGAGAGCCTCTTTCTCACCACCCTGGCAGTACTAAGGTGTCAAACTGCCAGCTTAGGCCCACTTCCTACAGGAAGTAGGTCTAAGCTAGGGGTGTCGAACTCAAGCAGAGAAGGGGCCAAAATCTAAAATCCAGCCTAAATCTCGGGCCGAATGGTTTACTGAACAGTCATAAACTGTCATTGTGATGGAAACGCAGCGGAGTGCAGTGATGACAGCGCGGTGCGGGCCACATTGCAAGGCCTGGCGGGACGGATTTGGCCCGCGGGCCTTGTGTTTGACACATGTGGTCTAAGCCATCGTTTGGATATCCCCTGAGAGCTCCCAAACTATAAGGGGGTGCAGATCTTCCTGAGCTCTCCTCCTCATGTCACTCTTCCCCCGCCCCGCCCCCGTGCAAGAATTTTGTGCACTGGGCCTCTAGTACAATATAATTGAATAGACATTAAAACTTAAAAAGCACTATTCTAGGAGATTAACCATACCATGGAAGAGGGTGAAGTGGCTAAGTAAAGGAGAGTGGAAATACTATCTGATGACACTCCAGACCCTCTGGACAACTACAAAGATTTCTTAAATATTGATTTCCAGGGTGTCAACCTAGCAACAAAGCCCAGAAAATTTTGGTGTAGCAATTGTGGTTGCTACCAGGTATGAATTTACCTATCAGTGTTATGTATCAGCTGAGAAGTTCTATCTTCTTCAGAGTAGCACAAAAATAGTATTCTGTCCTAAGTGAGTGAGCATATTCAACATTGTATAAATTTTAAACTATACGTGACTACATGCAATTGAAAGAATTATATATCATTACCATTGAAATATATATGATAGGCATATGCATATGTTTCACATATACCGTATTTTTCAGACCATAAGACGCACTTTTTTTCCCCCCAGAAGTGGGGGGAAAAAGTCCCTGCGTCTTATTATCCAAATATAGCCTACACATATACTTTAAAAAAAAAGTTTTTTTACTTGTCCTGCTCTGTGTGGTCTCTGTGTGCTTGCCCGGCTCTAAAATGGTTCTAAATGCTGCTGTTTACTTTACAGGGTTGATTACATGTGTTTATGACTGTGATGTTGGGTTTTAATGCACATAAAATATTTTAGGACACTATTTGTTTCAGAATCTTTTTTTCTTCATTTCCCTTCTCTAAAAACTGGTGCGTCTTATGGTCCGGAGCATCTTATGGTCCGAAAAATACGGTAGCATGTTATTTATATTAGATTTGTTATATTATATTATATTATATTATATTATATTATATTATATTATATTATTATATTATATTATATTATATTATATTATATTATATTATATTATATTCCCAGTGCACAGATTCATGAACCTGTGGGGTCCCTCAACCTGGCATGCAGGGATCAGACCAAAACCAGCTCTCCGACATCCCCTGAGGGGTCCCAGATTTTGAGAGGGCACAAGCCAGGCTGAGGGACCCTGCTGATGCATGATCAGGGCCTGGAAAAGACCAGGGGAGGGCTCCAAGTTATGTCTGGCTCATTTGACCCAGTCCCAACGGGCTGGATCCCAGCAGCAAGCTAATGTACCGGTCAGAGTATCTTCCCCTTGGTTGTCAGTGCACAATACAATGACTGGTTGAATGGTCGTACAGTCAGGCACTTAGGCACTTAGCATATTAGGCTTTTAATATATAGGATTCATTCACAAATCAAGGACAGAATTCAAATTCTACAGCTCTGATAAGAGATTTGACAATAAGTTGGTTGCATTTCCTTTCTCTAAAGCAACTAATATTAATCCTTCAGTTTGAATATTTTCTGTAAGTGTGGGGAAGGATCCAAATGGCAGGAAGCTTCTTGCAAAAGTACCCCATTGAGAGATCACACTTGTGTTACCAGAATGCAATGTGTACAGCATTGCTAAGCTTAAGGAGAGTTTGGGATTAACAAAGTGAAAATGGAGACTAGATAAGAGATAAGCAACAAAAGAGGTGAAGTGGACTAAGACTGAAGAACTTGAAACATAGTAATTTGGGACTAAATGCTGGCAAATTGAGACTTTTCCAAATGAGTGTGTGTAACATCACCTTCTTCCTTAACTCAGGATGGGTACCCTTAAAACCTGCAATGCTATCACCTTTATTTTAATTTCCTTAATTCTGTCAACAAAACTTCATACTTTTTATTTTCTTTCTTTGCCCAATTATCCTATTTTTAATTTTATTTACTTTTTTTTTTTACTTTGATCAAGAAGTCACTGAATATCATTTTCCTGAGAACTAATTTTAGAATTGAAACCTGAAGTTAAGGAATATAAAGAGAAAATTTGCTGTTCTTCACTCCTGCAAACCCAAGTTTGCTGACCTTAATTTTAGCATGAATCACGTGTCCTGTTGATATTGGCAGTGATGGATAACACCGAGGATGGGAGTAATTAAGGAGCATATGATGTGTTTGTTTGCATTTGGAGTGGCTGCTATAGAGTATATGCAGTCAGAGGCATGGTACATTAAATAAATCAAATAGCTCAATAAATCAGCAAACCTGCCAAAAATGAACAGAGGGAGCTTGCCATGCAGCAGGCCTCCATGTCAGGCCTCAGGCAAGCTGTTTCCTCCAGGGTGAAGTCATCCCAAACAGAGCCCCTAACAGAGACAACTCGTCCTTTGAAGGAGTTAGAATCTCAGTCAGAGAAATCTAAATGTAGCAATAATATTTTAACATTTGTACAGCAATGTATGGCGTATGATGCTGCTTCAGATTTATTTCCACATTTTACCCTCTCAATAATTTTGTGAGATGTTATTTATGAAACAGAAACTCACAGAGGAGAGATACTTTCTCTCCCTTTCTCTCTCTCTCTCTCTCTCTCTCTCTCTCTCTCTCTCTCTCTCTCTCTCTCTCTCTCTCTCATTAACATATCTTCTTAAAAGGATTAAAAAGAAAAAGAAAAAGAATAATGCTTCTCTCCTGTTAACATCACAACTGGTGTTACATGTTCAATTTAAACCCCTGAAGAGCTAGTGAGTCTAGGGGTGGGTTTTAATATCTTGACACATTACAGAAGTTACAAAATTCATATGAAATAGATAAATGGATTTGGAACATAACTGTAATGGTTTAGAACATAACTAAAATTTGTGTCACTTTGTAATGAAAAGGTGAAATGAACTAACATGATTAGAGCAGGGCAATAATATAGTCAAGAGTGGCTTAAAAAGCTGTGTAGCCTATATAAAAAAAAAGGCTAATATGCAAATTGTCCCCACAGGCGGAGTTTGACCGACTGAGAGTTAGATGTGCACTGACAACCGGGGAGCAGTGTGGAACATGGTGGGCATCAGATATGAGGCGCTGGAAGCAGGTGGCAGTGAAGGCACTGCTGGACCTGATGGGAGGGCCAGGATGAGAGTGGGATGGTGGAAGACATGAGCAGGTGGTGCCAGGCAAAGGTGGGTATGAGTGGGGACTCCAATTGCCCCACCAGTCACCCCACAGATTGACCCTTATGGCCGGCCAGGCCTAGGGACCCTACCTATACATGAATTTCCTGCACTGGGCCTCTAGTATTTACATAATGAAATATTATGCAGCCATGATAATATATATTTATACAGAGGAAACCTTACCTTTTGCAACAGCACGATGGACCTGGAGACTCTTATGCTAAGTAAAATAACTCAGTCAGAGAAAGACAAATACCTTGTGATCTGACTTATATGTAGAATTTAATTAACAAAATAAATCAATGAATAAAATAAAAACAGAGGGGTAGAAACATGCAAGACTGACAGCCATCAGAGGGGAGGGGGAGGGAGGACTGGATGAAAGAAGGTGAAGGGATTAGCCAAAGAACATACATCCATAACCCATAGGCACAGACAACAGTGTGGTGATGGCCAGAAGGAAAAGAGGGGGGCGTGGTGGGGGTTGAGTGGAGATGGGCAAAGGAGGAAAATGAGGACATCTGTAATAGTGTCAACAATAAAAATAAATTTAAAGAAGATAGTCAAGGCAAAGATCACAATAACTGGAAAAATAAAGTCTCATGTCAAAATAAAGATCTGGCTATATGAGAAATGTCTTAAAGTAAATTAAAAATTTCAGAATGTACCTTGAAAATAACTGAATTAATGAACTTGATTATGTGCTACTATGTACCCATAGCAGATTCACTCTTTGCACCAAGGCAACTATGAAATAATTTCAGAGTTGTCAACTAGTTCAGATTCCAGGTTTTGTCTCATACATACTGAAGGAACATTCCAACAATGGACAGTTAACATTAGTAGGGCAGTGTTTTGTCACCAGAGATATTTCTCCCCAGTGATATGGAATTAATAAAAAATAATAATAAAAAAAAATTAAAGCATACAACTCATGTGTATGTGGTTTCTATTGGTTTGGGGTCATGAATATCTTTGAAAATATGGAAAAGTATGAAGGCCTCTTTTTAAGGAAATCACACACACACACACACACAGGAAAATACCCACACACTAGTACACAAAATCCCAAACCCCATTGGCTGACTCCCTGGTATTCCCAGGATTCCTGTTTAAACACTTTGAAACAATAGAAGAATTTAACTTTGTCCTTCTGTCAAAATTTGGTTCTAAATTTATTGATCATCCTATCTAATAAAATAGTAATATGCAAATTAACCATCACTCTGCTACACACACACACACAAGCCAATCAGAAGCAAGTATGCAAATTAAGCCAATCAAGATGACTGCAGCCATAGAGAGAGCAGGAGGCTTGAGTTGCCCCTGGCAATGAAAGAAGCCAAAATTCTGCAGCCCTGGCCTGCCTTGGCCTTTGCTCAAGGCTACAAAGTTTCAATTATAGAAGATAAATAAATCCCACAAAAATGGCTACTGCCACAGAGCAAGCAGGAGGCTGGGCTCCACTCAAGGCTACCAATTTTTAGTTTTAGAAGATAAATAAATCACAGATACAAGGGCCTCCACTCGGATTGCTAGGAGGCATGGCTGGCCTGCAAACCTCCATAGGCCTCTTGCCCAGGCTGCCCCACACCACAAGGAAACCCCCAGCCTGATCTGGGACACACTTCAGGGCAAATCAACTAGCCTCCACTCATGGCCAGACCTCTATCCTATCTAATAAAAGTGTAATATGCAAGTGGACCACCACTCCAACACACAACATGGCTGCCCCCATGTGGTCAAAGATGGCTACCTCATTTGGACACAAGATGGCAACCACAAGATAGCTAGCAGGGAAGGGCAGTTGGCAGGGACCAAGCCTGCAAGGAAGGGCAGTTGTGGGTGATCAGACCAGCAGGGAGGGCAATTGGGAGGGACCAAGCCTGCAAGGGAGGGAAATTGTGAGCGATCAGGCCAGCAGGGGAGGGCAGTTGAAAGTGACCAGGTATGCAGGGGAGGGCAGTTAGGGGCAAACAGACTGGGCATCAGTTGGGCAGCAGTTGGGCATCAGTCAGGCTGGCAGGGGAGTGATAAAGGGGTAATCAGGCTGGCAGGCAGAAGTGATTAGGAACAATCAGAAAAGCAGACATGGGAGCAGTTGGGAGCCAGCAATCCTGGATTGTGAGAGGGATGTCTGACTGCCCATTTAGGCCTGATGCATGTAAGATTGGGCCTAAATGGGCAGTTGGACATCCCTTGAGGGGTCCCAGATTGGAGAGGGTGCAAGCTGGGCTGAGGGACACTCCGTCCCGCCCCCCTGCACTAATTTTGTGCACTGGGCCTCTAGTATTTTATATAGTTTTGCAAAAACAATTAGGTTTAAAATAGTAGATATATCATCAAATTGCAGAGTATTTCTTGCTACTAACACTTTTGAATTTTAAGGGTGCATATATTTGGGACAAACAAAATAAATTAGTGAGTTCTTTAGTGTGAAGAAACATTGCATATGTGCAAATACAATATATGTATATACATATTTAATAAGTTGAGACAATGTATTACAACAAATTATAGTATAAATCTCAGAGATTGACTCAAGTATTTGTTTAAAATGCCTTCAAAACAAAGCAAACACTTATCATTTAGATTAAACAGTGAGAGCAGTTGGTTCTCAGTTTGACTAATCTGTCAGCATACTTAAAAAAAAAAGAAATTTAAAAAGCTAGTAAGAATAAAAGAATAGAAATTTTATATTGTTCTAATATTATATATTCCTATGAAGCTAGCAAAATATTATAGTTGAAAGTCATTGGTTTTAAAAAGTTACAGTTTTTTGTTTGTTTGTTTGTTTGTTTGTTTTTTACCTGACACTGGATTTATAGCATAAGAATAATAGCATTCGGCAGTATAAAGAATTTGAAGTTAAACAATGAGATTTCCAACCTAGTGATAATTTTGTGCTCTGATTGAGATGTGAATTTAGAACTATGGATATTGGCCATTTTTAACACACACACACACACACACACACACACACACACACACACCTTCATTTCTACAATGAAGCTTGTAGCCTTCCTTAATGGCAGATATTCAAACTGAGAGGAAACCAGCAACAGCAGAGATATGAATAGAGCATGAATAGAGCATTACAGAAAGGTAGGCTTGGAGTAGACAATGTCCTGAAATCTGAACTCACGGAACATCACTCTTTGTATGTAGAAAGAGGGAAAAAGAGGGTTGACCATTACTTGCACATAGAGTAACAAATTTTATTATGTTTATGAACTCTCATGGAAAAAGCAACCCTACCTTTATCAAAGTATTATACACTTTGACTTTTATTTATTTACTCGTTCAACAAACATACATCCCTCAGTCAGAGTGTTGGCCCTAGAAATAAAATACAGACTAACATTTCATGGCTGTTCTACAGAATCTCAAAGTTTGTTAGGAGAATGAGTATGTGTGCGAGTGTAAGTGTGTGTGTGTGTGTGTGTGTGTGTGTGTGTGTGTATCAAACAATGGTAGCAAAAGAATAAAATATCACCTGAGTTTGGTGGACCATCTGAAGGAAAGCCTTCTTACTAAGATGACCATTGGACATTGAAGCAGCTCTTAATAAATAGGAGATTGGCAGATATATGGACAGAAAATAAATAGGAGATTGGCAGATATATGGACAGAAAATAAATAGGAGATTGGCAGATATATAGACAGAAAATCTGTACACCAGCGGGAACTAGAGGTACGGGAGGGAAGAAATTATGTGATGAAGTTCATTTGCTTTGAATATCTAGTACTGATGTATAATGCACATGCCTCAAATTGACGTGGAAAAAGAAACCTGTACTTTAGTACTGCATTCCAAAATATTAATAATAATCCTATATAATAAAAGCCTAATATGTTAAATGTCTGGTTGTCCAGTGACCAGTTGACTGTTCAACCAATCAAAATTTTATACTCTAATGATATGCTAAGGCCACTCAACCACTCACTATGACATGAACTGACCACTAGGGGGCAGACAATTGACTGGTCGATCAGTCACTATGACATGCATTTACCACTAGAGGGCAGACACTCCAACCAGTAGGTTAGCTTGCTGCTGGGGTCCAGCCTATCAGAACTGAGCCAGACAGAATGGACATGCCCTGGAGTCCTCTTGTGGTCCCTTCTGGCTGGCCAACCTTCCACATCCAAACCTGACCCTGATAGTACACCATTGGGGTCCCTTGGCCTGGCTGCACCGTCTTGCATTCCAAGACCTCTCGGGGGATGTCAGAGAGCCAGTTTGCGTCCGATCCTGCAGACCAGGACCAGGGACCCCACTGATACACAGGGCATCTAGTAATAATGATAATTGGATATTCTGAAGGGGAAATGGTTTTATGTAATTCGATACCTCAGTATAATGCCAATAAATGTTAAAAGCAATCTTAATGTTTGTATATTTGGGAAAGAAGGAAGCACAAACTAATAACTCCATGCCTTCATTTCCACAAATGAAGTTAATAATACCTCCTCAGATAGTTTTTAATGATTAAATAATAGCTACAAGAAGGTGACATAAAGCATATAGTAATTATCAACAATTTTAGCTATGTCAATAAAATTACTCTATTTTAAATAATTTGATAGAGACTCTAGATGCATTGACATTAAACAAATAGTGTATTATATCCACCAGAGCTCATTTTGTTATAGAAATCCTAAAAGAAATATGAACTGTGCATCTCTAAGGCCTACCTTCCTTACTAGAAGGGTTTTATGACTGGACTTCTCATGAAGACATTTTCACTCACATTTCAAGGAAAATAATCTTTACCATTCAGGACATTTAAAACATTAAATTCCTTTGTCACTGGACATAATGAGTGAAACCCAACTTTGTATTTGCTTACATTCTTTATGTTCATTGACTTGCAAATTCTGTCCATGGGGTGAATAAAACTGAGGGGGTCTTCAATCGATCCCTACATGCTTTTCAAGTCAGATAAAAATAAAATAATTTCACAGTGATATCATGACAACATGCAACATTTTATCAAAGCTTTACAGAATTTGCAGCTTTCAGACAAGGCCTAGAAACAAGCAATGCTGCATTACTATTTCTGATATGATGGGGTTTGCAATTCTGAATATTCTTATTCAGGAAAGGGACTCTGGTAATTCCATTTACTATCTTGGGTTTCATTCTAGTGAGATACATGGGTGGCAGAGACGGGGGAAAAATAAACACAAATTCCATTAAATCTGCATCTTTCAAGCTGAGTATTTACAAAAGTCTACTAATTGAATATTTTCCCCTCCCCACAGAGTCTGAAACATTATTATGTTACAGAGGTTCAAAGTGGTACACACATTAAGAAAAGATACTTTTCATATACAAATTAGATTATATTCTCAAATAGTGTGTGTGTGTGTGTGTGTGTGTGTGTGTGTGTTTGTGTGCAGAAGGGTAAGTACTTATGGTGCTATTTTACAAATATAAAACACTTGGATAATTGGGACTTGATATCAGTGTATGCCCAAAATCAAATAACATCTCTTTCCTGCTTTTCACCATCAAGTTATGATTGACTGGTATGATGTGCCAATAAACGAGCTGACAAGACCAGGAGAGGAGGCAGGTTAATCAGCTTTATGGTAAACTACAAAGGAAAGCATGCCTAGGAATTAGGTATCTGAAATTGCTATGCTGTTTTCTGCATTCTTCTGCTTATACTTACCTTCCTTACGTCTATGCAACAAACTTCAATTGCTAAAACCACTCTTGAAATAAATGCCACTCGATTCCAGTGGATAACCATGGTTGTTATTTTGTTTGTTAGCTTTGACCCAGAGAGAGAGATTGATCCTGCCCCTCCTGGCTATTTTCTCGGAGAGATCTTCACCCAAAATGGCATCTGGCATACCTCATTTTTGGTTGTTTCAAAGGATGGCATTGTGCAGCTCAACAACAGTCATAACATAAAGCACTGACCCACCTGTGTTTCCTAGTGCTCACCAGGATTACATCAGGCACAATGCTTGAGACTGCCTATCCCTAGATTATTGTAGTTCAAAAATCAAATTTGAACTTCAAAGTCCAGAAACATTGGGGAGGGAGTGAGCAATAGAAAAGTGGACCTCAACAATTCTCTCCACAAACAATGCCAAAGGACTCAGGAGACAGAAAAAGGCAAGTGCTGGTGCAGGCACGGTTATTTGGAGGACCCTGTTCTAGACTGAGCATAACAAATTCTAAATGCATTAGAATCTTGGGGTTGCACCCTGGTTTTAGCCTTTTGATCCTATTAGTGAAGTATGCTGACGCTTCCCTTCCGGGGCTATGACTCATGCAGGGCATCAGGAGACGAGTTAAGTGATGTTGCGGGAAGACTCTGTTGATTAATCGCCAACAGGGGAAATCCGGCTTGAAAGATGGGGTTGACTTCCCATGTGAACCACAGAGGGAAAAAGCTCATTGCTGTAGAAAAAAACCATAGCAAGCTCAAGATCTCTGCATGCTAATGGAAGCTATGCATCATTCATTATATTTTGTGAAATTAAAAATAATTCTTCTCCAAATTTTGTTTTTATAAAAATACATGATACTCTTTTGTTATTGAGGAGCATTGTCATTAGTGAGGCATTCCCCTCACTCCCACTCCCTCCATAAAAGCCCCACACATTTAAAAAGTAACATTTATAAATGAGTCTAAAATTATAATATCCCTAAGGACTATTTAAATAATTCTACACCTCAAAGAAAAGAAAAAAAATAATATAAGTTTACAAAACAGTATCAAATTTATATAATAGAAATCTTCAGAAAAAAATTGTTAGAATGTTTACAAATTTGGTTTTTATGTATTTTATTGATTTTTTTTTTTTAAAGAGAGGAAGGGAGAGGAATAGAGAGCTAGAAACATGAATGAGAGAGAAACATCTGCAAACTCCCACCAGGGATGTGCCAGCCACCAATGTACACGCCCTTGGCCAGAATCGAACCTGAGACCTTTCAATCAGTTTTGGCTGAAACTTTAAATTTTGTCATAAAAAAAAATAAAAATATCAATCATTTTTGGAGTAGAAAATGTCTCTACAGAGATGAGCACCCAATGAGTTGCTTATCAACAGTATAACTAGCTTGGTCAATTGGTTGATAAGTCAGAACTAGTTTATCTCAGCTCAACTTATTTTTGTTCTATGAGAATAACATAAACTCGCCCCTCACCTATCTAACACAGTTTATTTCTAGACTACTCTTGGTACAATTTATTTATTCCTTTCCCTACTACCAGAGAATTTCAATATTTTAAAACAGCAATAATATTATGAATACTTTTTGAAAGATCCCAAGTATTTCTCTTTGCCCTAGACATCAAGTCAAATCACTTAACAATTAAAGAATGCCTTTGAGAAGAACTATCCAAAACTTTAATGTAAGTTAGAAAAGTTTTTACTGCCCTTTCAATTATACTAGTCTAATAAAGCAAGTATGCCTGATGGGTTATCTGGTGACACAGGCTATGGAATTTTATTTGACCTTATCAACACTAAATGTTAATTAAGGTAACTTTTAGAAAATTGCTAACTTGCCACTAACTTTTGTCCACAGAGGTGCAAGTTATTTCTGTCTGATAGAAAATATTATGTTTTTATTCCTTTATAGAGCAATAATTAGTTCTATATTTAACTTTGCAATCTTATCCCAGTATTGCATAGATGATAGATAGATGATAGATGACAGATAAATGATAGATAGATAGATAGATAGATATAAACAGATAGAACTTTATTCTTAAATACTTGAAATTATGACATATCCTCTTGTTATCTTCTAAAACTATCTTCTTCTTCACTTATATAGTTTCCTGTGGGTGACCTTTTCTCAAGTGTCTTCACGGGGGTTGTACATGCTATACACAGTGCTTGGAAAATTGTTCTCCTACTAGTAATAGGCATTTACTTTTCTTTCTTAAGTATATAATACACAAGTTCTATGAAGCAGAGGTAGATGTACCATAAAGCTAATGGAGATTAATATTTAAAACTCCTCACTTTTAAAAAGCCCCTTCTGAGACCTTGGGAGAAACGCTAGACCCATTTTCTCATATTTGCTTTACTATGAAAACGTAAAATATTGTAACCACCATTGGTAAGGACTACTAATTATTTCCACTGAAACAAATATTCCTTCCCACATAGTTTTTTGTTTAGTGTTCTTTATAATAGCCATGGGCAGGTATTTTAAGGACTCATAGAAAGGAAAGTTGTGCTATAAAAATATTCCATTTGATTTAGTGGAATATTTTTATGTGCTGAGCAGTTACCTCCATGTAGAATGGTGTCATTATTAGCCACCCTGATGAAATAATGGTTTCCAAGAATATTACTACTTGCCCATTGTTTGGACTCACCCAACAATATGAAAATGTAGCAAGGCCAAGGCTATTACGAGTGCATTTCAAGATCTCCAGCAAGTGTGTAAGTTGTTGAGGAAAGACAGGGTTTGAACATACGAAGGCACTAACCTTGGAAACATTTTCAAGCATGCAATTTGTAAAATTATAAGGGGAACATTTGGGTTTCATTTACCACCACTTCAAATGTAGAAGTTTTATATCTGTTGTTAATGCAAATTATACAGTAAAAAATGTACCACATTTTTAGTCGTTTGTGGATTCGAATTATGTGCACATCCAGCAAGGAGCTGCAGAGCTATAGCTGTCCGTTTTTGAGTGGGGTATGCCTATTGTGCTAAGTAATCTGTACAACTCACCTGAGTCTCCCCTCTCTCTGTCAACTGAGCAGGACGAGAGAAAGAAGGCAATGTGATAGGACTGGGGACCATGGGTATGTGAGCCACTTCATGTAACTTGCGCCTGTAGGATATAGTTGGCCCTGTCACACAGATACAGTACCACTTCCACTCGATGATGGAGTCTGCTCTACACACCCAGCTTCGTGGCTTGGTGGGTCAGATGACACCCAATTCATAATGGGCAGCTCAGGTCACAGGTTAAGTTGGTGGCCGCAGTTAATCGTTCAGTCTCTAGTGGACCTGCTGGATGATGTGTAACCAGCAGCAGGGCAGCTTGGTAGCCTGGAATGAATAGATGTGTCGTTCCAACTAAGCCAGGACCTTAGCCAGAAAATCCACCTCTGTTCTTAGCTTCTGCTGAGATGATCAAGTGCATCTGCAGTCATGCATCTATTCTCTTTAAAAAAAAATTCTGCATGAGGGAATGCTCTGAACTTTTGATCTTTTAGAGGTATTAGCCTATACATAATGAACCATACCTTTGCCTTTCTCTTCAGAGCTGGTCATCCAACAGTGAATCTCCTAGTTTAATCATTTCTGCAATCTGGATAGACTGAGAAATTTTCAATTCATCAAATATTTTTTGTTTTGTTTTTTAAACAGTTTTCATTCAATCTATCTCTTTATTCTCACTATTTACTATAAGCAAGGAGAAAAAAGCATGCCCCTTCATCACTTTGCTTGTACCTGAGTCCATCACTTATGGATTCTGACTTCTGAGAAACTGTAGGCCATAGTTTGGCTAAGTTCTTTGCCACTATATAACAAGAATTACCTTTCCTCCAGTTTTCAACACCAATTTCTCATTTCTTTCTTATCTCTCACCAAAGCATCTTTAATATTCATAATTCTACTAAATTCTGTTTATGATGAGATATCTCATGTTAATATATGAGTTTCTCCACTGTGCTGTCCACTTCATCCCAAGAGCTCCATATTTCTTCCAATAATCTGTTAAAGTCAGAGAAAAGTTTTTGTATCATGCTGCTCCAAATTCTTTCAGCTTTGCTCATTACAAAGACTACTTCCACATTTTTAGGTATTTATTACAGTAGTACTCCACTTGCTAATAGTTTAGTTTCATATGGCTAGTGTATTAGTTTTATATGGCTACTGTAACAAACTACCACAAACTCAGTTTACAACAACATACATTTATACTTTCACAGTTTTTAAAAAATCAAGGTGTCAGCAAGCTCAGACTCCTACCAGAGTCCTTATAGGTACAGTCTGTTTATTGCCCCTTTTAGTTTCTGGTGGCTGCCAGCATTCCTTGGCTTGTAGCTGTATCACTCCAATCTTTGTCTCTTTTCACACTGCTTTCTCCTCTGCATATCTTTTACTCTTCTCCATTTATTAAAATTGCCTCTAACTCCTTCTTATAAGGATGCATGTGATGGCACTTAGAGCCCACGAGGATAACCAGGAATCATCATCCCACATCAAGATCCTCAATTGTATCGGGTCACATAGCCTAAGGAAAGTTATACAGTGGGCACTCTGGCAAAGAATCCTCAATGGACGATAACCTGGGGCTCCAAAAGAAAATACCATTGAAGTTGTGTCTTTAGGAAGCAGGAAGCTCAGGAGACTGAGTTTACAACCACCAGGGCCATGAGGATATGTGAGAAGGTTTCACTCAATCCATCAGAGTGGGAAAGCTGGCAGTTCATGTAGAGGAATTTATCTCCCATCCAAGCTTCTGCATTCTTAAGTCTCTTGGCCTAACATGGGAAGACATCTATATTTGTGTTCAAAGTCCTGTCCCAAACTCAAACTAGGTGTCAATCCTTTCTCAATCCCTTAGCATTCCTCCCCTTTATAATCCAGAAAAGCTTCAGGTAATCCCAAACATTAAGCAAACACACACACACACACTGAGAACAAAGGGTAGTATATTTAAAATAATTTTTCTGTACCAGGATAGCCATGCGATGCTTTAGCATCTACAGTCTTTCCCACTTGGGCATGACTCAATTCTTCACTGCTCCAGTAAAGTGTAGAAAGTTGAAATGTATGTTTATAAAACTCATGTTTATGTGTGTACATATTCATAGATTTCCTTGGTCAATTTTTGCTCATTCTAAATATACTATATTTCAAATTCCATGAGATTTTTTTTTTCTGATTAGGAATTGATGTTAGAAATATTTTTAAAAGAACTTAACCTATATTAGGCATATTAATAAAATGAAATAAATAAATATTTTAGACCTCTTATGCCCAAAATTGTCACCTGATACTTTTAAAATTATATTGTCACATGTCCCTTTCTGGAAGGACTTTATTCAATGGGTGCCATTTGTGTCATCCAGTAAACTGAGAACATATACATGCCTTGAAAGAAGCCAAAGAAATATAATGAATACCATTCTTCTATAGATGGATGTGTGTAAAGGCATTGCTAATTTTGAGGATCAAATAAATTTTTTTCAACAATAAACACCATTCCAAACACAATGCAAGCCTGTATTTTCATGAAATCAGCATGACCATATTCTGTATCTCTCTCTTGTTCTTTTCAATTGACCTTCAGCTTCTAATAGAGCCCATCTCCTTTAAAAAAGATACTTAAATAGAAAGTTGTAGCCATCCTGGTTCAACTATTTCTGGCCTTGTAGGTGAGTGTGAGATGAAAATAGAAGTTTATTAGACACTTGGTTGAAATTGTTTTTTGTTTACTTGTTTGTTTTAAGTAATAGCTAACTATTTGGCTGGCTGGTCATTAGCTGTGAGTAATTAGGGGTTAGAAAAGTAACATTAATACTAAAATTAATGAGATTTCTTTATTTGTTTATTGAGACTAATCAGTTTGAACCCTGCCTTCCTGAATGAGGCCATTCAAGACAGTGAACTCAGAGAGCAGAATCTGGGGACAGCCTCCCTGAGGCAGGAATATATTGAGAAGGACCTTTTGAGCCACAGAAAAATTAAAGAGAGGATACCCAAAAAGAAATGGATTCCCTGTTGTTGTTTTGTTGTTGTCTATTAACGTTTTGAACATGCCACCTTATGAAATCCAAAACATCTGGAAGAAAAGTCTGTCAGTTTCTAAAAAATCTTACTTCTGTAAATCTGTAATTTATTGAGCTTCCCTTCAGATATTTGACCTTGTTTTACCAGAAAAAGATTTAGCTAATGAAACAGAAAGAAAGGGGGTTCCATTAATAATTTGACATCAGGTATTGTTTCAATGGGGCCATCCATTTCAATTCGCCTGAAAGAATCACAAATGCTCAGTCCTACAATACGTTCATTAGCCCAGCGTTATTTCAGGCAGCCTTGCTGACAGAGAAAAATCTTTAGCTTTCATTTTACAGCCTCCACATTTGCTCCCTGCTAGATGGGTGCTTACCTAATGGCAAAACAGATTGTGTCTGTGTCTACAAAAGCAAATTGGAGACTCGCCATGAATCTAGAGTCCATATGTGTGTGTGTTGTTCTAAGTAAATACGACAACAGCATCCAACCATCGGTATGCTCTACTCATCTAACGGTAGAACTCTGTTTGCATGAATTCATCTATGCGGCAGTCTTTTTCTAAGTGTAAAGTTAAATTAGCTATATTAGAATCACCTGGGGTCCTTATTAAATGAATATCTGTGGGTCCCACGAAAACCTGTGCTATCAGCATCTCTGAAGTTTCAAACCCTGGAATATCTGAATTTTTAACAAATATCCCCGAAGATTCTCTTGAATGGTGTTCAAGAAAAATCGTTTACTTTTTAAAGAAAGATAAGGCAAACGTTATTGAGAAGACGACTAGTCAGGGAGAGCTTAAATCTGGACAAAATCAAGTGGGTGTTCATAGCCAAGGGGCAAGGTAGAGGTCACCGATGAAAAATCACTAAGAAGCATCAGGCGTAAGGGAGAGTTTGGCTAAATGTACTTGACAGGATCTTGGTTGAGGGTAGGCCTGGACAAGGAGATATTGGAGGAGCTTAACAAGGATTGATTCCAAGGGAGGTGATGGGGAATTTCATCAGGTATCAAGGTGGGATGTTTTCACTAAACTGACTCAACAGGATTCTTGCTAAAAGTAGATTAAATGGACCAGGGGGAGACCCTGAGAGCAAGAACCAGTCAAAAGGAAGACTCAGGGGAGCCTGAGTACAGTTTGGTGGAGAGAGTCTTTGTCAACAGTAAAGTCTGAAAATGAGGTAGTTCCATGATTTTGTCTCCCATATAATAGACATATTGTTTTATTGTCACAACTTTGTTTGGGTGGGCAGACACTGCTAGATAGAGGACAGGGATGCTGCTAAATGTCCCATAATGTACAGGGCATTCTCGACAGCAAAGAATTATCTAGTCCAAATGCCAATACTGCCCTGGTTGAGAAATGCTGTTATAGTGCCCCATCATGAGTCATGGCAAACCTGTAGGACACAGTGAGATTTCTGGCTTATTATCCATCAAATATGGGCTGAATGTGACATCCCACATTTGGCTCCAATTTCATCAGAAGTTTACCTACAGCCTCCTTCCATAGAAGGCTTTTAACTTTATTTTTCTTTTTAATAGTTCTTTGTTGTTGTTTTTTTTATAGTTAATAACAGGGCCAGCTTTCTGGTGTTCAAACTGTACAGACTCCACAAAGACCCCACACTTAGAAGGGCCCATGCTTAGCTTAATGGTGTGCTACTGTTGCTATATATTGTCTCAATCAATATTTAGCATGAAATTCCACCTTTTTAATTGTACCAAGTCCTGCAGATTGATGTAGCTTATTCTGGGTAATGATACATTTCTGCACAAATTTTTTATTTGATTTTAAATAAATTGTTCTAAATTAGATATAGTTATATAACAAAGACGTTTAAAGATTTACTTTGCTAAAGTAAACTTCAAAATTCTCTTAGAAAGCAGATGGAAAATCATATCGTGTTGAAAAAAGTATGATTAGTCAATTAAGAAATTTTAATTTGCTTTGTAGAAAACACAACAAAGACCATTCAAAACTAAAATTAAATCAAAGCTAAATGGGAGGATGAGGCTAGTGAAACCTGGGTAGTCTTTTTCACTCTTCAAAAAATAAGCTAGAGCCCGGCCAGTGTGTCTCAGTGGTTGAGTGTCAATTTATGAACCAGGAGTAATGTTCAATTCTGGGTCAGGGTACAAGCCCAGGTTTCAGACTCAATCCTGGTAGGGGGTGTGCAGGAGGCAGCAGATAAATTATTCTCATCATTGATGTTTCTATCTCTCTCTCCTTCCTTCCTCTTTGAAATCAATAAAAACTATTAAAAAATAAGTCAGAAAAGAAATTGAACTAGGAGATATATTTACATGATTATCATCCATATCTGTCTGACTTTTTGTGGATGAAGATAAAGCTATAAAGTTAAGAGAACTTTGGCAGAAATTGTGTAAAAAAAAAAAGATATTGCCTTTTATTTCCATTTTATGTTACAGGTCCTCCTCAGGTGATTGAGGGAGGCTATGAATTATGATTTATAGCCCTCTCTGTGCAGGAAAATGTGAGCACTTAGACCAAGAACTTGGCTCTGAAAAATTCAGAGTTTTGATACAGAACAAGTTGTAGGTCAACATCAAGGGAGAGGCAGGAGGAAGTAATAGGTATTAGATTCAAAGTTACAAAAATACAATTTTATTTGGTATATGTTTAATTAAAGTTTACATTATTATGTTATTTTTATATATAATATTTTATATTTGCAATACTTAAATGAGGCCATGGGTGTTTATGTGAAAATATTTCAAATAAGTGACAGAAATGGTGCTTCCTCTTATATGTCCTGATTCTGTACTCAACTTGCTCAAAGCTCAAAGAGTACATTCCTGGCAGTTGAATGCCAACCAAGTTTGTTTGCTGAATTTTTAAATTTTTGTTGTTTGTTTTTTATCTTTTCATTTTAGAAGAATTCTGTCATGTGTGTGAGCTTGTTCCTAAGACATCATTAACTGGGCTCTTCCTTTTCTTTCCTGACTTAGAGCTGCTCTCCATCCATTTCTACTCTAAACTTTTTGAATCACCAGAACAAATGGTGAATATTTTTAGTATACTGATCTGTTCTAAACCCTCCAGCAATGGATCAGAGCTACAGAAATAATCATGATGGTTGTCTTTTTTAGAGTGCCCAGCTACTACACACACAAAGTCTTGAGCAGTACTAACCTAAGAATCTCACTATTATTCAAAAAAATTTAAAGGCAGGAAATATCCCTTAAAATTTATAGGTGACATACACTAGGTTTATATCTTACATCTCACAGGAAGATTGTATGCCATCATGCCTCATTGGCTACCAGCTGCAGGTGGCACTCCAGGTGGCACTTCAAAGCCCCAAAGAACAGGCTGCTATTCTTGAAACTCTTGCCAATTGTCCACTAAAGGACAGAAATATTTTATGGGAGCTCTCACCACTCTAATAGAGAAGAGATTTTTTTTTTATTATTGTCTTTTGAAACTTCTTGGTAAACTAAATGATACATCTGTTTTAATAATTCTTATTTCCATGAAGACCCTGGCAAGTTTCTTATTCTCATTCTGTCAATAGATTTCTACTGAATGTCTAGTTGTACAAAGTACAATAGCAAGCTATGTTTTCTAAAATACCTATCAGAATACATGGTCTAACAAGAATGAGCATATTATTTAACTAGAGGCCCAATGCATGAAATTCATGAATGGGGAGGGAATATCCCTCAACTCAGCCTGCACCATCTCTAATTTGGGACCTTTTAAGGGATGTCTGACTGCCTGTTTAGGGATCAGGCCTAAACAGGCAATCAGTCAGACATTCATCTCATAATCTAGGACTGTTGGCTCCCAACCGCTTGCCTGCCTGCCTGCCTGATTGCCCCTAACCATTTCTGCCCACCAGCTTGATCACTCTCTAAGTACTCCCCTGCCAGCCCGATTGTCCCTAACTGCCTTCCCCTGCAGGCCTGGTGCCCTCTCCTCCCCCAACTGCCTTCCTTTGCTGGCCCCATCACCCCTAACTGCCCTCTCCTGCAGGCCTGATCACCCACAACTGCCCTCCCCTGCTGGCCATCTTGTGTCCACATGGGGTGGCCATCTTTGACCACATGGGGAAGGCCATCTTGTGTGTTGGAGTGATGGTCAATTTGCATATTACCTCTTTATTATATAGGATACTAATGATGCAGCAGAATAATGAAAGCAGTCAGATATTGTTAATGACAATTTAATCTGTACAATCTTTCTGAGCAAAAAACCAACAATATATGTCAAATGCCTTAAAAAGTAATTCTATTCTTTGCCACAGTACATTCATTTCTGGATATCTATTAGGAAAGAGTCATATATAAGGACATTTGTTCTTACTTTTGTGAACTGTAACATTTTTTACTCTGTTGAAAATTAGAGTAATCCTAAGTGTCCAATATTGGAAAATGACTAAAGATGCCAAATGATTAAACAAAATGTTTTCTCAACATTAAATAATTTGATGGTAGAGTACATTTATTATCATATTAAGAAGTGGAACAAAATAAATGAAATGAGAAATTTTGAAGTGCATTATTTACAAAGAAATGTTTGAAATAAAGGAATAATAAATGATCAGGGTTCAGTTGAGGAAACAGAAGACACTCTACATATTCCAGGAGTGAAGGATTCAATTTGGGTTTAGCTTCTCCAAAAGGAGCTATTGCAAGTCTCAGTAATCTCAGAGCTCTACCCAATTACTCAGCCAACGGCAGCCAAATGAATAGTTCTGCAGTGCCCACGGGAGAGCCATGCTCAATCTCATGGGTGCCCCAGTCTCTCAGCCACTTCTCTCAAAGAATAATGGAATAATGGCCTCTGGAGCTTTTTCTTCTGTTCAAATCACCTGCCTCTCACTCAGGAAATGCTAGCTTGGATTCCCAGACCAAAAGGAATTTGGGGAACTGTAGTTCTCAGGATCCCTGAGGGGACTGAGGAAGGTGAGGGTGGACCTCTAAATTCATAGCTAACAATCTTGCACACTAATATGAGGTTTGCAGAGTTTATTTCCATATAATGGAATTGAAGTGCATTTCTCCTACTTTCCATATATTTCAGTTTCAGTATATTAATTTATAACCTTAAAAAGTATTTATGACTAAAACGAGTACAGAAAAGGAAAATGTAAAGTTAGGGCTTTTGAAGGAAATGAGTTGATTTGTGTGTTGTTGTTGTTTTTAGTAAAACATGTCAGCAACTCAGAGTTGCCTCCTGAGATACCTCCTCTATCGCCATCTCAAACCCCCAACACAGCCATTTCTTCCGTTACAAATGTTCTGTTTCTGCTCAAATGTTAGTAAGAAATATTTGCTATAAACCTGCAGCAACAAGCCTTTCCTACTCCTATTCTGGAAAGTAACCTTAGGAATCAGGCTCCTGTCTCATATCTCTACCTTGACAAATAAGTTAGTTAAAAGTAGAGCAGACAGAAATGGTGGCAGGGGGCTGTGGGCAGTTTGCAGGACAGGACACAGGCTTTTCTCCAGGTATGTCAGGGCTGACTTTGGGATTGTGAACCCAGGAGGAGTTTTGCTAAATGCTTTCACACACAGCCTCCTGCACAGGGCTGCCTGGGAGCATGTTCCTCTTAATTCCCTTTTTTTCTTTCTAAAATTATTTTGTTTCTTTACTATGGAAATTACGAATGTACAGTGGGAATAGTGATATAATGAATACACAATCCATTTATCCCCCTGATACAAAAGAACACCATCATTATCTACCATTAACTAAATGTACCAATGCCTCCTGTTTACTTTGTCTTCTCATATTATCCTTCTGCTAAAGAGTTTTAAAGAAAATTACAATAATCGATGATGTTTAACCCCTAAATACTTTAGCATATATCTCAAAAATAAGGACATTTTGTTATAAAACTGCAATATTATTGATAGACCCTCCCTTCCTCCAATTGATGAACAGATGTAAACTGCAGCCAGACATTCCTGAGCACCAATCAGCACCTGCCAAATACCCTAAGCCCCTGATTCCTAAGTCCCTGGGTCCCTAATCATAGGCCTTACATGAAACCACCAATCAGCGTGTGCTGAGTGCCCAACGCCCTGTCCCCTCTCTTTCCTCCACTTAAAAATGCTTATACCCAGACCCTAGATCTCTTCCTCTCTCTCTGGAAGCAGCCGGCAGTGGTACTCTTCTCTTCAATAAAGCCTGTGTCCTGGCATCCCGGTCTCCGGCCCCTCTCTATTTCATCTTTTAATTATTAGCACACCCAACACAATCAACAATGGTCTCCTCATACTGTACTATACCCAGTGAAGAGCATTTTTCAAGCGGAAATTACTCATCCATTCTTCACCAAACTGTGTGTGCAAGGAGGTTGACCTTGGGCAGCAGTGACTGAAGCAGGGACAACCCTAACTCTCTGACAGCTGTGAAAAGACACAAAAGAAAACTTTAAGGACTTTCAAATAGTTAGAGAAAGTAAAATCCACCAGGTATGCACCGGCAATTACATATGACTAATTATGCAGCTTTACGTACAGGGAAATGCTAAGGCCGTAAGTTAAGTGCCAGTCCTCTGGGTTTCCAGAGATTAGATGAGCATGGAGCACAGGGCTCATGGAGGAGTCCTTCTGCTCTTTGCAACCTCAGCTTACACAGCTATGAGGAGGAGATGTCTGATCACAGGTGTTCCCCGCTCTGGCATTCTGGGTCTCTGAGAGGTGGTCACAGCCAGGCCCTGGGTAAATGCCACACTTGGGTCATCCGTCTTCAGTTCCCCTCACCATGCAGCTCACTGCCCTTTCTGCTCTGCTGCGCTGGGACCACTTCCTAAGCACACTCCACTTGGGATTTCTCCAAGGGTCTTCTTAGTCAGTTTCCAGCTCAGTGTCCCTTCCATAACTAATAAGATGCCTGATCTGTGCTGCCTGATGGTGTGAGTTAGTGAAGGAGAGGCTTGCCAGATGGCAGATTTGCATTTTAACAGGGGGCTCCTGAAAGCAATGCCTCAGTACAAAGAAGTGCTGTCATTGGTGAGAGTGCTATCAAACAGGGAAGCTTTTTAAAGAGAAAGACAGTGCATAATAAAAGGTAAGTCAATTGGGGATTACCCAAACCTGTATACCTATTTAGAGCTCACCATACAATGACAGGGATAATACCAACAACAACAACAACAAAAGTCTTTAAATCATTTGAATTGTACAGCAAATGAGGATATTTTCTTTCTTTTGGTAGCAAGTTTTCATTTCATGAAGCCAGTGCCCACAGAATTAAGGGAAATCACACTCTGATTAAAAGGTAAACCCAAAGCTCAGACACTGCTAAAATGAAAGGCAACCAGTGGACATTTTAGTGTGCACTAAAATACATATTCCATACACTCTGTCTCCTTTACATTCACAAACTGAGGTTGGTATATAATCTGAGATGTCCCTTACACCTTCCTGTAAAATGAACACAAGTACAAAGGGCAATGGTTTGGAATTCTAGTAACATGCAGTTAATTCGATATGAAAATAAATTTTGCATGTATGCAAATGCCATTTATTGAGTGGCAGACACCCTAAAGCATTGCAATATGAGTCAGTTGTATTCTGAATTCTAGGCAACATTTCTGAGGATACGATTTGTAGGTGTGCTGTAGCATTTCTGACTCTGAGTTGGAGTAAAGATAAGCAACCTAAATGTCAAGCAGAATGTGAAGGTTCTGAATGAAAATCATCCAATCCTTCAGCCTTTGTTTCAGTGTGTTTTTCTCTCTGTGCCAGTCCTCATTCTCTCCCAGAAAGAACTTTTTCTTACCTAAGTCGGGGCACTCTATATTTATTATGTACATGATCCATTTATCCTTCTTGATACAAAAGAACACCATCTTTATCGACCATTATGGGATGGTAAAGGCACTCTGCTTTACAGAGAGAAATCTCAATTAAATATAAGAACTGAGATGGTCTCCAAAGAGCATGCATGAGTCAGAGTCACTACTGTCTGAGTGGAAATATCATTAACTTAAGGATAATAATACTTGAATTCTAATCCCTAATAAAGATAGTAGGAGAGAGTAGGTCACAGTGACCTCCTCTACCTTAAAATATACATCTTAAACTTTCCAGATCACTTGTTTGTTTCTATCAGTTACTGACTGTGCTACTAAAATATATATTTTGAAGTTTTAGCATCACTTACAGAAAATAAGGGTATGAGTCCCTCCTTCCATCAAAGTTGGAGTATTGTTTCAAACTATATGTACAAGGTATTCTTAATCTGCAAACTATATATTCATTCATTTATTCATTGAATAGTCATATTAATTTTCTACTTTATTTTATAAATATGGCCCAAATAATCTAAATTTTGCCAGACCAGTGAGTCTTAATATTTTCTTGCAGTTTGTTTCAAAATTGTTCCTCACACCTGTTAAAACACATTGATGCTGTTTTTATTATTAAAATTATAAATATAAAAAGATAAACAATTAGACTGTATTTTAGTTTTAAAGTAATAATCCAATTATACATAAAAAGTCATGTGCTGCAAGCATTTTTTTTTTTAATGTAACTGCTCCAGTCACTTTTCTACTATTACAGTGTTGCATATTTGTCAAGAAATGAAGAAGTATTTTGGGAATTACCACACATATTTTATCCCCTGAATTCTTATTGATATATAATAGTGACAATTCTCCTATGTCAAATACAAATAGTATCTTACCCAACAAGGCATCATTTCTTTCTCTTTTGAGAAAAGTATTGATTGGTATTTCTTAAATCTTTCTAAAAACCAGGGGGCTGGCTTGACTAAGAAGCCCAGAGGTCCTTTGAGAAGAAAGGGACGAGGAGCTCAATCAGTCATCCCCAAGGTTCTACATTGTAATCATCCATCAGATTGGAGTAGATGGCCCTGACACAGGGACAAGAAGTGAAGCAAGAAAAATCACCATGGAGGTAAAAGTCGAAACAATCATTAGTTGATCCTGCATCAAGTCTAATAGTGAAAGGAAGATCTTTTCAGATCCATAAACTTTCAGACTCTGAATCATGCTCAGCTGCAGCCTACCAAAGGACAATCAATGCTCTCTTCGTGACAAAATGTTCATGCTCTGAAGCTAATGTGCTTCCGTGTAGGAGACCCACGACAAGTTGGCAGTGTAAGGCAGCTGACAAGAGAATAATGGGTTTAGGGTAAAAGTTCCTTCCCAGAGCCTGAGGACCTAGGGTCATCTGAGAAGGAGATCTTCACTTCCTAATGTGGGCAGGATGGAAACAAGCAGTTCAGCCCTACAACCAATCTTGGGATGTGACTCTGTGGCAGTGATTATCTCTGGGAACTTTCAGTGTTTTGTTTGACTTTCAAGGGACACATCTGCGTTCCAACTCTTCCAGCAATGTTGGTGCAACCCTTAGAACAAAAAGAACAGTGCTGTGTTTTAGAAATCCACACTAATAAAAGAGAAACATGCAAATTGACTGTCACTTTGCTATACCCACCAGCCAATCAGGAGTGAGTATGCAAATCAACCCAACAAAGATGGTGGTGGCCCCACCCCCCAGCTACTTCGGGCCTCTGTGCAGTACCCATTCAGGCAAAAAGTGGCCAGGCAGAGCAGAATGCCTGCTATGAGGGGAAGGGCGGGGGGTGGAGGGAGCTACATGAGTTGCACTCTGTCTGAAGGGAAGACTGAAGACAAAGTCCCAGCTGCTGGAGGAAAACCAGTGCCAGCAGCCAGGGGAAGGAAGGCCTATTGCATGAATCTCTTTGTGCAATGGGCCTCTAGTAGTGAGATAAAATGATGGCAGAAATGTCAAAGACGTGGGTGAGCAGGAGGTCTCTGAACAATCTGAGTTTCAGCAGCAAATGATACTCACCCTTTGAATGTAAGGCAGCAATTAGGCTTTCCACCTTGGGAGACAAGAATACTGAACTGTTGACATATTAGACAGTTGTGTGAATCCTGCTACAATTTGAGATAGCGTTGGGGATAGTCATTTGCATACCCATACTCTAAAATAGAATAGTCCAGTTGTTTGTGTTTGTAGTCACTTTACTGGTTATAAAAAATAGAAATGATTAAACAAACCAAATACTCAAGTTTCATGACTTAAACTATTTAGGTTTTGGGTTAGATCAGTAGAATAACAAGTCATCGAGACTGAAAAAGATAAGATAAAATTTATCTAATACTGTCATATCTATTATCATTGTAAGTCCTTCATTTTGTAAAACAAATGTTCCTTCAAGAAAGTAAAATTCAGTTAAAGTATTTTTTTCAGAATGTTTTACCAAAATAGATAGTTCTTTTAAAACTTCAGTATAAAATGTTGCTTTGTATCTTAATGTGCTCTCACTTATTTGCATCTATTTACTGAACTCACTCATTTTAAAAAAAGCAATTGTCATATTTTTTTTCTGGCAAACAATCAGATTTCTTCTTGGCTAGATCATAAACAAAAATATAAATTTTAGCCCTATCAAAAAATGTTAGCAACTATCTCACCCCGGGCGAGTCAACTCACAATTGTTTGTCAAAGGATCATTTGCTCAGTATCTACGTCTCTGATAAAACCTTGAAGGAAACAAAAGTTCGGAGGATGCCTATAATATTATTCAGTATTCATAGTACCATACAAAGTCTACACTTTAAAGTCATTGACAAAGTCTAAGGACAAATGCCTGAAGGTCCAACATCCATGTCTGATCATGATACTTCCTTTCAGATAGACATAAAAAAAAAAAAATCCCAACTGCTTTTTGTAGCCAACCAAAAGCAGCCTAGGTTATTTAATTTTCCCACAGAAGTCAGTGATATAATGAACACATTGATTCCTTTTACAATATATTGATCAAATATTTTCAAAGCACAGTAACTGCTCTGTGATCACTTTCTCTTTTACTAACTTCACACATATTAGTGACTTGACAGGTCATTCACATCAGTTGACTCATCAAGTAGTACAAACATTTGACGAGAACAAACTTTGATGATGTTGTAAAACATGTCTGTTTCACTGCCTGAAGGGAACAAAGGGATGAAAGAACAAAGAATCCCCTCAGACAGCAAGGGATTCCATTGAAGCTTTAGTTATGCAACTGGTGCCAATAAAATGTCTCGCTGAATGACGCTTTGCTGTGTTTTTTTGTTGTTGTTTGTTTGTTTGTTTGTTTGTGTGTTTTTTTTTATTTATTTTCTTTTTTGGTTTGACTATTGTTGCCTGAGCAAAATATATGCATTGGGACCAGCTCTATGTTGAGTTATTTAAATAACGAAGTCAAATGCCCTTAAAATTTTGTTATTACCAAAACTCTTTTGATTGTCAAATATTAGTGAAAAAGTATCATATGAGTAATGTTTACATAGCAGCTATTCCATTAACTATATGTAATTCATGGAAATACCTGAAAACATGGCGGTACCAGTTTAGACTGTGACAGAACAAATAAACACAAGCAGGTTTCCACCATGTAAAATTAGGTAATGTGCTTAACTCATTGACTTACCTTTTAACTAGCAAGCTGTATAAGAGGAAACAGAGGCATGCACAGGTTAGACTGTTCAAAGGAATATATTGGGACTCAAGTACAGAAAGTTTAACTTACATCACTATGTCATATTGCCTCTGAAGCACTACAAAGTTGCACACTGTCAAGCTGCAAATTGTGCTTATTTTTCCTTGGAGTCGTGGTTTAATTTGTATATTTGAAGATTTTCCTTTTAAACAATTCTAGAATAACTCATATCTCAAAAGAAATATTTAGTAACTACTACTTTTAACCAAGACCTGTTAAAGAATGAACAGATACAGTCACTGTCTTCAATAAATACTTTTAGCAAATAAGCAATCAAAAAAGAAAAATGCAATAAGAATCAAAAGTCCTTTTCTATAACTAATAAATGATAAATATAGATTGAAATATGTCCTTACCTTCTCTCAAACAGTGCCTCCCAAAATGTATTACTTTATTGTCCTGATATCTAGTTTGTATGAGTGAGGAGCCCTCCATGTCTGTTCTAGTTGTTCAGTTCTGACCTGGGAAAGTTTCTAAATTCTCCACTCTACACTGTCCTATGTTTTGCTTAAACAGCAATTCCTTTATCCTTAATGCTCTGCAGTGCCTAAGATCACCTCTGAGAACAGAAGCAACTATTAACAGTTTTAGACATTATAAAATCTTTTAGTCAAATAAGGAATAATTAAGATGTCATTTAATGTCATAATTATAATGTCATTTTTAAATTCATCACAAAAACATTTTCAAACCTCTTCACACAATATTGGAAACTGATTGACCCCATGATCTCTTTTCAGATCTCTTTTATGTCCCATGGTTTTGTTGTTTTCTATATATTCGCTTCATATCTCTAAGGAGATAATTAACCAATTTATTAATTAAAAAATAAATTTTATTCATCATATAAAATAGTAACATTGGAGTATTTTTCTATGAATGATTCTAGAAATAACATTTGTTTACTAGAACATCTAATATAAAAATAGAATCATTATTCATTCTTTCCTGATTTTATAAAGGATGTTTGCTAACTTATCATAGTCTCCCTTTTTCTTATCTTCACCAAATAAACAATTGGGGTAAAAGAAGGGGAAAAAAAGCAAACAGAAATATGACGATTAGAGTATTTTTTTTTCTGAATTGAATATAAATTTTATGGCCACTTCTCTACCTCCCAAATTAAACAAATAAAAAAACACATTTTCTCTTTCTCATCCACTTTGCATTTGCTAAATTTATTGAACCAGATGTAATATCATATGCACTACAGAAAAATCAAGTGTTTTTGGTTCTATAGTATTTGGCTTATATAAATAAAATATGCTTTAAAAGAAGAAATACAAGAAATTATAAAAATAAAGCCTTTTTTCCCCTGGTAGTTCTTTAGGAACAAATCATAAATATAATAATATAGTCTACAGGCAGTCCACTAATCATTAATTAGGTTCCTTGAAAAGTTAAAAGGACGTACTTGAGTGTAAGACCCACTTTGAACCATAGTGATACCTCTATAATCAAATATGGTCTGCGAAGAAATTTTGAAGATAAAAATATTTTTACTTCTTGGCAAAAAGAACATGCCCCTTCTGGTTAATTTTTAATGAACTATCCAATGCTTTTTCCAAAAAGATATTGCAATAGTCACTTCAATAGAATACTTGTGAACTCCATAAGAGCTTTTGAGGTATTAGGGTAAAAATGCATTTTGAAAAATAAAAGACAAGTGTGTGTTTTTATCCCTTCATTTCTTTTTTCTTTTCTTGTTTCATTCCTTCAACATTCATTGATCAGTTCAATAATATAGACAAGAACGTGACTTCAAAGGTGTTGGAAATTGGCATTAAGAAACTCATAGTGCCAAAACCGGTTTGGTTCAGTGGATAGAAAGTCAGCCTGCGGACTGAAAAGTCCTGGGTTCGATTCCGGTCTAGGGCATGTACCTTGGTTGCGGGCACATCCACAGTATGGGGTGTGCAAGAGGCAGCTAATCGATGATTCTCTCTCATGGATGTTTCTAACTCTCTATCCCCTCTCTTCCTCTCTGTAAAAAATCAATAAAATATATTTTTAAAAAAGAAAGAAACCCATAGTGAACATTGAAATATTAATTAATGTGGGAAGATATTATTCTTCAGACTACTGATAAAGGTTAACTAGCTTAATATAGGAAGGAAGGGGCTCCAGAGAGGATAGGGGCATCTTGGCCAGAACAATTAAAACAGCCATAAACCAAGTACAGAGGTACCTCTGGCCTGAGCAGCTGGGAGAGCCATAGGGGTCATAAAACATCTCTGGCCAGGGGGGGCGGGGAAAGGTAATTTTTATCTTTGAACAGTCAAGCCAGCAGTTTCAGTCTTAAGGCTTGGCAGATAAGGTTACTAGGTACCACAAGGTAGATCAAAAGCAACTCCAACTTGAACAGATAAGATGGATATGCGAAAGACAAAGAAAAGACACGGGATATTGGGATCAAGGAAACGTATGCTCACAGAGGATAGAGGAATGTGGCAAAATAAGGGGAGAGAAATAAAGGGGCATTGGCCTTTGAAACTAGTACTAGGTAGCAGCAGAGTGACCAATGAAAAAGGCATGGGTCCTAGATTAAGGGAAGGGGTCTCTAGAATATATAACACCTCAAGACAAAGAGAGCTGCCCAGCCTGGTGTGGCTCAGTGGTTGAGTGCCCACCCAGGAACCAAAAGGTCACTGGTTCAGTTCCCAGTCAGGGCATATGCCAGGTTGCAGGCTTGGTCCCCAGTGTGGGGTGTGCAGGAGGCAGCCAATCAATGATTCTCTCTCATCATTGATGTTTCTATTTCTCTCTCCCTCACCCTTTCTCTCTGAAATCAATAAAAATATATATTTTTTAAAAAGACAAAGAGAGCGGTGGCCACCCTTCTTAGGGAATCCCTCTTTAGCCAGGAGAAACAGAGTTTTAGAATTAGGGTTTTAGAGGTAGTATTTGCTTTGAATAATGTTTCTGTACTTCTCACCTACCACCTTTTGTCCATGGCTTCATTCTTCGAATCTATCTGGACAAGAACCCGGAGGGAAAACCACCATTGCACCCTGCTCACAAAAAAAAACAAAACAAACAAAACAAACAAAAAACAAAACACATATACCCTAAATCAATGCCATAGGTTCTAGAAACACAATTAACACTAATGCAATACATAATCACAAAAGTACTGAATAATCTTGAAGTAATTTGTAATTTTTAACATGAATTACATAAATCCTCACTTTTTTTTTTTATGTGCATTAATTTCTTTGCAATAGTTCTCTCTCACCATGAAACATCTCCAGGACTATAATTTGTCTCCTGATTCTTGAGGAAAACAATAATGTTTGATTATGATTTTTTTTTGTTAATCCTCACTGGAGGACATTTCAGAGAGAGCATGGAAAGAAAGGAGGGAGGAGAAAGAACAAAAGTGAGAGAGAGAGAGGGAGAGAGAGAGAAAGAGAGAGAGAGAGAGAGAGAGAGAGAGAGAGAGAGAGAGAGAGAGAGAGAGAGAGAAGGCCTTATCAATTTATTGCCTCCTGCATGTCCCTAGGATGGTAAGCAAAACAGCAACCCAGGTACATACTCTTGAGTATGAATTGAACCCACAATTCTTTGGTGCATAGGTCTATGCTCTAACCATTGAGCGCAGTGGCCAGGGCTGATTGTGTTCTTTAACTGATATATGCTTCTACCTTTGATTCAGCTGTAACTCCTAGACCAAGTTGTTTCTGTAGTTTTTCTAAGTCTTCATCAGAACTTCCTCCATTTATGGCAGATTATGGTGAAAGTTATTAGCCTGCCCTTGTAAAATCAAGTCCCTGGTATACAGCAGGTTAGCAGGCACCTACAGATTGGCCGGATGCATATTCCTTGAGCATCTGAAGCTTCTCTAACCCATCTCATTTGATATTTTCATTGAAGTTAACTCTGCAATATTTGATCATTTATAAAAGATCAAATAAGTTATATAATAACTAGCAGTAGAATGAGCAATGGTAATAGAGGGAAAAATGTAAACACATGCCAAGCACATACTCTTTTGAAACATGTTTTAGAAGCTAATATCCATGATCTGACCTTTACCTATTTAATTGCCTCTTCATTTATGTCAGTGATTTTACAGAGCTTCTTGAGACATTTTGTGTTTGGCTTTTGGAATGTGCATTTCTTTCTATTACTGCTTAAACCATTATTACAAATGTTGTGGCTGCAATCCCCATTTTACAGTTCGTTTTTAGGGATCAGGAATGTGAGCACTGGGTAGTGGGGCTCTCTGTTCGGAATTCTGAGACTGCAATAAAGATAATGATGATAATGATGATAAGGATGAGTGCAAACTCATCTGAGGCTCAAGGTCCACTTCCAAGCTCACATCGTTATTGGGAAAATTAACGTCCTTGCAGTGATGGAGTTCATGCCTGCTTGCTTCTCCAAGGACAGCAGGAGAGCGATTCTCTGACCTCTGGACCCCCTCTGATAGGGCATGGCTGCTTAGGTCTGGCCCACCAGAGGTAATCTGCCATTCGATTAACACAAAGGCAGAGAATGTAGGATCCTAATGACATCTGCAGAACTCCTTCACCTTCTCCCAGTGACATAACCTCATCATGAATTGACATCCTGCATATTCACAGGTCCTGCCAAGTTCAAGGGGAGGGGATTACACAAGGTAGTGGATCTTTCTGAGGTCCTCATAGAATTCTGCCTACCACATTGTACTACTTTTTATCAATAATTTTGTTTCAACTTTTGAGCTGCTTATCCTCAAAGATCACTACCTTTTAACTTCAATTGGACTTCTCTGGAAGCCTTTTCTTTGGTTTCTTAACAGTTATTACGAAGGTCTGCAATTGGAAATACTAAAAGAGCACTGTGCCAGCACTCTTACAAGAACTTTATGTTCATTAACTACTTTTATCCTGAGGCTTGGCTTTCAAATGACAGATATTTTCAAGTCTATGAGCAGATCTTCCCAAGAACTTCATTTTTTAATGAAAAAACAAACAAACAAACAAAAAAAAACAACCACACACACACACAAAAAAAACAGAAACACTCACATACAGGCAAAACAACAAAAAACAAACAAACAAAACAAAACAAAACAGAAGTTTGGAGATTAAACTTTCACAAATGTTAAAATAATCCTGTTCTCAGAAGACAGTATTAATAATGTTTGAACCTGCTTATCTCACCCACTATGCCTGTGTACATATTTGTGACCATAAACATTCTTATGACAAAAAACATAAAGTATAATCTGTCAGGCATCCTAACCTCACTGCCTAAGTGACCATCACAACCAAACAGACAACTGAACAGGCTGCATAGGGTGGCTAGACCAGCAGGGGGGTTAAAGAGGGGCAACCAAATGACCGAACAGCAGGCTTCGGGGAGGGGGGGCAGTTGGGGGTGACCAGGCCAGCATGGGGGCCAGCAAGGAGTGGCAGGGGTGGAAGTTAGGAGTGACCAGGCCGGTGGGGGGGGGGGGGGGCTGTTGGAGGTGACTAGGCTGGTGGTGGTGGGGGGGGGCAGTTGAGGGTGACCAGGCTGGCGAGGGTGGCAGTTAGGAGTGACCAGGCTGGTGAGGGGGGCTGTTGGGGGTGAGTAGGTTGGCAGGGGAGGCTGTTAGGGGCAATCCGGCAGGCAGGCAGGTGAACAGTTAGGAGCCAGTGGTCCCGGATTGTGAAAGGGATGTCCAACTGCCAGTTTAGGCTCAATCCCCAGGTTCAGGCCTAATCCAGGAGTCTGACACCCCCCAAGGGGTCCCAGATTGGAGAGGGTGCAGGCTGAACTGAGGGGACCCCCCCCCCTCTCCTATGCATGGATTTCATGAACTGGGCCTCTAGTAGAAATGTAGTGCCCTTCCTCCTGTTTATCAACAAAGGGAAGATTTCATCAAACTTATTTCTTTTATCTCAGAAAGCTAAAACTGTATAAAGTGAGTTGTATTAAAACAAATGCTCTGCACTTCAAAATTCTCATATGCTCCACCTCTTTCCACACATGTCTATCATCAGTAGGGCATAGCCAAGGCTCTTCTTTCCCACACTGAGAAACACTTGCCTGAGTCAATGTTTCTCACGAGTTTGATTGAAATTTTCCTAGTAAATATGTATTCCTTTGTTTTAACTGACATTTTAAAAATGAATGCGTGCCTCCTATATGCAACATTCAAGGTGCTTCCCTACATTATTTGTAACGCTAACACTGGATTACCTGCAACACTGGAAGTGAGATACTCTTGGTCCCATTTTAGCTAGTCAGAAGCTGTGGTTATAGAACTTAAATAACTTAGCAAAGGTCACTAGAAAGTAGATAGAAAAAAAAAATGAGACAAATTAATTTTTTATTCCAAATTTCTAGTAGACTACCTTTCATAAAATGCAGATACTTATATGGGAAGGTTACTAAGCCACTTAACATTAATTCAGCACCAAGACTGTGGACAGTAATATACTGGGTAAAGGTACAGGCTTCTTGAATAATTCCCCTTTGAGAGCACAGTCTCTAAAGTTACAAAGCCCTCAATAAATGTGAACTATATTAGTTATAAATTAGTTATATTAAGTAAATTGCCAGTCATATATATTTAAAATATAAATTAATTTTATTAGATACTTTTTCCCCCCTATAAGTATCTTTGAGAATTAGAGAGTATTTGGGGAGAGGAAATGAAGCACTATTGTTACAAGTGGGTCTGTAGTGGCCAACACCACTGAAGGCTCTAGACACATGTGTCAAACACAAGGCCCGTGGGCCAAATCCGTCCCACCAGGCCTTGCAATGTGGCCCGCACCTCGCTGTCATCACTGCACTCCGCTGCGTTTCCATCACAATGACAGTTTATGACTGTTCAGTAAACCATTCGGCCCGCGATTTAGGCTGGATTTTAGATTTTGGCCCCTTCTCTGATTGAGTTCAACACCCCTACTCTAGGAATTCCATTGGGTAAAGATCTGGAGAATTAAGAGGAAAGAGATGAATGTGGATCAAAATGTATGAGAATTCTAAAACCAAAATCTCTTAAACTACCCCCTTATAAGACATATAATTGCTCCATGTCTGTAGCTATGAAAATAAGCATTTGGTTGTTACAATCTCTAGACTCCTATGTCTAGTTCTTACATTTCAAGCTTTCCAAAACTAGGAAACAAGCTTCATGAAGGTGGTGTCATGTTCTTTTACTGCTTTATTCTTAGCATTTGTCTTAGTGTTTAGCACACAGTAGTTGCTCAACAAATCTTTAAAATAATGCATTTGAATTAATTAATGGAGAGATAAGTGTATGACTTATCTTAATATTATATAGTAAAAAAAAAACACACACAAAAAAAACTCAAAAACGCATTCAACAAACTTACTCTGGATGGACACCTTAATTGAATCAATATAAATAATATAATCAGCAATTTTGGTGATTTAAATTTGATCTCTGTATATTTTTTATCATGTCCTTGCATCATTAAAATAATAGTGAGCATGATCCCCCATACACATGTATTCATGCTAACTTATATACTATATGAAGTATTAGTAATGTGTAGCTTTCCTATTATTAGTTAATGGGGATTTAAATTTTCTTTATGCCCTGCTGTCTATGCTCTGAGTAGCACAAACTCTTCAGCTGGAGCTGCTGATATGAATTCTGAATATTAAGGCATCCAGAAGAGTCAATTAGCTGTTAAGGATTCAGTGAGTGCACAACACGATTATAACAGTTCACTCTCCTCTTCCCAGGGCACTGCTGCCAACATAAAAAAGAATCACCCCTGCATTCCAGCTCCGCAGTATTGTTCCAGCTGGTGATTGCTCCACTCGTGACAAATGGCACCGCGCAGCAGAAACTGTGTGAGCCTGAGGATCGGGGGACTTGGACTTTCCTCATGACTGATGAGCTGAGAAACCTCAGCAAGGTCCTTATATCTTGGGCTCTGGTTTTTGATTTTGTAAGTGACAAGCAACAGTGACCAATTCTTGCGTACCTTACAGAAATAAAAACTAGAGCACCCTGTGACATGCCTGCTGACAGAAGAGCAAGTGTGATTTGGTACTGGAATGTATGCCCTAGTCTTTGTGCAAAGAGCAAAATAAATGTCATTAGTGTGCTGGTGCAACCCCTCGGCTCCCCTCTTTCTAAGCTATAATGCTTGGTAAGTGACTGGGAATGATTTCCACAGAGTAGATTTTTAGAAAGAAAACCAATAGTTTGTGCATATAATAATTAACAACGAACATCATTAAACATACCTATTTATCAATTTTAAACATTAAAGACTTTTCTACTATAATTCAAGATTTGATAAGATGTCTAAAATCCAGTAACAGCATCAGTGTTTTCAAGCATATGGTTTCACTTAAAAATAAGTTTCTGTACATTAAAAACTGTCATGCAGATATATGCAAAGAATGTATTGTTCAATATATTCTACCAACTTAATTTAACTGTCTTAAAAGGCTCACTATTCTTCATACGTCTTGTTATGACTTAACTAATTAAAATGTATTTGCTTATACCATCATAAACAATACTATATGACAACCACTTATATTTCAAAGTGCTTTCACACAAATTAACTCAGTTTTAGTGACTCGCATAAAATTAAATAGTGAGTGAAGAGTGGAGATTGATCAAGAAATCAGGGCTTACGGCTTACTCTCTGGCCTTGACCAGGTAGCTCAGTTTGTTGGGACATCATCTGGATGTGCCACAGTTGTAGGTCCCTCCCCTAGTCAGGCCACATACAGGAGTCAACCAACAAGTGCATAAAGTGGAACAATGGACCAATATTTCTCTCTCCCTCTCTAAAAAACAAACAAACAAAAAAGTCACTCTATAAAAACTCAACTGTGTCCTAAACTGAGGCAATTTCAATATTGAAACTGAATACTATCTTTGTAATAGCTCTTGTGGGGCTGAGGAACTTTCATTTCATACTTAGTTAATGTGTTTGAAATAAGGTGTGTCCAAAAAGTAACTGAAAATAAAAGTTTTTTTTTGTTCGTTTGCTTTTTCCATTGAGGTTCACGTTTCCTATTTTTATGATGGTGTATTTTTTCATGTTAACCCTTGAATGAACAGTAATCCTTTGGTTTATAGACACTTTCTATCTAGAAAATTCTTCTGATTGCTCCCCTTTTGATTTCCTTAAGCACTTCATTTTCTTTTGTGCGAGGAGCCTAAAGCTGCGGGGATCTTCCTTTTCCACGTCCCTCATGGAAAGAGAGATGAACGAACCGGTTCTAAGTGGAGGTGCCCAGGGATTGAGAAATATTGGAAATAAAGAGAGAAGACACAGAGATAGATTTCAGGCTGGGAGCTGGGAGGGCCGCTGAACTCCTCTGCTGGAGAGGCAGACTGACGACCTCCTAAGTCACACAGGAAACCTATTTATACTCCAATCCAACAAGGGAAACAGGAAAACAAGGAGCCTGTAAGGGCCCAGGTCCCACCCACTCCTTCCTCCTGGACAAACACAAGCCAGGAACTAAGACATCTCCGCACTCCCAGGGCGAGAGTGCAACTGACATGATTCTGTCAATATCCCGGGCCCAGTCAGCAACAATCTAATGTCCAGGTATCTTCCCATTTGGCCCTCTACACTTTTGGATTGCAGGTGGCCTACACACACACACACACACACACACACACACACACACACAGACACCAGTCACACTTTGGTACTGACACCATTGTAAATAGCCTAGTTATGAATCGCTGGAAGGGAGAGAATCATGCCATTAGTGCAGTTTTGCCAGGAAGCTGCAGACTGACACTCCCCAGGATGCCACCTGCCTCGCTGGGGGTTCAGAACTGGGCAGGGGAAGAATAGATGCATGCCCAATAAAGCCTGGGCAACATAGGGAAGGTACTTGTGTGTCACACCTGGGAACAGGTCATTGGCCACTGTAAATGGGAGAAGATTTGAGATACTTGTATAGTTAATCTCCTAAAACAGAGGTGAGATACCTTTTTTTCTGCCAAGGGCCATTTGGATATTTATAGCATCATTTGTGGGCCATACAAAGTTATCAACTTAAAAATTAGCCTGTTAGATTTGGTCAAACATTTAATTGATTCACCCCTAAGGCCTTGGCAGGGCCAGACTCAGTGATTTCTTCGGTCTTATAAGGGTCCCAGGCCGGACATTCCCTACCTCTCTTAGGAGCTCTCTCTTGTGATCTTGGTTCCCACTCCCTGGCTTTGGAGTTCCCATGTTCTTGCATTTGCCCACACACAATGGACTCATGGGCTGCAACCAGCTCAATGCTACACTGGACCCAGCTCTATGGAACAGAAACCCTGGACACTGGCTTTGCTTTCAGTTCAGCTGCACCTCTTCCAGGACTGGATAAGGGCAGTGGGACTTTGGAAACTGAGGGATGTAATTCCAAGAAAATAAAAAAAACACTCCTTCTCCTATGCCAGTCTCAGAAAATTCTTTTTCTCAAGATATTATAAGGACCTGACTCTCAAAGGGATCCCCCACTTCCAATGGTAACAGTATTATTTTAACACTAGAGGCCTGATGCATGAAATTGTGCATGGGGCTTGGCCCTCCCAGCCCTGACTTCATCCAGAAGGTTGTTCGGAAGGTGGTTTGGCTGCCTGGTCTAATTAGCATATTATGCTTTTATTATTACAGATCGGGAGACCCTGTGAATGGATACAATAAAGTATATTATTACAATTGTATTACACTAGAGGCCCAGTGTGCGAAATTCATGCATGGAAGGGAGGTGTTCCTCAGCTTAGCCTGCACCCTCTCCAATCTGGGACCCCTCTCACAATCCAGGATTGCTGGCTCCCAAATGCTCACCTGCCTGCCTTCCTGATTGCCCCTAATTACTTCTGCCTGCCAGCCTGATCACCCTCTAACCACTCCCCTACCAGCCTGATTGATGCCTAACTGATACCCTGCCAGCCTGTTTGCCCCTAACTGTCCTAACCTGCAGGCCTGGTCATCCCTAACTGCCCTCCCCTGCTGGCCATCTTGTGGTAGCCATCTTGTGTCCACATGGGGGCAGGATCTTTGACCACATGAGGGCAGCCATCTTGTGTGTTGGAGTGATGGTCAATCTGCATATTACTCTTTTATTAGATAGGATAGAGGCCTGGTGCATGGGTGGGGGCCAGCTGGTTTGTCCTGAAGGGTGTCCCAGACCAGGGTGGGGGTTCCTTTGGGGTGTGGGACAGCCTGGGCAATGGGCCTGTTTGGTTTGCAGGCCAGCCATGCCCCCTGATAAACCAAGTGGAGGCCCTGGTATCTGGGATTTATTTATCTTCTATAATTGAAACTTTGTAGCCTGGAGCAGAGCCAAGCCTTCTGATTGCTCCATGGCAGCAGCCATTTCTGTTGGAATTTATGTATCTTCTATAATTGAAACTTTGTAGCCTTAAGCAGAGGCTTGGGCTAGCCAGGGTGTGCTGAAAGCTTGGCTTCCTCCATTGGCTGGGGCAACCCCAGCCTCCGCGCTTTCCAGCTCTGTGGCTGCCACCATTTCTGTTTGGATTTATGTATCTTCTATCATTGAAATTTTATAGCCTTGAGTGAAGGCCTAAGGCTGTAATACCAGGCTGAAAGCTTGGCTTCCTCTATTGCTGGGGAAATCCAAGCCTCCCTCCTGCTCTCTGTGGCCGTAGCCATCTCGGTTGGGTTTATTCACATATTCGCTCCTGATTGGCCAGAGGGCATGGCTTGTGGGCATAGTGGAGTGACGGTTAATTTGCATATTATTCTTTTATTAGATTTTCAAGAAAAGGATACAAGTTTTATCTCCACAGAAAGAAATTTAAGTTTAAATAAGATTCTCAAATTTAGAATTTATATGCTAGTCTACATTCAGCAATTTCATGTTTATACCTCTCTGAGCTTTCTTTTTCATTAAAGTGTTAAAGTTAGGTTAAAAAATTTCAACAAGTTGACACTTTTATCTGATAGTGTTGCCTTACCTACCAGATTGATGAAGATGCAATTAATAAACCTTTTACACTACCAGAATTGGGATCAACATCATTAGTTAATAAAAGAAAACAATTCTATTATTATAACTCTGGACCTAGCAAATATGAGAAAAAAATAGATATTAGGCATCATTTTTCTTCAGAGTAAATTTTAATTTAATCCACCTCCTAGAATTTTTAATAAAAGAATAAAACTAAAGAATGTTCACTATCAGATTTTAAATAACTGATACAAATTTCCTAATTATGAAATACTGTGTTTATTGTTGCAATATGTGGAAAACACAGTAAAGCTCCCATCGGAAAAGCCAACTGTATATTCATCATTCAAAAAACACATGGCCGCCACCAAATAATTCTACCAACCAGTTCCATTGTACATCAGCCACTCAAAGGTGCATTCTCTGATTACTCAGTCCTTACCCTTCTAATTTAGAGCTCCTTAAAAATTCAAAGCTTTCTACTAGTATACTTGTTTCCCTTGAGCTCCTGTTGCTTCCTTATAGTCTTTGACATATATTTAAAATCTTTCACTAGCTCTACTGCTGCTGTAGGCTTGCTTTACTATATACTCCCCCTTAATCATTTCAACCAGGTTAGAAAACAAAAGGGCCCAAAATACACTCATGTCATGGTTTTCTTCAGAAATCTATAAGTGATTTTAAAAATAAAATTTAAATTGGTCATTACAGTATTTTAAGATTATTTATGAGCTAAAGATGAACAAAAAAATCCATGCCAATAAAGGTAAGCTTTGATACACTTAATATTTTATCACAGAAATAAATACTCATATTAAGAATTAATATGAAGAGATTATGCCAAATAAGTAAAATAAATATGCTAGGCACAGATGATAGATATAGCTAGATGTCAAAAGATAAACCAGAAAACCAAAGAAAAGGGGTTAGGATACATTAATATATATATATATATATATATATATATATATATATATATATATATATATATATATTTGCCTGTATATACTCAGGTGTGGTAATGTGCTATTCATATTCTGGTGTCTATCAAGGAAACGAAAAAACAGGACATAGGCTTTTTTTTTTTCTTTCATTTTACATAAAAACTTTCCAACAAGGAAAGACATAATTACCTATTGAACACTTGATCAGCATGTTCTCCGAGAACCTATCTATCATAAGGTATACTTCAAATTATCCCCCAGGAAAAAGTTACAGTGCTCTTTTTAGTTAGCTTTTGTGTAATGATAGACCACATAATGCCTAGTTTATAAAAAGCTGGAAATGAAAATGGATGTGTACAGCCAACATGCACCTGTGCATATAGGGAAAATCAGCCACAGTGGCTTCAAAAATATCTTTGCAAGGAAGTGGTAAGAAGATGCGGAAGTGGAAAGCAGGTGCTCTGTGGCCGCAGCACTTTGGTCTGTGGTATGGATCAATGCAAAGACCTTGGGCTAGCGCTCAGGAAGCCTAGATTCTAAATTTGGCTGAGGCACTGAATGTCTGTGACTTGGTACAAGTAAGTTGATTGCAAGTTTAGAGATGTTAAAATTAAGGAGATTGACATCTGTTCTAACAGACTATCCTTTTTGCCATAAAACATGGTTACTAGTATGCAGATACTAGAAGAAGAATAAAGAAAATAAGAAGAGGAATTGCCTGGCTGGTGTGGCTCAGTGGTTGTGCATTGACCTATGAACCAGGAGGTCACATCCCGGTTTGATTCTTTGTCAGGGGACATGCTTGGGTTGCTGACTCGATCTCCAGTAGGGGGCATGCAGAAGGCAGCTGATCAATTATTCCCTCTCATCATTGATGTTTTTATCTCTCTCTCCTGCTCCCTTCCTCTCTGAAATCAATAAAAATAGATTTGTTAAAAAATAGAAGAGGAATTTCTTATGCACCTAACATTGAAGTCATAATTGAGTCATAATCTTCAAATTAAATTTAAAACAACTTATTTACTTTTGAAAGACATTAAATAGTTTTCAAATTCTATTAATGGATGTTTTGCAGCTGAAGTGATATTTCCCAGATGTTTTAGATTGCAATTCTATTTCTGCCGATGTAACAAACACGTGAAATCTTTTTTCATTACACAGCAGTTATAGTTAGCCTAAACTTTAGCCTTTTTTTTTTTTTTAGTCACAGCCTTGAAACAGACAAATTAAAGGTATATTCCCCACACAAAAAAAATAAATTAAAACTTTTTCTAATGAAAAATATATTTTCCGTCTCGGGTCCTCATTCCCAAGAGGACCAACAAAAGAAGGAATAACGGTCGTGCCAAAAAAAAGGCCGCGGTCATGTGCAGCCTATTCGTTGCACCAACTGCGCCCAGTGCGTTCCCAAGGACAAGGTCATTAAGAAGTTGTCAATTGAAACATAGTGGAGGCCGCGGTCATCAGGGACATCTCCGAAGCCAGTGTCTTTGACGCCTATGTGCTTCCCAAGCTGTATGTGAAGCTGCATTACTGTGTGAGCTGTGCCATTCACAGCAAGGTAGTCAGGAATCGGTCTCGTGAAGCCAAGAAGAACTGAACACCCCCACACAGATTTAGGTCTGCGGGTGCTGCCCCGCGACCTCCACCAAAGCCCATGTAAGGAGCTGAGTCTTTAAAGAGTGAAGAAAAGTTCTCTGGGGAAAAATAAATGGAAGTTGTATTTCAAAAAAAAAAAAAAAAAGAAAGAAAAATATATTCTCTCCTTTATTAATGCCCTATTGTCCTACTAAGTAGGCTCTCACTGGATAAAACCCACCTCCCTACACCTCCACCAAACAAAATCTCACACATGCCCTTGTGTATGCTTGCTTGTGCATACAGCACACACACACACACACACACACACACACACACACACACGACCTGTCCTTCTCTCTCTCCCTCTTCCTGTAATTCATACATATCATATAGGTACTAAGGAACTTGCTGCTGACTTTTGTAGAGATCTCACGATTTAAAATAATTTCTAAAAAAAAATTCTTATTTGATAAAATATTACATTTCACCAGTAGAATCACAAAGTCATTGGCACCTCAGACATTATCTAGAAATCCCTGTTATAATAATGGAAGCAGAAAACCCACACCAAAAGGCTTCCCCTACATCCCTGGAATGTCCAAAAGGCCTTGTTAGAGTATCAGATAATTTTGGCATCCCACCCTTTAAATCATTAACAAAATAAATTCTAAAGACACTTAGCCATTTTTTTATTCTTATTATTATCACCTTGGAAATAATTTTTAAGTAACATCATGGTGGCAGATAGCCTGTATTTTACATATTCCAAGAAAATGATTATAATCACTTAAAAAATTAAAGTACAATTATGTTTGTATGACAATTTCAAAACATCATATATTCCAGAATTCAATAAGAAGTACACAGAGCCCTAACTGGTTTGGCTCAGTAAATAGAGCATTGGCCTATAGGCTGAAGGGTCCCAGGTTTGATTCTGGTCAAGGGCATGTACCTTGGTTGTGGACACATCCCCATTATATGCAGGAGGCAGCTGATTGATGTTTCCCTTTCATTGATGTTTCTAACTCTCCACCTCTCTCCTTTCCTTTCTGTAAAAAATAAATAAAATATTTTTTTTTAGAAAAGAAATATACAGAGTCCTACAGAACATAGGATATCATAGACATAATTTGGTAGATATTTGACATTACTCATATAGAAATTCCTGCTCCATATCACTGTATGTTTCCTTATGGAAGCAATTTTATATTTAATATTTTACTGCTCTTTGAAAGCAGAAATAATCAACCTTTCCTTATTCTATATAATCAAAGCCTAACATGCTAAGTGTCCAGTTGTCCAGTCATCCGTTCAACCAATCAAAGTGTAATAATATGCTAAGGCTGCTCAACCACTCACCATAACATGCACTGATCACCAGTGGGAAGACAGACAACCAAGCAACCAGTCCTTATAACATGCACTGACCACCAGAGGGCAAACGCTCAACACAGGAGCTGCCCCCTAGTGGTCAATGCACTCCCTCAGGGAGAGCACCGCTCAGCCAGAAGCCAAGATCACAGCTGGAAAGCACAGCAGGTGGTGGAAGCCTCTCCCGCCTCTGCAGCAACACTAATGATGTCCGACTGCTGACTTAGGCCGGCTCCACACAGGACACTACCTGAGGGATGCCCTAGAGTACACAATTTTTGTGGACTGGGCCTCTAGTATATCTTACTTAATAAAAGAGAAACATGCAATTAACTAACCATCACTCTGCTACACCCACAGCCAATCAGAGTGAGTATGCAAATTAAGCCAACAAAGATGGAAGTTAATTTGCATATGCAGGCACAGAGTGGCCAGAAGGGGTGGGATGCCTGCTATCAAGGGAAGCAGGGGTAGCAGAGGGAGTTACAGGAACGGTGCTCCAGACAGAAGTGAGGACCTGCTGGCTCCTGGGTGGCTGGGAATGAAGTAAGGGGAAGGAAGGCCTATTCTTGCATGAATATCATGGAATGGGCCTCTAATACATATATTCGCAGAATTGCAGAATTGTGGCCATAAAAATCAAGCAAATATCCTACTCCATAGTGTCTACCTGTGTGAAGGACTTAGTAATGTGAGTCTGGGATGGTAGGGTAGATAATGAATAAACTAATAGTGGCAGAGATTCTTTGAAGGCCATTAAACTTGAAGGCCAAATAACTTATTGTAGCAAAATGTCACAGAAAAGGTCAAATATTCCAGTTTTGTGAAAGAGGGAAGGCAGAATGAAGGAAAACTTAAAAGCTCCTAAAGCTGAAAAAAAATGTGTTCATTAAAGAAACATGAATTTTTAAAGTATTATCTAGGCATAGGCTGGCTTTAGCAGTGACAGATGTAAGATCTGGATTCTACAACAGTAGCAGAGAACAATTTAGTCTTTCTTGCAGTGCCCCCAAACATTTCTTAATATTTTAATAAATTCAATGTCAGAGGCAATTTCAGCATGCATATATACTCTTCAAAAATAATATTTGGCACACATAATATATATTCTTTACTTGGTTATTTTTTAAAAATATATTTTATTGATTTTTTTACAGAGAGAGAGGGAGAGAGATAGAGAGCTAGAAACATCGATGAGAGAGAAACATCGACCAGCTGCCTCTTGCACACCCCCTACTGGGGATGTGCTCACAACCAACCTACATGGCCTTGACTGGAATCGAACCTGGGACCTTCCAGTCCCCAGACGACGCTCTACCGCTGAGCCAAACCGGTTTCGGCAATTTACTTGGTTATTTTTAATAGTATTTTAAGATTTTGGAGTGGGTTGAAAAATGTCCCTAAAATTCATGCCTACTTGGAACCTCAGAATGTGACCTTATTTGGAAATAAGATGTGTGCTAGTATAACTAGTGAAGATGGGGTCATACTGGATTAAACCCAGTGACTGTTGTCCATATAAGAAGGTGTTATGAAAGGCATGAAGCATGGAGAACACCATGTGAAGGTGGAGAAGGTGTGAAGTTCTATGTCCACAAGTCAAAGAAGGCCACCATCTGCTGGAAGTCACCAGAAAGCAGGAGAAATGTATGGAATAGATTCTCCCTCCGAAACTCCAGAAGGAAGCAGCCCTGCCAGCACCTTGATTTCAGCCATGTATCCTCCATAATGGAGAAAACTAATTTCTTCTGTTTCAAGCTACCCTGTTCGTGCTGTTGGTTACAGCAGCCCTAGGAAACAGATGCAGAACGCTAGCAAAGTGTTGAAACATAATACTGTTGGTGCTCCATCGAAAAATGCTCAGGAATGTTGAGCCACAGTAACATTAAACCAGTGATTGCACTACATTAATAGCTAAGGAAATAGCCTACAATAATGTTACAGTGATGTAGCATGGCAATCTAACAGAATGTGTGTGCTAAAGTGTGATATTTTCAGAATGATGCCTAATGGTTGCATAAGAAATGTTTGACATCTGTTTCTAAGCTCAGCCAGGTATATATATCACACAAATTCTCCTCTTCTGGCATATGCATTTTTCATACTCATCACTAATACGGCCTATTTCAAGACATACATTTCTCAGCATTTCTAAAGCAATAGAAAATTATCGGTACATTGTTTAATATACAGAGAGTGCTCTACATCTGATGATTCAGAAATTATGTGAATAGACTGGATTTGTAAGTTCCTTTGTGAAGAAGCAGATAAAAGGCTTCAGCGCCCACTCGTTCCTTTCAAATTCAGCTTCCTCAGGCCTGAGACATGTGCTGACCTCCATGGCCGCACTGCTCAGGATGGGGGCACCTTCATGGGAAGCCTGGGCTCTGTCCTTCCCTACAGCCAGTTCCTTTTATGCTTCTTCAGTCAACTACTGAAGCCAGCAAGATAAAACCAGTAGCTTAGTTGTATCTTTCTGCACCTCCTGGGAAACAAATGGTAATTTATTCTATGTTGATTTCTTATCTGTTCTCCCTACCGTGGCCTCATGAATCCAAATCTCATAATCTGGCCAATTCTTCAATAAAATGAGTAGTTAACAGTTGTTTTTCTTGTAACCACAAATTCATCCTTTTAAAAAATGCTTTCACATGTTTAATTTCCACTTTCCTTTGTCTTTTTCATAGCAGGTCTGATAACACTCGGGCCCTGCTTCTCAGATAGTGTTATATTCAGAGAGACTGTCACTATAGTATATTTGTATCGTAAATGCCTACAGCACATCAGTATATACTTGTGAGAAATGTAAATTCTTAGGCCCCACAGGACACCCACGAGTCAGAAACTCCAGGTGTTGCCGAAACCAGTTTGGCTCAGTGGTAGAGCGTCGGTCTGCGGACTGAAAGGTCCCAGGTTCGATTCCGGTCAAGGGCATGTACATTGGTTGCGGGCACATCCCTCGTGGGGGGTGTGCAAGAGGCAGCTGGTCGATGTTTCTCTCTCATCAACGTTTCTAGCTCTCTATCCCTCTCTCCTCCTCTCTGTAAAAAATCAATAAAATATATATTTTTTTTAAAAAAGAAAAGAAACTCCAGGTGTTACCAACACATGCTCACATGTAGAAATCTCAGACTTAAACCTCTTTTCAGGCAGAGAAATCTACATATTTTGCACAGGAAGCGACAAGGGAATGTTTCCTGAGATGGCATGGTATACACATCTTGCAGCCACAGTATCTAATTCTTCTTTGCCCAACATCCTAAGTTCTATCAGCTCCTATGGTCAGGGCCCTGAGGGTGAACTTCCTGGTGACTGAGTTCCAGTGAGGAGGCATGTGGAGATTCACCTCTGAGTTTCATACTCTGAGGTTCATACCACATGGTTCATACTCTGAGGACTCAGGATGATAATCCCCCTAGAACACAGAACAGAAAGCTTTCTACTCTGAGACAAAATCGAGCCCTTCAGTCTTGGGAATGCAGCGAAAACCTAAATGAAAATCAACGTGGGACTTAAAACAAGCGTTTGAGCTATTACTGAAAAACTATTGCTGATGTTCCTTTTGACCAGAGGCATGAACTAGTGTGCTAGGACTAACGATACCTTTTTCCTCAGAACTGATGATCAAGTTGCAAAGGATTTAACAAGCCAGTTGGTAAACAAAGCTATTTCCTAAAAGTTACATAAATTACACTATTAAAAATAAAAGTAATGGAATGGAAAGACTGTCATTTCATAATTATTTTACTCCTAATCTCATTTATGGTTATCTAGGGTGTAAGGTCATCAATATCAACTGTATCCATAAACCATAAAACTATGTAATAGTGTCATTGGACCAGCCCTCCCAGCTCTGTGTTTAGTGACATCATGCTTATAGTCCAAATAGGTGATGGGTATATTTCTACCATAAATATTGGCAAACATGACACATCATGGTGCTTTCTCTCTCTCTAGAGCACATGTGTCAAACACAAGGCCCTCGGGCCAAATCCGTCCTTCCAGGCCTTGCAATGTGGCCCGCACCGCGCTGTCATCACTGCACTCCGCTGCGTTTCCATCACAATGACAGTTTATGACTGTTCAGTAAACCATTCGGCCCGCGATTTAGGCTGGATTTTAGATTTTGGCCCCTTCTCTGATTGAGTTCGACACCCCTACTCTAGAGAGTCAATGTTAGGGCTAAAGATTTCTACAAGTCCTATTAAAAAATGCTATTGTAGCCAAAACTGGTTTGGCTAAGTGGATGGAGCATCAGCCTGTGGACTGAAAGGTTCCAGGTTTGATTCCGGTCAAGGGTATGTGCCTTGGTTGAGGCACATCCCCAGTATGTGCAGGAGGCAGCTGATCAATGTTTCAAACTCTCTATCCCTTTCCCTTCCTCTCTGTGAAAAGTCAATAAAATATATTAAAATAAGTAAATAAATAATAAATAAACCTTATTTAAAAAATTGCTTTTGTAGAATAGACAGTAGATACTGGGAAGTTACTATATAATGTCATGTAATTTATGAAAGTCAAAGTTACTCAACTAAATGTTCTTATTTTATTGATGATAAAATTCCCTTACTTAACGTATTTATTATTAAAAATTGGTATTTAGTTTGATCAAAAACTTAATTTGCAAAAGAAAGTGTAGATTGTTAAAATGTAAACTTTTTAAACTGTAGATATTACTCTCTCTTCAGAGATTTTCATCTATTCATCTTTCCCTTACAAGACACTTTCATTCAAGTGAAATATACCTCTGCACCCTCTGTTCTGAAAATGTGCAATGTCCTTTTGAAAATCAACCTTACTAGTGAGTGAGAGGTAATTGGTTTTCTTTTGTCCATCTTTTAAATGGGAAAAAATAAAGAGAGGGCATAGTGCGATTATTGAGGCAATTGAACCTGCATGTTTCATACTTCAAATTAGTATTGTTAGGTGACTCTAGGAAGATAAAATCTCCAGCTTTGAGAAATTTGTATTGTGAAATGGTTTCCTTATCAGTGAGGTTAATGAAGATGTCAGCAAATGGGATGAGGGTTTGCCAAATGGAATTACTTTCACCTCCAATCCAACTTGGAAAAGGTGCTAATCAGTATATTAATCTTATCAGCAGCTAAGAAGGAGGATTTGGATGTAGCCATTTCTGCTCTTCATTAGAAAATCCTGAAAAGATAATTATTCTCAAAATCCATATATATATCTATACAATGAAAAAATATCTTCCATTTAAGCAAAGACCTCTATAAAGTAAAGACAAAGATGAAGATATAGGCCAAAAAGAGTTTTGAAAGATCATTTTAGACAGAAACATATCTAAAAGTTTGTTTAAAGTTTTCTGGAGTATTCAATAAATGAACCAGGAAAGTATTTCAATTAAACAAAATCATAGAAATAGAACCATCATACCACAGAAAAATAATGACGGAATTGAATAAGATCAGTACCATAAACTGAAAATATGCCCCTTTGAAAATATTGAGGTATAAGATAAAAGGGAAGTTTACTGCTATAAGGTTCACTACTTTGGACAAACAATCTGGATATAAAAAAAAAAAAATGAATAGGAACCCTTTCCTCACACAATAGAAAAATAAATTCTAGTAAGATTAAAGACCTGACTATTAATATAAAATGATAAAATTTCTAAAAAATAGTAGAACATCTTCATGACATACAGTAGTCAAACATTATTTAATAAGATAGAATCATCCAACCATAAAGGAAACAATTGATAATTTTGATTTGATCAATATTATGACCTCAGTACATAAAAATAACAGTAAGAGTGAAAAGACAAGACACAGAGTGAAGATTTAGAAAATCCGTATAAAACTATGCCTGGCCTGTGTTGCTCAGTTGGTTAAGCAACATTCATGCACCGAGAGGTAGTCTTTTCAATTCCCATTTAGATCTAAGTAGAGAACATGCAAGAGGCAGCACATTGATGTTTCTATCTCATCAATGTTTCTCTCTCTCCATCTCCTATCCTCTCTTTGTAAAAAAATCAATTAAAACATTTTCTTTTAAAAAAGAGAATCCAAATAATACCAAAATATGTAAAGAATTCCTATAAATCAATAATAAAAGTAAAACCTAACTTTTTTTAAAATGGATAAAATACTTTTTTATTTTAAAACTGTTTTCAGTTATAGTTTTCATTCAATATTATTTTGTATTAGTTTCAGATGTACAGCATAGTGGTCAGACAATAATGTATTTACAAACTGTTAGACCTGATATTTCCAGTATCCAACTGTCACCATGAATGGTTATTTTAATATTATTGATTATGTTTTCTATGCTGTACTAAAAATGGGTAAAAGGTTTGATGGCATATTTCACAAAGAAGGCATTCTGATATTCAATACATTTGTGAAAAGGCACTCAACATGATTAGTTGTTAGGGAAACCAAAATTAATAAACACAATGAGATATCATTATATAACAACCAGAAAAAAAAAATTAAAATACTGGCTCTTGGCCCACGTGGCTCAGTGGTTGAGCATATAAACCTATAAACCAGGAGATCACGGTTTGGTTCCCAGTCAGGACGTATGTCTGAATTGTTGGCTTAATACCAGGAAAGACATGCAGGAGGCAGCCAATTGATGATTCCCTCTCGTCATTGATGTTTCTATCTCCCTCTCCTCCCTTCCTCTCAGAAATCAATAAAAAAATATATATATTTTAAATTAAAATACTGGCAATAGCAAGTGTAGATGTGGATTTGGAGTAACTGCAATTCTCATGTACTGCTTATATATACTTCTTTTGAGACACTGGTGATGAGAGTATAAATTGGTATAATTATTTTGTAAAACTGGCAGTACTAAAGTTGAACATACAAATATCCAACAAACCTACAATTCTACTGATAAGTGTATACTTATAGAAATGTGTAAACATATCCCAAAAAATAGGTGTACAAGAGTGTTCTTGGAAGCAGTATTTAGAATAAACTTCAATTGGAAATAACTTAAATCTCTAGAGACATTACAAAAGATAACAAATTGGTGGTATATCAATACAATCAAATACCATAAAGCAAACACAATGTACTCCTGATAAACACATAGCAAGCATAGTTTGCAAAAAACAGATACAAAAAAAAAGTAAATACTTACTATTTAATTCCACATATATCAACTCATGGAGAGGAAAAATTAATCTATAGTGATTGAAGTCCGAATATTGCTTATTTCCAGAGAGGAATCTAGAAACAGTGACTGAAAGATAGGTTAAAGGACTGCTGGGAATTTCTATATTTTGAGCTGTGAGCTGCTTAAAAGGGTATGTTCACTTTGTAACATTTCATTGAGCTACGCACTTAAAACCTGTACACTTTACTATGCTGTATTTAAATATGAAATTTCCATTTAAATGGAAAAAAAGTTAAGAAGTTCAAGATGGATCATAAGATAAATATAATGGGTCAATCTGAAGAAAAAGTTAAGAAAAATATAAGAACATTTATATCTTCCATCTGGAAAATTAATGACAGGGGAGTAAAATGCAAAGTGATCATTTGAAAAAAGGCTAGAATGTTTTTAGTGTTCTTTAAAATGCTTTAAAGTAGAAAAGCTATAATATTTCCTTCTTCTAGAGGCTAGGTCTAGAAGTAATACAAATTACATAAGCAATAAGAAGACATTTTTATCATCTCAGATAACTTGAAATCTTGAGGTAGAGATTTTCCAGTTTTAGTTAATTTATTGGTTGAATACCATAATCAATAACTCAATTTTATTTCATTTTTCCACACCTGCAGGTTGGTTTGTGGCTAGAAGAATGAAACAACAACCTTGAACTGAAAACAATCAAGATTCACACCCTGGCGCTGATGAAAGACACCATTTCCTTTAGAGATTCATGTCTCTTAGGAATTCCTGAGTGTGAACAAAATCTCTTCTTAACAAGAGGAATACTTGCAAAGAAAATATTGGCACATATATACCACATCCACACGTAGGATAAACTCTTAAATATCCTTTGAAATTCCCCTGCTAACAAAACATGCACCTTCTTTGAGCGTTATTTTATGCCTTATATAAATTTTTGTTTCTCTTTTTAATAAAATGTGTTTCTTCCTTGGGGATTTACTCTCTCCACTAGGGATTACTCCTTACTAATAAATTCAACTGGACAATTAAAATAAGCACGTGCTAGATGCATTGTCACATTCAATTTTCACAAAAACCCTATGAGATAAGGTAGGTAAAACTACAGGGAAGCTCAGAGGGGTTAAATGACTTTCCCAAGGTCACACAGCTCAATATGGAAAACAACAATTCAGACTCGGGCCTGAATGAAATCCTTCGATGAGAGACACACTTTTTTGAAAAGTGATCAATAATAAATATTTTAGGCTTTGTGGGCCATACAGATGTAGCATGAAACCATCAAAAACAATAAATAAATTAATTAGGATAGCTGTATCCCTTAAAACTTTATTTTTTTTAAAGTGGGAGGTTTTATCCAGATCTATTACTAAGGGAAACAATAAGACAAATCTAGGTTGCAGAAAATTCTAAAAAAATAACTGAACTGGAGTCATCAAAAAAATGTGTGTTGGGGACAAAGATAGTTCCAAATTAAAGGGGACTAACGAGACATGATAACTAAAAGCAAAATATGATTCTTGAATTCTTGATGAATAAATTTAAAAAAACAAAAACTTGTGGGCAATTGGGGATATCTGACTATGAACTGCATAAGAGATAGTATTACTGCATTGATATTAAATTTCCTGGGTAAGATCATGGTATTATGATTATGTAGAAGCATGTTCTTTTCTTTGGAGATACAAACTAATAAAGTATTTGGAGAGAAAAAAGTGGCAGGCTGTTTGTCTTGAGTTTGTAGTTTGCTGATTCTCACTTTAAATGTCATAATACTCTGGGTGCCTACCACATATCCTGAAGGCAATGCTGCTTACAGTTTTATTTATTTGTTATCTAGACCTCCTTTATGAGAAAATCAAAAGGTTCTCATGTCCCGCATCTTGGTAGAACTTTAGACAGGTTTCTTCCTGATGATAGGCCCTGGATCTCTTTTCTTAGAACACCTACTTTAGAAGAATTGCAATTGTAATTTCTTTCTCTACTTGTACAGATACAAGACTTCTACAATCCAGGAATGTCTTTCTCAAGGACCTAGGACCCCACTATCCCTCTGAAATGATATAATCATCAAGATAGTGACCCTGTCTCCCCTTCTCTGTGAGGGAATAGGATACTAACTTGCACAAGCTCCAGTCAGATGTTCTAATCATATTGATCAACTTTTGTCCAATGACTTCCAGTATTTTTCCATGAACTTACCCAGAGCTTCAAAACTCCCCGGCCTTTTGTTTCATGAAGTTGAGTTCAACCTTTTTGCCCTATTGCAATAGCCCTAAATAAAGTCTTCTTAACCATTTTCTTTTATAAGCACCAGTGCAATTTTTATTTTATGTTTTTATTCTAGAATATCCATGGCTACTAGGTCTCAAAGTATAAGACTGGGATAAATTATGTAATTGTGATACAAAATTGATGTTATTAATTTTACTTGTGATTTTTTTTTGTATATGATTTTTTTTTCATGAAATTAGGTCTTAAGATACAACAAAGTAAAATAGATTTGAGTGGCACCCACATGCATCCAATCTTTTACCACAAAGTTTGCATTTCCTGAATCACCACTCATCAACAGATAACCATGTGGATTGCCTGCTTTCCAGAGAAGGTATCTTCTTCACTTTTTGAAAGGGTGATTTTTTGTGATACCTTGGGAAGCTCCAGTAAAGTGTTTAGGGAAGATGAGGTTTTCCTTTGCTCACCATATCATACAGCATGTGGTCCTCTCTGTGGACTGGTGAGTCTAACCCTTGTAAAAAAAAAAACAGGGACAAGCTGAGTTCTACTGGTGGGCTTTGTTTGCCAAAGATCACAAAATCATGATCTCAATGTTGGATAAGGTAGCTCTATGTCATTAATATACTTGATACTATAATTCTTTTGTTTCAGAAAAACCAGACAACACTGACCTTTTTGTGATCACCTTACTCTGGTGGTAGCCTTAGAGTTTTTTGTTTGTGTTGCTTTTCCTGAAGTCCAATGGCAATACTTTTAAAGGGGTAGAAAGGTCAGAAAGTAAGGTAGAAGAGAATGGGTCCACTGAAGTGCTATATATTGAATAAAAATTCAGCCAAGCGTTGAATAGCAACTCAAAGCCACTATGGAAAACTTGATTCTTGACTCAAGGTCATGTCCACCTGGAAGAAAAGATGGATAGAATCATGGATTGGCTGCCTCCTGCTTGGCCTTCACTGGGGATGGAACCCACAACCCAGGCATGTGCCCTTGTCCTGAATTGAACCCGGGACCTTTCATTTCCCAGGCTGACGCTCTATCCACTGAGCCAAACCGTCTAGGACTCTCTCTCTTTTAAATAACAAATATTCAATATAATGTTGGACTTGGATGAGAAGCTGCTAGTTCTAGATCAAATTATACTCTGAAGTGATGGCATGGAGTGAGTATATACCGCAAATTTTAAAGAAAAAACAATACTCACTTCAGATACTTGATCCCTAGTTCTGATTTTTCCAACAATCCCTCAAACAATTGTATGTTTGATTCTTAAGCTCCTTCAGGTATGAAAAACGATGACAGTGACGTGAGAGGTCCATAGCAGTGTGAATTAAGTGAAATGGCAGAGACAAAACTGCATTGAAAATGTTACAACATTATCCAAATGCAAATCATGACTGGTAGGTGAGGGAAATTTTGTTCTTTTGTTGTTCTTTCTGACATACTTTTTAATCCTAGTCTCTTTTTGCCTGCTTCGGATCAACTCATCCCTCCCCCATCCCAATACAGCATTAAGGGCTTAATAAGTAGTCACTCTTCTCATCAGTAGTCACAATATGTTTAAGTTGATTGACTTTCTTTTTAATTTAATTAGAATTTTAATGAAATAATTGAAACTTTACATAATTTGCATGGTGATTCAGAGGATTAGGTTTACTTTGAGGATTTTTAAAAAGTCTTTAGAGGAGAACAGACAATAAACAAAAATGAATGAAATCCTCATAGCAATTTATTGAGAATAGTGAAAGGGGAAATGCTTGGGAGATTCCACTTACACAATATCTTCAAGAAAAGCAGCCAGTAATTTACTCTGACAGTACAGAAAAGGACGAATCTCCTGAGCCTTGCCATTTTGCTGGTCCAGTCATCTATTGTGTGTTCCTCAAACCAATGAAAAACTTGCTCACAGCCTCCTTCACACTCTTGTTCTGTAATTCCTTTCCTTGGTTAAGAATTAATGAATTTTGAATTTGGTGCCCTTATTTGAATATCCTTTTGGACTATGATGAATAAGAGGATCATAAAGGAATATATAAATATATTATGCATAATATATAAACACTCGTGCATATAGTAGTTTTCTTAACTATAAAATATATGTTAATCTATATAATGATGAAAAATTTGGGCACACAAATATATATAGATAATTTTTAAAAATATGTTTTATTGATTTTTTTTTTTTTTTTTTTTTTTTTTTTTTTTTTTACAGAGTGGAATGGAGAGGGATAGAGAATTAGAAACATTGATTAGCTGCCTCCTGCACACTCTCTACTGGGGATGTGCCTGCAACCAAGGTACATGCCCTTGACCAGAATCAAACCTGGGACCCTTTAGTTTGCAGGCTGATGCTCTATCACTGAGCCAAACCAGTTAGGGCTATAGATAATTTTTTAAAAATAAAAGTTGCATGTACTGATCTCTTATTCTCTACCAATACTTTAAGATTACTTTACCTACATTATGTTATTTAATTCTCACAACAATCCTGTAAGAAAAAAATAGCTATCTTTATTATTTTATGTAGAAATGAAATAAAGTGATTATAGGGAACAGATCACTGGACAAAAATTCTTGCATAGGCACCTACTCCAGAATATGTTAACGGATACAGTCTATGAGGTCAACATGTACCAGAGTCCTTAGTTTTACCCTAAGTCCCTCCCCTTAACCCTATCCCTACCTTGCTGGGCCCCTAGTCCTCTCCTGTTAACTGAAGGCTTGGGGTTTCATAATCTTTAAAGTTCCTTCTACCTAGAACAGTCCATGAGTCAACAGGGAATATGCTTATAACTTCATGAAAAAAAAATCAGCTTTAAATATTTCCTTTTTCTTTTTATGCATACCTTACAAACTATGCACAAATGTTTTTTATAAGCCAAAATTACCATATACATTTTAAGAAATCTCCACAGACTTTATTTTCACAGATTGATTCTTAGTTTTCATGGAAATTATAGTGGAAAGAAGCTCATATTTGCAAGTGAGACTTCCAATTACGGTCCTTGTGGTGCAAATTTAAAGTTCAACTCTGGAACAGAATGTGAAAAGAAACAAAGCCAAAACCAAGGCCTTAAAAAAAAAAAAAAGGATTTCCTTTTGCCTTCATGAATGTAATGATTTCTAGAAAGAAAAATCAGTAATAGCATCCTTATTTATCTTCACCTTCTCTCACCCAGCTTCCACTGTTTCTTTCTCTAGCATGTTGTGGTTGGTTATACCAGATTTATTTTTCATTTCCAATATGAAACATTTTAAAAAGTGACTATATATTTTTAATTGCTTTAAAAATTTATGTTGCTATAGATTGGCAACCAAAACTGAATAACAGAGGCCTAATAAAAATTATTGTGTATTAAGCACTTTGATCCAAGCAAAGTCTAAGTTCTAATTTAGGAGAAGTGAATTCAAAACCCTTAGAAGATGATAAGGAAATCACACCCTGCCCTTTGCCTCTTTATTCCTCATTCAGGCAGGACTTGTGAGTGGCAGTTATCAACTTACATGCCCTCCACCTCCAAGACTGCTTTCGAAAAGACCAGCACTTAGCTAATTCTCAGGGTAGGAAAACTAAGGCTCTGACTTGGGGGCCTCCTTTCACATCTTCCTTCTTCTCCTTAGCTTCTCTTTCATCTAGTGTCAGGAATCCTAGTAAATTTTTCTTTCTCACCCATTTTCACTTGAGAAATCCATTTGCCAATTCATAATCCAGCTTCAGTGTTACCTCCTTCTAGGAAAATCTCCTGCAACCACCAAGACAGACACTGTCTTCTTTTTGTTTATATGGTTTTATAATAGTCATGATCCTATACTGTCATTTATCTGGCAAATATAGGTGTAAAGAATATAAGACTCTTACTCTCAGGCAGCCTGATGTACTTCAAGTGGGCAAAGATGTTAGTGAATAATATAATACCAAAAATGGGGGACATAGTATAGAATTTTCTTTTGAAAAGGTTTCCTTGAAAAGTTGAGAGTAATTCAGAGTATAATTTAATTCTCCCACTAGACTTAGAAGATGGATACTCATAAGTGGTTATAGTTCTACCACTTTTCAAAATGTTTAATATATACTCTGACAAATAAGTATTGAGTAATGAAATGAATGGATTATATATTCACACTCAATTGTGAAATCCATGAATTATATTTCCATTTAATATTGCATTACTGATATATGCAAATTAGAATCTCACTGCAGTTACTTATTAGATGAGGAAAGTTGCATGAAATCTTCTTTCTATTTGAAGCTCTGTTCACTTATTGTTCAAAAAGGAAACAGATCTACCTTAAAACTGTTTGGGAAATTTAAAAGTACGGCTTGTTGAAAGTATTTGACAACTACTATGCATTAAATATATATGGTTTCCCTATAGTGGAGTTTTTACTATCCCGTCCATGGCATCAGCACGTGGAAATCACTGTTATGTGAAGACATTTATGTGGAGTTTTACTTTTCCCTTGGTTAGATTGGCCATAGCTTTATTGTTTCTGGTTATATAACATTTAAGACTGGTTTTTTAACATTCCTGCAAATTCCATGAGTTATCTAACAATTCTGAGCAATTATGAGTCCTGAGTGATCAAATTCATATTCTCTTTAATCATTACATCATATTATGTAGGTACTTTAATGAATCCCCATTTCATAGATGAGGCAACTGAGGCTCGGATGTGAAGTATTATGATCAAGATTCACAATTACAATATGGCAGACCCTGTATATTATTATTGATCTCCTGACCTGAGAGGTTGGATCAAACCTCTCCATTATATATACACCTCATTATTTTCATCTAACCTTATACTTTCCTACAACTATTGAATTATCATAGTCAATGGTAGCATAATAAATTACCTAAATTCCTAATAAAATCTTTGACAAATATGAATCGTGTCTTTGCTCACATTTCCACTGATAAATTGCTTTTCTGTTTCTGGATTGTCTGATTCATTTGTGTCTCTGTATAAAATTGACTTGTATAAATAATATATTATAGAATATAAGTAATATTATTATAATATATAATTTAATGCTATTATGTATTGTATAAATATAATATATATACTATATATACACATATATAATCTGACACTTTAGTATTTATTGTATGGTATTGATTATGCAATGAATATTTTATTTTATGTTGTATTATAGTACATTGCATAAAGTTAGTATTCATCATAAGCTAGTTTATTATTATATAATAATTTATAATAAGTATTATGTTGACACTAATAATTATGTGGCAAAATCATTAGTTCTCCCAAAAGCATCTTGAGGTAAAACTATGAGAAAACAAGCATAGAGAGTTCAAATATTTTAAGAAATGCCACTCAAATGAGAAGTAAAATAAAAACATTTTTTACTCAATGTCCAGTATTCTTTCCATTTTGCCATTAGAAATTTCTTTTCTACACTGAGTCAAGATATTTCTTTATATAATTCTTTTTTTTAATATTTTATTTGATTTTTTACAGAAAGGAAAGGAGAGGGATAGAGAGCCAGAAACATCAATGAGAGAGAATCATCGACCAGCTGCCTCCTACACACCCCCCACCAGGGATGTGCCTGCAGCCAATGTACATGCCCTTGACAGGAATCAAAACTGGGACCCTTCAGTCTGCACACCAACACTCTGTCCACTGAGCCAAACCGGTTTAGGCTCTTTATATAATTCTTAACTTTAATCTAGATCTCAAGCAAAGGACAATCCTAGATGTTTACTCTCTGTGCTTAGAATAATTTTAAAATATATAGTTTTTTAAAATATTGAATGAATATTGGTTTGAAAGCAGCTGTTTTCCAGGCTAAACAATCTCTGCTTCTTAATTTTCTATATTCAATCAGACCTGGTATTTAAAATGTCATCCTTCAGTGGTTTCTGAACTGCTTGGTAGAATTCAAAATTGCAAAACTATAGGGGACAGCATTGACATTGATACATGAATGGAACTTATTTTTTCAAGGTACCTGATATAATGCATTTCTTTGCATGTTTCTCTTTTTTTTTTTTTTAAATCCATGAACTGACTATAAAAAAAAAAAAAAAAAAAAAAAAAAACCACCCTGATTACAAAACACAACCTGTTTATATACCTAAGAAAAAATACTGGTTATAAAGAGTTGTTATATAGGGCATACTGGTTAATTAAAGTCTTTATGGGTTTAAAGTAGAATAAAGTCATAAAGGATACGTATTCACAAAAGTCTGGGCACAGTCTCTTTCTGTCTCAGAAAAAACCCACGTGAAAAGCAGTGTGTCTGACAAAAACAGATGCTCCAGTCCCATCCAGCACACCCACCGTCTTGGCCATTTGTTCCTTAGATGAGAACTCTGGGGACTAAAGACAACAACATTTCTGGGAATCTGGAAATGTCTCCTCCAATTCCCTGTGCTCAGGGCGAGCTGTGTGAAGATGCTAGTGAACTGGGCTTTGGTGATGGATAAAAGGCTTCCTTTCAAATTTCAGTTGCCTGGACAGCACTTTCCTTGACTGTACAGTAAATCAACCAGGCAGGGAAAGAAGTGGTGGTACCCCACACAGCACAGCCCTCAGGTCAAAGAAGTCTATTTCTCTGTTTTCTCCCCTGGAGTTCCAATAAAGATTGTGACAACGGGATGATTTTGCTCACCTCACAGAAAACAAAATAACAGAAGGAAACTAATCAGACGCGTTGCCCAGGTTGCAGCAGATGCTGTGAATCAAGGCACAGCAGCGGCGGTTCTCCATGTCCTGCACAGGCGGAGTTAGCTGATCCAGTTGGGGGTGTGCTTGGAGTGCCTGAGCCCAGACACGCATTTCAGCAGACCCATTAGGAAACTTTCCCCTTCATGCTATCTGTCCTCTTCCTGAAGCTAACAAACAACAGATAGCAGTAAAAGTGTACTACGATATGCAAACTTCAAATGTCACACATTCCCAGCTAATCCTTACCTTATGTATTGCTTTATAAAATAAAGTGAAACAGAAGTAACCCTTTTTCTTGCCATATTTAATTTTAAGTTAATAAAATTTTACATTCAACCCTTTGATTTTAAAATATATAGTGAATATGTATCTGCAAAGGGTCTATACACTGCCCTCCTCTAGGAAAAATAGAATTAATTTTGATTTTCTTTATTTTTTAAATTTAATTTAATTTTTAAATATATTTTTATTGATTCCAGAGAGGAAGGGAGAAGGAGAGATAGAAATATCAATGATGAGAGAATCATTGATTTGTTGCCTCCTACATAGCCCCCCTCCTCCCACTGGGGATCAAGCCCACAACCTGGGCATATGCCATGACTGGGAATCGAACTGGTGACCTCTTGGTTCCTGGGGCATCGATCAACCGCTGAGCTACACCAACTGGGCAATTTTGATTCTTTAAATGTACTTAATAAGTGCTTCTTGATATACTTTAGAAACATGAAACACATGAAGTTTAAAAATATATAGATAGTTGTGGGTTTTTTTCTATTATCGGGAAGAAGTAGACATTACAAATTAAAAATGAGAAGTGTTATTTTTTTTTCTTCTGTATAGACTAACAATCAGTATGCCTTGAAAGCTTATAATAGTATTTATATGACCCCTCCTTGGAGACTCCTGTAGAGTGAGTACAATTTTGGCTCCATCCCCCAAATAATGTTGAGTTCCACAACAGTACAGTATATAAGGCAATGAGAATGCTCATATGTTCCTGGAGTGAGTGCACACGGGCAATCACTTTGGGAAACAATTTGGCATCAGCTGGTTAATTTGAAGATGCACAGATATTCTGTCCCAGAAAGCTGACTCCTTGACATGTATCCTCTCTAGGAGCTGGTCATTATTGCACATGAGCACCTGTTCATAATAGGTCCAACCTGGAAACCACTCAGGTAGTCATCACTAACATGAATTAATAAATTGTAATATAGTCACCTGGTGGAATACTATACAACAACGAAAAGGAACAAACTATTACTGACATGTATATGGATTTCAAAAACACAATGTCAATGAAAAGAAATAGGCACAAAACAATACACACATAGTAATTCCATTCATAACCTGAAGCAAAACTCATTATGCATTTAAAAATGTGCATATTTGTAAAAAAAAAAAAATCAGGAAATTGTTATCACAAAGCATAGTATATGGTTACAGCCAAGGGGACAATCTATTGTTCACTATTTGGTTTCACTTACTTTCATTTTCAGAGCTTTCCCTTCCCTTCTCTCTCCTGGCAGCCCTCTCTTTGGCTCCTATTTCCCACCATGAATCATCTTCAACTGGGAAAATGACTCAGTGGTGCTGCGTACTGCTCAATACTAATCCCTCCTCTTTCTGTGTTATTGTACACAGTCCATTGCCTCATTCACCTGCTAGGGAATGAAAAGCAATGCTGCAGCTCACTCCGTGAAGTCACACCAAACAGCACTTTTAAATGCAGTAAACAAAACACCCACCACTTCAGTGGAAATCTGTGCCGGGCTGCAAATAGCCTCTCTGAATTTCAGTGCCTCCTCTTTGTCTCAGCAATGTGGACTCAATAGAAAGCATATCACACACTCTGTCCCTTTTCTCTCTTGAAGACTGCTGGGGAGGTAGTCAGGAGAAGCTGGAGTCGCTTCCTTTCTAACGTGGGAACGCATGGGGTATTCGATGCTTTCTTCTCGCTGTGGCTCATTAACCCACCAGGGAAGGCGTGTGCAAAATGAGCAGGCAGGACTGTTTCCATGGTTGCCCAGCTCTTTGCATAGAACAAAAGCAAGGAGGCCTCAGAAGGCCCCACAGACTTGGAGTTCGGCATGACTGAGTGCTGGAAATGGAGAAGGCAGTCCCTCTACATCAATAATCTCGTAATGCCATTAAGACCAATGTGTTACAAAAAACAAATGTTGATGGTATGACGATGCTGTGGAAATGCTATGGTGGAGTAGAGAACTGAATGGTGAAGGGGCCTAATCTTTATTTGTCACATTCTACCTGCCTCGAACTATGTGTCAGGAGACAATTATCCTTTCTCTTATTTCAACAGATGAGAAATGAGGACTCAACAAGACCAAAGTACTTTTTCTGAGAAAACCACCTGAGCCTTTGTTTCCTCCAAATCCAAAGCCAGTGCTGTATCTACTGTATTACAGACTGGCGTCATGCAATTGGCCTTTTTGAGGTATTTTTTCGGAATAGTCTGATCAAACGTGTTGCTGTAGTGCATTTGCACTTAGGGAGCTGTTTATAACATAACATAACATAACATAACATAACATAACATAACATAACATAACATAACACATATCCCTTTCATGTAGACTCAGTTTTGAAAGACATTTTTATACCAGTGTTTGAAATGATGGTGCTTGTTTTGGATGGTTAATTTCATATAATGAATCCTATGAATTTTACCAGTGAAATATGCTTCCTGTCTTTGCAATGACCTCAAGAAGGCTTAGAGTGGAATTTGGGACCTACTCAAGCTCTCAAGCTTATGGTTTATGTCCTCCTCCCACTTGACCACTCTTATCTTCACTTTCCTTTTCTCTCATTTTTTTTCCTTCTTTATGCTTTTAATTATATTTCATTTTGCTGACTCTTAGATGTTTGTCAGCAAAGACAAACATGGTATGACAAACTATTGTCATTAAAGTGGCTATTCACAGAGAATGGCTTTCCTACCCAAGTCTCTGATTTCCTTTTCCACACCTCTTTTTAAAGTGTCTAATACGTTGCATTATAGAGATATCTGCCAGGGACAACTAAAAATCCATTTTGTCTTGTTATATCTTTGTCAGAAGAATGAATTTTGCTCTGTCTCAATCTGACCTCTCAAATGCTATGCTTTGACAGGCTCTCTCTCCTTCACCTGTCAGACAGTCCTGGAAATAAGAGGAGAAAAACACCTAGTAAATCACTCAGGCTGTAACTATATTATAGAATAGAATGTCAAATGCAAGATTGAAATAGAGAGAGCTTGTTTCCTTCTGAGGGAAATCTGGGGAGGGGAGGGGTTTACAAAAGCTTCTTTTTTATATTTTAAGGAACACATGGGCACATCATCTATATATATAAAAGGCTAAGAGACCATCACATCTGATACAACCAAACAGAAAACCAAACAGGCTGTGTGGGGCAACTAGGCTAACAGGGGGGATAGTGAGGGACAACCAAATGACTGAGCAGCAGGCTGCATGGGGTGACCAGGCCAGCAGGGGAGGCAGTTGGGGGCAACCAGACTAACAGGGGGAGCAGTGAGGGACAACCAAGCTGGCAGAGGAGGGCAGTGAGGGCGACCAGGTTGGGGCGGGGGGGAGAAGCAGTTGGAGGTGATGATATCACATCAGCAGAGGGTACAGTAAAGGCTGGCATGGGGGGGGGCACTAAGGGGTGACCAGGCCGGTGGGGGGGGCAGTTGGGAGTGACCAGGCCAGTCGGGGGGGGGGGGGGGCCAGTTAAGTGAGATCAGGCAGGCAGGTGAGCAATTAGGAACCCGTGATCCTGGATTGTGCAGAATCAGGCCTAAACTGGCAGTTGGACATCCCTCAAGGGGTCCCAGATTGGAGAGGGTGCAGACTGGGCTGAGGGGATCTCCCCATGCATGAATTTCATACACAGGGCCTCTAGTCCTATATAGTAAGAGAGGAATATACTAATTATCTGTTATGCCATGAGGCGAAATGACTGACCACGTAACGACTGGATCACTGATCTGCAGGAGGGTGGGACAGCGAACTGCAAGCTGGCAGCAGAGAGATACAGGAGGGGGCAGGGCAGCAAGCTATGAGGGGTGCCAGGGGGAGTTACAGGAGGGCAGGGCAGCAGGCGGAAAATTACAGAAGGGTGGCAGAGAGCTACTGGCACACAGATTAGTGCACAGGGTTACTAGTATTATTTATATTTCTAATCTTCAGCAAAAGAAGCTTTGTTTTCCTCTAGTTGTTCACTTTTGTCGCCCCCTCTTCATGCAGGCAAAAGGTCATCTTGATTACAGTGCCAAGTTACCTTTGTAAACAAGCTATTGTGGCTCTATGGGATTCCAGAGACACTTAGGGATAGTCTCACTAAATTTTATTCCTGCTTTTCATATCAGTTTGCCTGGACCATCATATGGGCAGAACATGAGCATGTCCTACTTAGAGCAAGGAGCTAAATTGTAAACAGAACTTATATGTCACTCGAATTTCTTCTTTTTTGTTTCTTTCTTGGTTCTTTTCCCATCACTCCCCCTATCTTCTCATTGCAACATGCAACCAAAGACAAAGGCAGAAAGCTGTGCCAAAAGGGGAGGAATCGTATATAGGTCAAACTGTGGCCTTGAGATCCCATGTAATTTCCCACTCCCAGTTGTCAGCCCTCACTCAGCTTACTAAATTTTTTTTCCCAAATATATTTTTATTGATTTCAGGAAGAAAGGGAGAGGGAGAAGAAACATCAATGATGAGAGAGAATCATTGATTGGATGCCTCCTGCACTGGGGATCGAGCCTATAACCTGGGCATGTGCCTTGATCAAGAATCAAACCCTGATCTACTTGTTCATAAGTCAACACTCAACCACTAAGCCACACCAGCTATACAACATTTTTTTGTTTTTGTTTTTTTAAACAAAGAACTCAGCTTTACTCAGTACCTTAACATCAATGGTAACACTAGCAGTAATGCCCTATTTCAACCTCAAGATAACCAGATGCATCCCAAAATTGTATAATTATTTCACATCAGCTAAGAGAAAGCTTAAAGTAAGTATTTGGAGTCAAAGAAAGAACGCAGAATAATAGAAGCCTGTAAATGGCCTCAATGCTGAATAAAAAGAGAATTTAAAGGAATTTAAAGGAGAATCCACCATCCACTGCTTATTGTGAGTGCTAACTCCTGAGATGCACAGGGAGGATATCTCACCACAGAGCAGCGGGAGGTCTTCTCAGGCCAGATCGGGAACTTCAGGAATTCTGAAATTATTATAGAAAGAACACGTTGGTTCCTAAGTGTAAGAGGGCTGATTGAGCATCAACTGCCTCTCACTCCCACTTTCTCCTTCCCTTTCTCCTCTCTCACAAACTCACAATCTTAATTTATAGACAAGGGGATGACGGAAAATGGTATTAGCCTGCTCGAGGTGCCATGATTTGTAAGTTGTAGGACTGAGATCCAAATTACAAAATTAAGTTGTGGTGTTTTTGTTTGTTTGTTTGTTTTTGTTTTCTAAATTGAACTATAACTAGCATTTAGTCAAATGCAACTCCATCTTGGCCTATCTACTGCGTTGCATGACTGGATCACTGGTGAAACTCCCTTCTCCCTCAAGTTTAGTGAACAAACTCATTTCTTATATTCTCTACCCTTTTCTATTTTTTTTTCCATCACATTTCTTCCCATCTTCCTTGGTGAACCAGATTTCCTTTGCACCCCCTCTTTCCTGGTTTTCATTCTAAATCTTCTGGCCATTCTTACTGCACAACAGACCTCTGATATAAGTGAAGCTTAAATCATAATTTAGCCTCCCTTCCCTTCCCTGAGCTCTAGACTCATATTCTACTCTGCAAGTTCACCTGGATGTCTCAGAGGCATTTTCTACATTTTACTATTACTAGAGTGAAATATCAGTGACACATATTTAATTTCTTAAACTGAGGAACTGAACCTTACAGATCCAGTACCTGGGCATAATTGGCAACAGTATGTTTTTGGGGTGTATTAGTTAGGTAATGCATTAATAACCAACCTGACAGTGATTGATATTAAAATTCATGTCCTCTTCTCTCTCTAGCACTGAAATTCTTATTATCTATTCTATAGAAAGAGTTAATAAAGTATCTAACATTTATTTTTATTATATTATACATTCTACATATAGTAATTATATATAGAAAATATAGCTGTAGCTACTATAAAATATGCATATATCATACTTCATGTATACATATACTGCACATCATCTACGTGATTGCAATATATTTAATGAGATATAATCATATATTACATATAATTTATAATGGTATATAACTATATCCTCTAACTAGTTTTATAATTAAATGTTATATGATGTATAAATATAAACATTATATAACATTTAATGATATCATAATGACATATAGATACCAAATATAACAGAGATAGATATGCATGATATAGAATATATATTAAAACTCTATATAGCCCAGATGGTGGCACTCAGTGTTTGAACATCCACCCATGAACCAGGAGGTTACCCTTCTATTCCAGGTCAGGGCACATTCCCAGGTTGCAGGCTTGATTCCTGATAGAGGACATTTGGGAGGCAACCAATTAATGACTCTTTCATCATTGATCTTTCTCTCTCCCTCTCCCTTCCTCTCTCTGAAATCAATAGCCTCTCTAATAAAGAGGTAATATGCTAATTGACCACCATACCCTCATAAAGATGGCAGCACCCACAGCCAATAAGGAAGGATCATGCTAATTAATTGCCACACCCTTAAAGATGGCAGCACCCACAGCCACAAGATGATGGTGCCCAGTCCCCTCAGCCCTTCTGGTGCAGCAGGTGCGCAGCACTGCTGGGCCCACCCCTGAGGGCTTCTGGCCTAGGGGAGGGGGCAAGTTGGGCTGAGGGACCTCTCTCCAGTGCGTGAATTTTCATGCACCAGGCCTCTAGTAAACATATAAAAAAAACTATATATAAAGATTCATAGCAGCACATTATCTTTATCTGATGTCATTTAACCAGTTATGCACAAAGCTAGGCATAAAGCCCCAAATTCCTATTAACAAGTTCTATGCTCATATCAACCAGAATATGCTGAACAGTTACTTGAATGGGGCTTATATTTTGAACATCATGTGTTATTTTCCTAACAGTTACTGGAGTGCCATGCATAGAGTAGGTGCTTAATACATTTGTGATGAATGGATTATAAAACAAACTTTCATTCTGACACTCTCACATATCTAAATAGATGGCATGCCTCCTATTTGGGAGATTTTAAGTAAAATGACATCTTGTGTCAGCTAATAATCCTCTATGCTAAGCGACTGGAGCAAAGAACAGCAGGAAGCATTTCCTAAAATAGAAGAAAATTAGATTCATCTTTTCAAGGCATAAAAGATTTTCTCCATCTTTGAAGCTCTCACTGATTAGGAAGATATTATGCTTGTGACGCCATCTATTCTCCCTGAGTTTCAAGATAGTCATCTGCATACCAGATTCCTAGGAGGGCTGTTCGGAGAATTAAGTGAGAATGCAGATATAATATGATGCATACCAACCTTATTACAAATTAAAAGCCACCATATAAATGTAGAAATAGTTTTGTAATATATTTATGCAGGTACTATTATAATAATATATATTTTTATAACAATATACCTATCATGATCTTATCAAATACCAAATCTTAATAAATGTTAGTTGAATTCACATGTCATCTGGGCTATAGATTCTTTAGGCCATGATTATGTATTTGCTTTTTCCTTTTGTGTACAAAATATTTACTTCCTCCCAATTATCCCTATTATTCCAATATCATATGCATACTAGGTATTTTAATTGCTCTGTTATTATTTAAGCAATCTACACAGTTTCCTAAAAGCAATTTTTCCATGCTTTCATGTTCTTTTTGTTTCAATAATGCTATCCCATTCAAACTTTTTACTCTAGCCAGTCTAGATAAAATACGTTAAATGTGGTAGGTTAAAGATATTGGTCTATAAATTGAATTGAAATTCAGAACATTTTTCTTTAGTTGGAATGGCTGGGGAATGAGCAGGTCTAAATTTTAATCCTGACTCTGCCTCTTGCTGGCTTTATGACATATGGTAAAGTACTTAACCTCTTTATATTCCTAGCTTTTTATCTATTAAAACTAGAGGCTCAGTGCACAGATTTGTGCACCAGTGGGGTCCCTGCAAGGATAGGTCCATGGCAAGTGGCTAGGGCGAAGCCCAAGCCCAGGCCCAGACAGGCGCTGCTCCAGTCCTGCTGATTCTGGCCCTGCTGTGTCTGCCACCACCACTTGCTCTAGCTTGGTAGCTCTGCTGCAGAGGCAGGATAGGCTCATGCCACCATGGCTGTGCTCGCTAGCCATGGGCCCAGCATCTGGTGCATATGGGTCAGCTGAGTGGCACTCCTGCTATGGGGCAGCTCCTGAGTTGAGCGACTGCTCCCTGGTGGTCAATGTGTGTCATAGTGACCAGTTGAATGGTCGAATGGTTGAACGATCGAATGATCACTTAGGGTTTTACATATATAGATTAGTATAGATTAGTGCAGTGAGCCTGACTAGTACTGCCATTTAATGATTTTTCTAATTTTATAGAATATGTAAGGCACAAGTTATTTTTTACATAAAACTGGGATTTGAAATAGAATATTCTGTACTAAGTAATCATTATTTCTAAACAAAAGTAAAAGGTACCTGTGTCTAGATGGCAGCAGCACACTCACACTCACTGGCTAAATCACCACAACTTTGTGAAAAGAGATTTGTAAATAAATACAGGGCATCTCCAAAAATGTATACCACTTTGAATAATTATAAAGGCAGTGTTTATTAAAATACATTCATGTTCAAAAGGTAATAGCTATCAGCTGTTGAAGTGTGTATACATTTTTGGGGGGACACCCTGTATATAAGTCAAAAACCCTAAAAATAATCATAGCCTTGGTCCACTAATTACAAATCTCAGAGACAATTCTAAAATTTTAATGTGTATATGTTATATAAATATTCACACATAATATATTTCTAATGAGATTATGGTAACAAAAATAAATAACTCTATATAACAAAGAGCTAATATGCTAATTAGACTGGATGGCGAAATGACTTCTGGAACAACTGGTGGGCAGGGAATGGGGCTGTGAGGGCCTACCCTTGCACTAATTTTGTGCATCAAGCCTCAAATTTGCTGTAAACCAATAAAATAAAAAATTATGTGGTTATTAAAATCATATAATTTTTCACATGATAAAAATTCTTAATACAATTCATGATAACTAAGAACTGGTTCTACAATTATATATCTACACAATGAAAACTTCATAAATATAATTAAATGAAATATGACAAAATATTAACAATGACTTTCTCCTGAAGATTCAACATTTTTTAAATGTGCATATTTTTCATGGGTATTAAGAAAAAAATATTTTTAATGAAAATAAATAGAATGTCAACTACATAAGTTTCCACATAAAGAAGAATATTTTAATAGTAGTTAAACCTGCCTAGAGTTTCAGGTATGAAGATGATTTTATAGGTAGTGGTTTTTGTATATGTGGAAAACTTCACCTACAGGATTGCATAATTATTTTGTCAAGATATTTTATTGAGTTTTAAATTAGAAAAAGTCAGCTATATTAGAACAATTTTAAGGTATCTTGTAATTCTTAGAATCCATGAGCCTATATAATTCCGAAAGCTCTTTTCATTCTAAAGTACCCAGATCCTTTTTGAAGTTAATTACCTATGTAGTCCATTAATGTATATTAAAAAAAAAACACACCTAACTTATGTTCTCTACAATCCCAATAATACAGAACTAAAACATTTATAATTTTATTCTGATAATAATAGTTATATTTATTTATGTCTATGAGCCATCTAATTCACTATAACAAACACCTGAGTGCATGTATTATCTTGGCAACAACCTTAACAGAAAGGTTATATTACTCCATTTCCCAGATGGACAACTGAAGCTTAGACAGGCTATGTGAGATTGGCCCCAGTTTACAGAGGAGTACATAGCATTTCTCAAAGTTTCAAATATGAAATATAACCTTCTGAATTCAACGTTGGACCACTAGAAACACATCTGCTCATGCCTTGGATAGAGTGAGAAGGGGCAATGTTTTTTCTCAAATAAAGACCATGAGTGCAGGAATTTATAGAGCTCTGGAATGTTCTAACAGTGAGAAAGAGAGAGTGCAATGTTTCCAGTAGATGACAGCAATGGGAAAGGTGGCAACCACTCCTGTACTTGTCTGGATGGGGCAGGGATTGCAACTGCAAGCCTGAGTACAATGCCAACCAATAATTGTGCTAATCAGTTACCTACTTTGAATTATAGACTCTTTGAAAAAATTCTAATGCACAAACTAGTTCCCTTTCCTACAATTTGAAAAACAAATCTTCAGCTCTGACAACAATTCTAGGTATGGTTACCTAGAAATAGGGTCTATATGACACCAGTTCATTAAAGGGAAGCCTCCTGGGGTAATAAACAAGAAGAGAAAAAACAGAAAACAAAGTGAATTCTTGATTTTGCCACTAACTAGTTAGGGGGCCTCAGAAAAATTTTAAGAATTCCATAAATTTAGAAATTTACAATTCATATTTTATTCATAATTTAAGTGGTTTATCTATTTCCTTCAGCTTTACTAAAAAGTTATGACACCTTTGAATTATTGTGTTGACATTTCAAAAACAATTCAAATGTTTTACTCTGACATTTTAATGTTTGTAATTCTATATGGGTGAGCACAGATCTGAGCACAGCCTTTATTACAGTTTATGGTGTCATATTTATAAACACCATACATTCTGCAACTGGACAATTGAAATTAAGAACAAATACTTAAGAGGTTTACACACCCACAAAAATAAAAGTCTTTTATAAAGCAGGTAAAGGGAAATGTGACTTATCTCACTACTTATTATTCAAGTTTTCTGAGGAAGTACATATTTGCATATGCATTTCAAGTAATTGGCATTCAAAATAAACATTAAGGTATTACTCACTTCGTTTACCTTGCTAATCTTCATATCTTGTCATGAAATACAATTTCAGTACATCTATAATTTAGTATGTTGTATAACCGGGTGCTTTTGTGGATCAAGGTCACAATGGTTTTTGTTAATAATAGCATAAACTATGGAGCACAGATTAATTTCAGTTGCACTAAAATATTGCAGTGTGCTATGTTTTAATTCTGAAATATACAAGAAATAAAGTATACAAACGTATACACAGAAGAGTGCCAGTAGTATAACTGCGAGGTCGATTTTATTCTTTAACTGAGGAATGTTTTGTGTTATACTCTAAGCCAGATGATCTCTCCTCTGACTTTCTTCCTGTACAAAAGTGGAGAAGGATGTTTGAGTCATCCATAAAAATGTAATAATAATCAGGTTGCTGCCCTTAAAAGTCATGCCCTTGGGTTTTATTGAGGGTTGATTCAAGGAACAGCCATATGCAGATGGCTTCTGCATCAGCTATAAAATCATATTTGAAGGCATTACATTTACATTATTCAGTGTTCCCTGTAAAAAGACCTTGAGTGATATCTTTGAGAACAGCCTATCAGAGGGAAAATGTTTTCTGTAGAACTGATTTTCATTCTCTTACTATTAATTAAATCCAAGTTTGTGTTCTGTTTTTGTCCTGAGTGCAAGGAAGCTTGTAACTGTATGTAAACTAACTCACATAACCAAATAAATTATTATAGCTAGTATAGTTGCCCCATAAATTTTCCTTGAACTGTATTTGTGTACCTTATTGTAGGTAGGTTTCCATCATTAAAAGTCTAAAAATCTTTGAAATGGAAAGATTATGAGAGGAAAGAGGGAGTACTGATATTTTTAAATCACCTACTCTGTGAAGCATGGTGTTAAATGAGTTACCTATCACACATAACTTAATCTAATCGATAATTATAGAATTATCAGTAGAATTCATAACCTATACATTACAGCTTAAAAAGAAAGTTGAGGGTCATAAATATGAAGGTAACTAGAGGCCTGGTAAACGGATTCGTGTACCAGTGGGTTCCCTTGGCCTGGCCTGTGGGATGGGAAGAATCTGGCTCTCTGTCATTCCCTGAGGGGTAATGACAAAAGGACACAGGCCAGGCCAGGGCTGGGGAAGAATATGGGAGATTGGCTGGCCAGAGAGGGATTGTGGGAGGGCTCCAGGGCATGACCAGTCCATCTAGCTCATACCCCAGCAGCAAGCTAACCTACCAGTCAGAGTATCTGGCCCCTGTTGGTCAGTGCACATCATAGCAGCAGTTGAGTGCTCTTAGCATATCCTTAGCATATTATGCTTTGATCAGTTGAATGGACAACTGGGTGACTGGACACTTAGCATATTGGGCTTTTATTATATAGGATTACACATTGTCAATTCAATTTGTACACTAAGTTTGCTTGTAACTTTAATTCATACATTTTTACAAAACCTATGCATTTTCCTCTAAAATATCTATACCACTAAATATAAAAATAAAAAAGGATGCATATTAACTCACAGACTGCACTGTAATGTAGATCAGATGAGCAAACCACTGAGGACATACCCATAGGCACATGCAGTCATTTTGGTTTGGGATTGCAATAGCTCTTTCAATTAGCTAACTGTATGGGAAAACATGAACTTTATCACCAACTAGAACAACTTGTTTCTTTCAATAATTTGTATGGCTTACCACATCATCTACCAACTGAAGAGGAAAAATAAGTAAAATATATCAATTTCTGGGAATATATACTTACAATAGCAGCATGTTGTTTCCATTATGATTGATCTACCTGGATACTAATATCAACCTGTCACTTTCTTTGGCTCATGTCAATATAAATTATAACAGCAAAACAATACTAGTAAAGAAGTAGTATTCTTATTCCAAAGGGCTCTAATTGCATGTCACTCTCATAGAAGAGGATTTCTCTATTTTGGCCTCAAAAATAAAATATTTGCATTTAAAGATATATTAATATCTGTGCTCATGCCAGAGACCATGATAAAATTGGTCATGTGTGGGACTCCAGTATTAGTATTTTTTCAAAGCTCCCCAAGTGATTCTAAAGTGCAGCCAAGTTTGAGAACCAGGATCATAAAACTGGTTTGGAATAAATTAATAAGCAATTAACTCCTCATGCTCACTCAACACCCAATCCCGACACACTCTTAAACACACACATATACTTTCTTCTTCCTAATATTCCCTGATAACATCTTCCTAGTTCTTGATTCTTAACTCTGTGACCTCTATGATTCTGACTTTGAATTCTTTGAATTTTGCAGCCATTTTAAATACTGTAACTACCGAGGATTAGATCTTAGTTTCCACTAGTGGACTCTGCCACTGCTTACTTCTCTAGCATTTACTTTCTCCTATTGTCTCAGACAGAAATTTCCTGCTGGAGCCTAAACTTGAATTTAAGCACCCCCATTGATCACACAGCCAGCTTGGAAGCCCAGAGTGGCACTTAATACACAGGATCATGACTATCTTTACAAAAGTAAAACTGCCCTGTAGATAAGAGGACAAAAGACAACTAACTCCCTGGAATTATTTTCTTACAATAATACTATGCAAACTTTGCTATAAAAACAGGATTAACTGATGAACTCAACCATCCACTAAAAATGGCAATCAAGAAATACTAAGAATTTTGACCATGAGCTTAGGTTACTATCTCATTATTAAAATTTAGGGTATAAAGTAATGTTTGGTTACTTTATAGCAAAGAGAGCTACATACATAGTTTCATGTTTTTTGGCAAATTCTGGTAAAGTGAATAATTCCAAAAGCTCAGTATTATATTTGGGAACAATTCCCTGGCCACATATTACACAATAGAACCACATAGCATTTCTGATTCGATGTTTATGACCAGTCCACTCAAAATAAATAGCTTCATATCAAACCTTGCATCACAGCTGGGAGCCAAATTAGACTGAAGGGCAACTTGCAAGAATCTAGTTATGTATTCCTCCCAATCCCCTACTAAAATTCCCTTTATTGTTTTAATCCACATAATAGTTTCCATCATTATAAATTTATCAACCAGATTATTATTCATATGCATGCCGTGCATAACTATAATTAATTTGCTGAAGGCTCCTTTTGCTGCTTCTATTAATGCTGGTAGTATGGCTTTAAACAAATCAGTAAGAAGAGAGAAAACTTAAACGAGTGAAGTCTAGTAAACCGGACCATTAAAGTGAGTCACTCCAATGACACTCCCTAATAGTGTCAGAGAGACAACTGACTGGCATCCTGAGCATCAGCACTGAATTAAAAGTTTGGTGAACTGAATGCTGTGTGATTTTTGCCATGTTCCCTCTTCAGATCAACTTCTAGTAATACATCACCAGATCACAACAAGAAATACAAGGGCTACAATATGGCAATAAAAGCACAACAGACTCTGTAAATTATGATCCCCAAGCAATTTAATTAGGTTTTTCAATTAAAACAAGAGGAAGTTTCATTTTCAGTTAAATAAACAGCCCTAACTCTCCCCCATCCAACAAACACAAAGCAACAACAAAACATACCCCAAGTTATTAGAAGTCCATTCTGACTAAATAAAATACAATTATGTGTTGGAAAAAATCGGAACAACTCACCCATTTTCTTCTTTCCTGCTTGCTTTCTCTGTAACATAAAACTCTCAAACAAAGTAATTGTGGAGGGAAAAACCAACTATACCCTAAAGTATCTGCAGGGGAGATCTTTGATAATTTATTGAAGACACTTTTGAGAGTGGAAAGGCTTTGAGCATAAAAACCAATTTAAAAAAATCTCATACTTTGAAGGGGGAAAAAAGTGAAGGTTGTTTGGGGATATTAAGCAACAGAGTATTTCGGAATAATAGTCTTCCGTTTCTGAAGGAGAACCACAGGAGAGTACATTGCATTTTAGCCCCAAGCCATGCCTAAGTCGCAGTCTTAGTGGTTGTTTGAATTGAAACATCCCCTGTAAAAATGTTTTCTTGCATTGAAAATAAAATATAAATGGTACATGTCCCAAGTTCCTCGGAAATACACAGGAATCTTCAGGTAACAGTTTTGGGGATTTGTTTGTTTGCTTTTGGTATGTATATTTTCACAACTGGTCGGAATCTTTGAACATTCGTCCCTCCCATACTATAAACCAATGTTGTTTGTAAAAGGGCTACCATCTATCCCTATTTTCGCCCATTATTATTAACTAGAGGTGCAGCACAAAATTCACACACTCCTCTGTGGGGAGGGTCCCTCTGAGTCCAGCCTGCACCCTCTCACAGTCTGGGAGCCTTTGGGGGATGTTTAACTGATGGCTTTGGCCTGCTTCCTGGTCAGACATCCTTAGTGCTGCCGTAGAGGCTGGAGAGACTCCTGCCACTGTCCACTGCTTCTGGATGAGTGATACTTCCCTGGTGTGAGAACACTGACCAGCAGGGGGCAGCTTCTGCATTGAGTAGGATCAGGCTGAAAATGGCTCTCTGACATCCCCCAAGGGGTCCTGGATTGCTAGAGGCACAGGCCAGGCCAAGGGACCTTACTTGCACAATCAGGGCCAATGGAGGGACATGGGATGTTGGCTACCTGAGGAGGGGTCATGGAGGGCTCCAGAGTGTGTCTGGCCCATCTTGCTCAGTCCTGATAGGCCAGACCCCAGCACAAGCTAACCTACCAGTCAGAGTGAATGCCCCCTGGTGAACATCATAAGGAGCAGTTGAGTGGACTTCCCATATAATTAGCATATTACGCTTTGATTGGTCGAACAGATGACCAGACTACCAGGCACTTAGCATATTAGGCTTTTATTATACAGGATATCCCTTTCTCCTTGCACTATCAAAATTGTCTTGGATTATTAAAAAAAATGATATGGTGACTCTATTTTAAGAATTTCAAATTAATTTTAATAAGGAACAAAAACCACTCTTTTATATAATATAGGTGTAATATGCAAATTGACTATGGCAGAATGACCTGTTGGCAGGGAGCAGGGTCAGCAAACAGGAAGCACCAGGCTAGCCAAAGTGCATGCCAGCTGGCAGAGAGAGGGTTTGGCAGTGGGGGCGGAGGGAGGCAGTGGCAACCAGCTGAGGTGAAGGCGTGATGGGAGGGACGGGGCTGGCCACTCACTGACCAGCGCTGTCCCCTGATTGTCCCACCCAGATGCATCCCACAGAGGAGACCCCCTGAAGACTCCAGGACTGTGAGAGGGTGCAGGCTGGGCTGAGGGACCCACCCACCACCAAGTGCATGAATTTTCATGCACCAGGCCTCTAGTATCTTTGTAAACTCATGGAATTCTTATCTTCTTTGTTCACTGATGTATCCAGAATCTTGAACAGTTTCTGATACATAGGAAGTTTATTAAAAATAGCTAATTAATTATGAAATAAACCCCTAGAAAGGAAAGACTAAAATGTGGTCCAAAGAGCAGCACCCTCCACAAGAAGGTAGCCTGTGAATGCCCTTTAATTACAAGTCAGAAAGTAACATTTTATACAATGATTTGAGAAACTAGTTGCATATCAGAAATAAAACACAATAATATATTAACAACAAACAATAAAAATATATTTTCTTTTTAGAATAAATTAATATTTCTTTATTAAGCAAAATTTGTCCACATGTTTAAATTAAGACAATTTTTTTTTAGAGCAGTTTAAGCTTCACAGCAAAAGTGAGCAAAGCGGATCAAGACTTCCCATATGTACCCTGTCCTTTACACATGCATAGCTGCCCACTTACCGACATGCCCTTTAGAGTGGTTCATGTGTTACAACTGATGAGGTCATCATAAGCCCCTGAGGTCTGCAGTTTACATGATAGATCACAAATGTATACTGACGTGTGTCTATCATTATGGTATCACATAGCCTTCTCAGGGACCTAAACACCCTCTGCTCATCCTTCCCCCGTGCCGACCCCAGGCAACCACTCTAGCGTTTTGCCTTTTCCAGACTATCATACATTATGATTGGAATCATACAGCCTGCAGCTATTTCACATCGGCCTTTTTCACTTAGTAACGTGCATTTAAAAATTTTCCCCCATTGCTTATGAGCTCATTTCCTTTTAGAAGTGAATAATTGTCTATAGTCTGGAAGTCCCACAGTTTATTTATCACTCTTCCCACGGTGACCCTCCAAAAGACAGCCCTTTCATTGCCATTCTCTTCCTCTTCTTCACAGAGGTTTGTATGTAAATAATGTTTTCATATATGTTGTCATGACTTGGAAGAACATCATAGATATTCGCAACCTTGCCTAAACCCTCCAATGCAGCGACAAGGTTCAAACTGTCACCGTGAATTGTAGGACAAGAAGTGATCCTCAGGAGGGTAGCCTGCTGAGTCCTGGCTTCTTCTGCCTCTAACTGGTGCTTTTCTTCCCACTGGGGCTTCGTTTCATCCATTCTCCACCAAGCAGCTGGAGTAAATGTTAGAAGCAAAGCTTTTATCATGGAATTTCCTAGTTTAAAACCTTAAAACAGCTTGCTTTCCATTTTACTTTTGACATATCTGCAATATTTGAGGTTAGCTAAAGATTTCATTTGATCATGAACATGTCTCTCATTGTATGTTACTCTCCCTCATACTAACCTCTTTCAACACAGCTCTTCGTGGTCTCCTATTCTTTCTTTTAAAAGAACCACTCTTGATCAAACTTTTCACTGATGCAAATTATCCTTTGTGTCTTAGCATTACTGCGACAGAGAACACCATTACACCGAATCCACGGTAGGTGTTCCTGATACAGGGTCTTGGAATAATCTTTATTTTCTATCATTGAATTTAACAAAATGCTTGTTGTTAGTTGTATGTGTTGAGCTAAAAGTCTTTAATGAAGCTAAACTTTAAACCCTCTGAAAGTAGACACTAGCTCTGTTTAACTTGTCACTATTGTAATCCTTGTACCTTGAATATCATAGGGGATTAATACATATTAGCTGAATAAATTAATTAATGAATTTGCCACTGAAAGACATAAAACAACTCAGTATTTGACTATTGATCAGGGCGGATGTTCACTTTTGAGCCAGGATAATATACGATGAATTTTCGAAAAAATCATAAGCCACACTATAGGCATTTTATATACATTAGGGGAAATTGGCATCTAAAGCAACATCAAAAATCAAAAGCAAAAATTTGACCAGCATTTTAATGAGGAATACATTTGCATGCATTTTGCATTTCATAAAATGAATCCTAAGGTGTGAAATATTTCCAACAATATGAATATAGTCCAAATACATTGTACATTAGCATATATTTAAATATCATGAAAATTGGCCAATTTTGTACCTTTCTAGTTTCTTTAAAAAAAGTGTTGCATGCTGAATTTCAACTCACTACCCCAATAAATTTCAAATGAAACTTTTCTGCATGATAAAGTAACAAACAAAACCAAGGACTAATACAGTCTCTACAGGATATCTACCATAAAGATCATATATATGTAAATCCTTGAGAAACATTACCATTAATTCTAGAGAGAATTTGCTGTGGACTCTAATTTCATGTTTAAAAATTCAACAGAGCACAGTTTAGGTGAATTTAGATAAAAATTGAAGCTGGTGTATGCAAAAATAATTTTAAAAAGACCATCATTCAATTTAATATGAAAAAGCTATGACTAGCCATGTCTATCAGTATGCTACACTATGTACATTACTGACCCCTCTACTGAATGATTTATATCTATCTACCTGTCTACCTACCTACCTACCTACCTATCAATCCATCTATCTACACAAACATTATAGAGAAAATATATATTTTGTTACATGAACCTATAAGTTAGCAAAAAGCAGAAGTTCATTCAAAATGCAAAAACAAAATATTATACTAAGCCAATAAAGAAACCTAGAGGAATAACAAGCTATATTTTAAAGTCCTTGTCTTGAGATCATAGCTAAATCTCCTACATTTGATCTTCACTTTTCAAAATCTAATGGTCTTGAGAGCTAAGCAACAAGATCCCTGTACCTTCAAGGTGAGTGGTGAAGAACTCAGGGATGTCAAGTGGCGTGCCCAAATGCACAGAAATAATCTATGGCCCAGTTTACCCAACAGTAGACTTAGTTCAAGACAACCAAACTACAATTCATCCACATACCATTTTGTAGCCCTGTGATAATTCCTTTAGCTCTCCATCCTCAGAGAAAACATATTGGGCAGATCTTAAGAATCACATTTTACAGATAAGAACTGAAGTTTAGATGTAGGGATCATTGGTTATTTGTGTGGGGGAAAAAAAGTAAAAAAAAAAAAAATACAAATAGATCCTCCAAGAAACAAACCTAAGGATTTTCCATGTAAGATGTCACAGGAATGTGCCTTATTATCCCTGTCATGCTAACTTATTAGGCAGTATGTCCTTAGACCCAATGCAGTTGATTCGGTATGTTGTTCCTTAATTACACTCCTCAAGGCAGACTATTTGAATGGCACATTTTCATGATCACCACATCCCCTGACCTCATACCACACACAGAAATCACTGCATGGTTGATTGAAATAATAATAATAATTTAAAAAAAAGCTTAGAAGGCAATATAGAAAATACCTTTCTAGCTTTTTAGTAGGGAAAATTTTATTAAGGCACACAAAATACTAACCATAGAGAACACTAATACATTTTAAGAATTTGTGTTTATCAATTTATCAATAGATGCTCTAAATGAATGAAATAGCATGCCACATACTAAGTGAACTAAGATATTTGCAAAAGAGTTTATCTGAATAATTTTTTTAAATAAAAATTTAAGAATAAACAATACTAATCTAACGTGGCAGAAAGAAGCTATGTGGTTGCTGGAGGCTAGATTAGGGTTGGGAAGATCTTCCGGGGGGAAAAAATGAAAAGGAAACTAGAGGGGATTTAAAATGTGTATTTTCAGTATATTTAATAATAAATTGTATCTCAAAATTATTAACAAATACACCACAATAAATTCAATAAAAATAAAATAATACAAAATCAAATAAAAATAAACATCTTTTTATATTTAGAAATATATATTCTTTACAAATAATAATAACTCTAATATATACTCTCTTTGCTTTGTGGGAAAAGGTTCCCTCAAACACAGGAGTAACAGTTTGAGAAAAGATAAGATAGTCCAAAATAGTTTTGTAGATAATTTCTTAAGGGATGGGGCTTAAAATTTCCCAGGTGGTATTAGACACTAAAATAACACATACTGCAGCATTATAAAAGGAAAATCAATGTTTGGCCAGTGGATAATCACAGTTATTAATTTTAGGGAAGTGGCCATCAATCACTGGCTCCTGCAATCTCTGTATTCTCAGCACATGGCGAAAGTCAAATTCTCCTCCATAGACTATCACAAAGTGGTCATGTCCGATGAAACCCGAGAAAGTGCGTTACATCATCATGTGGTAACATAAGGGGACTTATTTAATATTTATTATTTTATTTCCCACCATTATGAGTCAGCAAGTATTTGACATAGTGAAAGGGTACATTTCGTCTTGACAGTTCTGTAAGCAAGCTTAGCACAAATGAAATCATGGGTAGATGCCTTGAGGGAAAAAAAAATTAGTGGCAATTTTTTTCTCTCACTTCTTTGGAGGAAAGCAACAACAAAACATCCAGAGATAAGATAGTTGTTAAGTGTACAAAGAGATGATTCTTTTCACAAAGAGTAGTGAAAAGAAAGTCATTTAAAATTCAACAGAAGAATCAAGTTTTTAAAAATTCCATATTAAGAGAGTTTGTGAAAATAATAGGGAACATTTCAGAATTTAAATAAATCCTGTTCTAATGTCTTCAAGGGTAAGTAAATACTCAAGAAATTAAAATATTATTAATCATTAATGTCTCAACAGATCAGCCAATGAAGTGAATTAATAAGCAAAATGGTATGGGAAAAATCAGAACAAATTTTAATATTTAGATTTTTTTTTCTGATATCTTCAAGAGAAAATAGATCTCAAGCAACTAGGGTAGTTTGTTTTTACTTTAGCTTTGAGAAAAAGATGTGACTAAAATCTTTCAATATAGGCAAAAAAAAAAAGAAAAAAGAAAGAGAAGTCAAAGCCCTAGAATATTTTTCTAAATGGATCCCTGGAAGAAAATATGGTCACTAAAGAGATGTTAAATTTATCATAAAAATAACTTTCTGCAGTTCCCCAAAAGAAGATGGATTTCTGTGATATATGTAGAACCAGAAAGTTTAATTCCACAGAATTTGATAAATTGCTAGATCACATCGTCACCCAATGTTGAAACCAACCGAGCATTTATGTTATCAGGAAACCTTTATATTGAAAGGTCTTTGTGAATTCGAATACTTTTAGTAGGGAGGCAAACGTCATTGATATTTTTATGAGGATATGTGGCATCAAATTTTTCCTCTCCTTGTATAGCAAGTGGTGCCAACAGTTAACTAATTAATCTGTCACCAGGTGTAACTAATGCTCATCATGGCTGTTGGATACTGATTGCCTTCTAAGCCTCCCCTCAATGTCAGGTCAAGCAAAATTACGGTGGCAATGCAGCAAAACTAATTAGGCCACACTGACCTTAGCAGTGGGCAGTTCTCATCGATCTCAGCCCAAGCTGGTTAAAATTTTGAAAAATGAAAACGAAGTAGGAAAATATTTCTACTGCTACTAGCCCTTTCTAATCACCTATTCACTCCAAGTGACATAAAATTAATGAATCCTCTATCAAAAGAGGCAACATTCAGAAAAAAAAAATGATAGGTAAATCTTTGCAGATGTACTGGTAAGTACCTGTCTGTCTTGGTCAGTTTGCGCTGCTATAACAAAATCCCATAGACAGGGTGTTAGACAAAAACACTTATCAATGAGCTATTGATACTAATTCCCTGTGCTGGCAAGTTTGGGGGTGAAGACCATCTTCCTGGTTTACATGCAGATAGTCACGTTTTTGCTGTATTCTCACAAGACAGGGAGGGAAATGGTCTTTTTCATGTCTATTTTTGTAAAGAAGCTAATCCCACTCATGAAGACTCCACTCACATAACCCAATCACCTCCCTGATCATACCTTCAAATGCCATCACTTTGGCCCTAGCTGGTTTGGCTCAGTGAATAGAGCATTGGCTTGTGGACTGAAGGGTCCCAGGTTTGATTCCGGCCAAGGGCAAATGCCCTGGTTGTGGGCCAGGGTTCATTACCCAGTCGGGGGCACACAGGAAGCAGCCAGTCAATGATTCTCTCTCATTATTGATGTTTCTATATCTCTCTTCCTCTCCCTTCCTCTCTGAAATCAATAAAAACATGTTTTTAAAAAAAGATGCCATCACTTTGGGGATGAGAGCTTCAACATATGAATTGCAGGTGGATACAAACATTCAGTCCAGAGTAATGTAATTTAATTTAAATGGGTGCTGTGTTATTTAAAGTATTTTATTCACTTACGTAAGATATTTTTAGAATAAATTTTTTATTAAGGAGGGATAGAGATGACATAGGTCATTAACATGTCATACTCATATTAAAATGACAGTCTCAATTTAAAATAGTTTGAAATAACATGCTTATTTCAACATTCAATATTAAATAGTTTTAAGATTCAATGTTTCCTAAGGTTTCCTGTTAACAGAGAAAAGTACAAGATTTTGCTGCCAAACAAGTATTGACCAGCTTACATATTGATAACAAAATATTTCATTTTCCACATCAGATTTCTGAGATATTTAGGTGGCAGTTCTCCTACTTAGGCACATTTGAGCAGAGTTAGTATTGGTATTTGTTTTATAAAATGTGCTTCTCTTAACTGTCATGTCATCAATACTGGCAGGTTTGGAGTAAGGTCAAATTTCTAAAAAATTCACATTCATCCAATGGCTACTATAATATATAGAAATCCTGGTTGAAATACAGGAAATAAAAAGCTAAAAATGTCTATCTATCTATCTATCTATCTATCTATCTATCTATCTATCGTTTATATAACATCTATTATCTGTAGTGTTTATATAGAGATAGGGAAAATGATATCATACAGTATTAAATGAAGCTTTTCAGAAAATACACTCTAAATTTTTGTTATAGTATGTCAAACTAAGCAGCATGCTATAGATTACACGTAACATGGAGCATTCAGCTTCAGAGGGCAGAGGCTTGTTTCTGATTATTTATTAACAGCATCAGGTTTTGAGAAAAATTCATAAAGTTGTGTACTGTTGAAGTCTAACCCAAATACTAGGAGAGTAAATTATCTCTATAGAATGCCTAGTGGTGCTTAGCCAGATATTATAAAATGTACTTCATAATATCAGCCATGTATTATATGATATTAACAACTTTAAAAAGAAATCAACAGAGGAAAAATTAAAGTGAAAACATTGCAGGTACATGTAATCTGTAGGTATTACACATATAAAAAGGAATGATATGTCCTACCTAAATGTTCAGTGGTCGAAGAATGAAATGATAAAGTGTTTGAAGCTAGATGCAGCCTTTAAAATAACTAACTATGTAGATTATGTAAAAACCTGAACAGTTATGCCAAGTGAAATGCAAAATTCAAAAATATAGCTCTATTAAGTTAGAACTGCAAGTCAGTTCACTTACCTTTTCATATTTCCCTCGACTCTAATAATTGGTTACAAAATCCTCCTGGTTGAATTTTTAAAATATCTCTGGAATCTGATTTCTCTCTCTCTCTCTCTCTCTCTCTCTCTCTCTCTCTCTCTCTCTCTCTCTCTCTCTCTCTGTCTTTCTCTGTCTCTGTCTCTCTCTCTCTCTGTCTCTCTCTGTCTCTCTCTCTGTCTCTCTCTCTGTCTCTCTGTCTCTCTCTCTCTCTCTCTCTCTCTCTCTCTCTCTCTCTCTCTCTCTTTCTCTTTCATTTAACTGTATCACTTCTTTATTTTAAGAACTCTTTTTTTTTCTTTTTCCTGGATTGCCAAAATATCCAGGTTTTTCCTTTCACCAAATCATTCCCCATACCCCATTGAATGTCATTTTGCAGCAACTTGCAGCAAGGGGTAGAGTGCATTTCCCAACCATTCACTCTGGCTTTGCCTTTTGATTTTTTAACCAATAGAAAACAATATAACTGACATTTTCTAGCCTCAGGCAGCCTAGTAGTTTTCAGGTCTCTCTGAGTTCTGCCCCATCACCATAAAACTCACACATGGAAGCTTGATGGATGAGAAGAGAGCCATGCAAACCCTTTCCACTCCCCACACTGTCATTCCAAACAAATTCACTCACATCTCAACAGCAGAGCCTCTTTGCTGAATCTGAAACTGACCCCAGATAAATCAGAAGTCCCAGAGAGTCCAGAAGAGTCACCAACCTGAACTAACCATAGACTTGTGAGCTAAAGTGTGTGTGTGTGTGTGTGTGTGTGTGTGTGTGTGTGTGTGTTTTAAGCTATTCAATCTTGATAAGCAGCAATAGCTAATTGGTAAAGTTATAATTTCATTTTCAAAATTTCTGCAATGGATGCCAATCAAACATAAATCCAGATTTCTTTCACTCAGACAAAGCCATTCTTCCTTGAGCCTATTAAGCCCTACATCTATATAATTTGCCCTGTGTTTAAGGAAGGATGGGTTACTGTAATATGTAAGGCCCCAAACAGGCTTATAAAATCCCCAATGTCTATGACTTATAACTTCTCAACATTTATCACACAATAAAACAGTAAAGACTCAAGAAAGAGGCCACTGGATTTAGGGTGCTGAGTCAATATGATAAGAATTGAGCTGAGTCTGAGCTTTGTTGCAACTTGATTCAGATCACCACAGGCTGAGAATGATTTGAAGGGAACATAAGACTAACTTCAGCAGATCTTGGAATCTAAGCACTGATAAAATTCAAGAAATCTCTTTTGTTTTATTGCCTACTCACCAGCTTTTCAAATTGTTTTAATGCTCAACAACCAGCATTTTGGGGGAACCATGAAGTGATCTTGTTCTCCATGCTTGCCCCAACTTTCTGAGCCTTTGGAGGATGGTTGGATGGAGGGATGAGGTTGAAATGCCTTATCTCAGCATTGGGAGGGTCCTGCCTTGTTTTTGTAGAAGGGCCCACATGCCCAAAAGAAGTATCACTCAGATTTCCATTTCCCCTCCCAGCATACTGCAGTATTTTGATGAAGAATTTTCATCAAAATACTGCATTATGCTAGATTTCAACCTGTGGAAAAGTGTAAACAGGTAATGCAGGCTCAGACTGTGACTGAGCTCTTGGGAATGACAGTGTCTTAAAGGTTCAGCTAGTTTCCTATTACTGTAGGCTGTGGTATATTTCTCCTCTTTCTACTATTCCACTAAGTATGAAAAGTAATCATAGTATATGATTCAATAAAGGGCTCATTACTTCCTGGGGTGTAGTTCATTACCATTTATGTTCATCATATCTCAGATGGGTTAAACCAAAACAACAACTATAATTTCTATAGTCATTTAGGTGATTTAGTTCAGGCAAGAGTGACATCACTTGCAACTTTGTACATTCTAATAAGAAGCTGAAGTCTACTTTCACAGATTTTTGCTCATCATTTATGATTGAGATGTCCAAATGTTTGGGAATATAGATATGCATATCACCCCTTGACAATATTGTCCCTTTCCTGGTCTTTTTAAATTTAATATTTAATACAGGTAAACTAAAAAAGGATTTATTTATTTATTTATTTATTTATTTATTTTTATTGATTTCAGAGAAGAAAGGAGAGGGAGAGAGAGAGAGAAACATCAAAGATGAGAGAGAATCATTGTTCAACTGCCTCCCACATGTTCCCTACTGGGGATCAAGCCCACAACTGGGCATGTGCCCCTGACTGAAATCAAACCTGGGTCCCTTCTGTACTCAGGCTCTATCCACTGAGCCAGACCTGCTAGGGCAGGTATCCCTTTATTAATTCATTCATATAAAAAATGGAATTATTTGGCTTACATGTCAACATTTAATATTTGTCAATATTTTTATTCCAACCATTCTACAAATTTACAAACTCATATTCTTAATTAATGTTAATATATCATATTTAAACTGCAGAGTCCAGCTGAGTCAGCACTGTGAGATTTTTCAAAGTTATATTAAGAAAAGTAGTATATGTGCTGAAACCGGTTTGGCTCAATGGATAGAGCGTCGGCTTGGGGACTGAAGGGACCCGGGTTCGATTCCGGTCAAGGGCATGTACCTTGGTTGCGGGCATATCCCTAGTAGGGGGTGTGCAAGAGGCAGCTGATCAATGACTCTCTCTCATTGATGTTTCTAGCTCTCTATCTCTCTCCCTTCCTCTCTGTACAAAATCAATAAAATATATTTAAAAAAAAAGTAGTATGTGATTAATAAAAAACAACAACCTTGTAGGAGAACACATAGAAACTCTGGAAAATTGCTGAAGTTGGGACTTGAACATAAAAAGCTTGAACAATTCCCAATAGAAGAAGATAATTCATTAAGGAACCATTTTGTAAATCTAGGTCTAAAATATTGTTGGAGTACTGATTAAACCATGTTGCAAAACTTATGAAGTGGAATGACTTTCGAACAGCAATTTCTATTCATAGGTATATATGCAACAGAAATGCATGCACCAGTAACATGTCTAAGAAATTTCATTCATAGTAGAAGCCACTCAAATCTATATCAGAAAAGATAAATAAGTTCACAACTAAATAAATTAAAATTAGTGAACTATATATTGTAGCTACATGCAATAATATGAATGACTCTCTCAAAACTTTCCTTTGGTGAAGTCAAACACAAAAACAACGATTTTTTTAACATTCAAATTATATGTTAATCAGAACTAAATAACAGGTTTCTAAGTGGGATAGTGGTTACCTTTAGCAAGGAAAAGAGAGAAAAAAATGATTGAGGAATAGCAAGAGAGGGCTTCTATAGTATTATTTACATGGGATTCATTTATGATAATTAAATGAATTGCTCAATTATGCTTTTGCACTTTTCTTTAAGTGTTATACTAAAGTTTTTAATGTTTAGAAAAGAATAAGACATTTAGAACAGTTATTGAGTGAAAATAGGAGAGATCTCTTTTCCCTATTTCCTTTGGTAAAAGGTATTGAACTTGATACAACCGTTATCAAGAATATCACACTTTTAAGTGTCAGTAAGGATATAGAGCAATTGAAATTCTTCATACATTAAGCCAAGAACAATAAATTGATACAATTATGTAGGAAAAGTTAAATATACATATACCTTCTAATAACTATTTTATGCCCATATTTTTACCCAATACATAAGAAAGCTTTGGCCAAACCAAAAAAAAAATGTGCTTAAAAATGTTCATAGCAACTTACTCCAAAATGACCCAAAGTGTTAACTAATATCCATCAGTAGAAGAAAAGATAAGCAGTGGAATGCAACATGGCAATAAATGTAAACAAACTATGGATATACACAACAGAGATAAATCCTACAGCACTGTATTGAGCAAAAAGAACACACAGAGTATGACTCAATTATATGAAGTTTTAGAATAGGTAAAAAATAGCTATGTTGATAAGAATCAGAGGAATGCTTGCCTCTTGGGATGAAAATTGTGAGGAAAGTGAATGAGGAAATTTTCAGGAGTAAATGAAAATGCTCTATATCTTTATCAGGGTGCTAGTTACATATAATTATACATTTACTAAATTTGTATTTTTACTAGATAAATTATAAGTTTTCAAATAATTAGAAGACTGACCCATTCTCCTATTCCCAGTATTGCATATTGGAGCTGATATATACGTGAGAAAATACAGGGTCCAAACAGATTATAACAAAGTCTAAATCATAATCATAGTTTTGTGATAGATAGCAGAAGTGGAATCCTATCTAATAAAAGAGTAATATGCAAATTGACCATCATTCCAACACACAAGATGTCCATCTGCATGAGGACACAGATGGCTACCACAAGATGGAGAGCAGGGAAAGACAGCTGTGGGGGAACAGGCTTGCAGAGTAGGGCAGTTGTGTGTGATTAGGCCAGCAGAGGAGGGTAGTTGAGGGAGACCAGGCAAGCAGGGGAGAGCAGTTGGGGGGGACCAGGCCTGTAGGGGAGGACAGTTGGGGGGACTGGGCCAGCAGGGGTGGGCACTTGGAGGGACCAGGCCTGCAAGGGAAGATAGTTGGGGGGGGGGGGACTAGGCCAGCAGGGAAGGGCACTTGGAGGGACTAGGCCTGCAAGGAAGAATAGTTGGGAGGGGGGGACTAGGCCAGCAGGGGAGGACAGTTAGGGGTTACCAGGCCAGCAGGGTAGGGCAATTAGGGGTTACCAGGTTAGCAGGGGAGGGTAGTTAGGGGCAATTGGGCCAGCAGGGAAGCAGTTAAGTGTTGATCAGGCTGGCAGGGGAGTGGTTAGGAGGTAATCAGGCTGGTAGGCAGAAGTGGTCAGGGGCAATCAGGCAGGCAGGTGACTGATTGAGAGCCAGCAATCCTGGATTATGAGAGGGATGTCCATCTGCCCATTTAGGCCCAATCCTGGTGGGTCTCAGATTGGAGAGGGTGCAGAATGGGCTGAGGGACAACCCCCACCCCCATGCACAAATTTTGTGCACCGGGACTCTAGTATAGTGTAAGAGGTTTATAGGTTTCAAACCATTAATAATTCAGTACTGAAAAAATAATAAAATAGGAGGGGTGTAATTGTGATTACTGGGGATAATGATAGAAAAAATTGTTGAAAAATAAATTTATCATAAATAATGTTAAAATGATATTAACATCCAAATCTTATAAAATATACATAGAAACAACATGATATTGAGCATTATTCCAAAACATTTGAAAGGAAGTTTCACCTATTTTATTTAGAAACAAATTAGATGACAATCTAACTGCAGTATATATAATGATGAAGCTTAAATTACTAATGAACACCAAACTTAGCAAACTCATAGTTTTTAAAAATTCCAATAACTTGTGACTTAAAATGGAGCCTTAAAATACCATAGAATTACAAAAGACTAAATAAAAAATATTAGGCAGATTAATTACAAATTTAATAAAAATTAAGTGTATGTAGCACTAATTTGTGCAAGACAAAGTAAAGTTTTGTATAATTATTTATGAAAATTAGGTATATAATAAAAATATGATGTTTAATGTTAATAAACATGAATGTTCCAATTAACCAGATAAGAAATCATAAATTCCAAACAAATAAGCATGCAAGGAAAAATATTTGGAAAACAATTAAAAGGATAATCCCATCCAAGTTTTAATTTGTAAAAGTTATAACAAACATTAAGTAAATATCTGGTGCATTGAAATGGTAAAACTATCCATAGCTATTAAAAGACTAATATGACTATTACTAGAGGCCCCATGCATGAATTTTGTGCAAGCGGGGGGAGGGCAGTCCCTCAGCCCAGTCTGCAAACCTCTCCAAACTGGGACCCCTTGAGGGATATCTGACTGCCCATTTAGGCCCTCCCTTGCTGGCCTGGTCCCCCCCAACTGCCCTCCCCTGCAGGTCTTATCCCTCCCAACTACCCTCCCCTGCTGACCCGGTCACCCCCAACTACCCTCCCTTGTTGGCCCAGTCACCCCTAACTGCCTTCCCTCACCCACCTGGTACCCCCGAACTGTCTTCCTTTGCAGGCCTGGATTCCCCTCACTCAATTGTCCTCCCCTGCAGACCTGGTCTTGTGGTGGCCATCTTGCATCCACATGGGGGCTTTCATCTTTGACCACATGGGGGCAGCCATCTTGTGTGTTGGAGTGATGGTCAATTTGCATATTACTCTTTTATTAGATAGGATAATAAAGAGCAAAGTTTAAGGGCAATGTATCCATACTATGATTGTGATAGTATAAAGAAATAATTTGTATGTAAAAGAGAATATACAGCCCTAGCCGGTTTGTCTCAGTGGATAGAGTGTCAGCCTGCAAACTGAATATGTCCCAGGTTTAATTCTGGTCAAGGGCACATGCCCAAGTTGTGGGCTCGATCCTAATGGGGGACTTGCAGGAAGCACCCAATCCATGATTCTCTGTCATCATGGTTGTTTCTATCTCTCCCTCTTCCTTCCTCTCTGACATCAATTTTTAAAAAAAAAATTGTTTTAAAAAAGAAAGAATACACACAAATGAAAATAGTGATAGAATTATGGCTTTTGTTTTAAAGTTTTTACCCTGAGAATTTGTCTTTAACACTATAATGTCTATTCATAAGAAAAAATAATGAGCCTATTTTTATTATTCTATTACTTAAAACTTACAAAGTGCATAAGCATGAATAGGATAGAAACCATTAAGACAGAGGTCATCATTGACCTTCTGCTTATGGAAGAATAAACTGACCTTCAAGAAAAGGGGGAAAATAGAAAAAATAGTATTATGCATTATGCAAGTAACTTTGGTAATATCTGCCAAAGGAGGAGATGGGGAGCAGGTACAGTCCTCACTGACCTTCCAGGTACCTCTGACACTCCAACTTTGAGATCTCAAATAAAATCTGCAGTCTATTGTACCTGACAGCAAGCTTTGCACTTTCATTATGCATATAATATCTAATAGATCTTTTGAAATCATTACCTGTCAAGAGGGGGAAAGAAAGGCAGAGAAAAAAGCCTTGAAGAATAGAGTTTGTCAAGGGTCAAGGTAAATGGCAATATACTTTAATAGGCAATAAGCTCCACATTCTCTGGGTGGCCTATCCACTCAGTAGACTGTTATCATTACACTGAATTGCGGAATAACTTCTTAGCGGCCCACAATAGCCTTCTGGGATATTTTTCAGTTTATATGTATTACTACAAAAAAAAAAAAAAATAGTCAATGCCATTTTACCCTAAGGAACACACAACTGGAAAGATAGAAGTTTGAGCACCCCACATTTTAAGGTGTATTATATATATGATTTTTATTAATTTCACATTAATTATTAAGATCACCCTTTCCTCATATTATTTTTCATCTTTTTAACACTCAAAATCTAAATAATGGATGCATGGCCACAGAATAGGCATCATAAAATGCAAATTTTATTTGTTAGCAATGAAAGAAAAAATATTCTTCAGGTAAATGGCTGTTAGAACTGCATGCCAACAAAGCAATTGAAACTTTTTGCAAACATATTGGATCTAAAAACATGGAAGATAATCATTCCATATTCTTCCAAACATCCCCTGCATCACAACTTAGCAGCAGAGTGACTGACATAGAAACAGGCCAGTGGGAGTTACATTACTCAGATTTCAGTTTGTGCTCAAATGTAAAATACTTTCTCTTCTCTGGATCTTGATTTTCTTATCAAAAAGGAGAAAACTGCAATACATAAGATAGTCTCCAAAGTTACTGCCAACATCATGGCTTCAATTCTACTTGGAAACCAGATTTAAAAATTCCCCTTTTTTACAAGGCTGCTTATGAGAAAGAAGCAAAATCAGTACCTTGGTAGCTATTACATCATGCTTAAACAGTTGACAGATGGTTGAAGTCATAAAATTAACAAAGTTTTAGTGATATGTTCTACAGAAAAACAGACTCCCTGCTCCACACACTGCAGAGCCCAATGGGAAAAATGCCCTTGCTGCCAGCTTGCAAGTGACTGAAAGAAAACAATATGGAATTTACTACAGAACTTTTTTCTTAATCTTCAAGGACAATAAAGTGACTTTCAGAGTTGCCTTGGGGTTATGCAGGCTGGCAGAACACTGTAAATTTCAGAGCACAGTGAATGGCATCTAGTGGGTTAGTTGTCCTGTGTTTGCTGAACCTTTTATGGCTGAAGGGGGTGCTTGATTGGTGCATTCAGTGGTACTTCTCAGGATCCTAAACAATAGCATGCCAGTAAAAGAGAAAATGAATTCTAATATTCAGAGGATTTTTATAGGGGAAAAAAAGAGAGAGATGCCTTAAAGATTTAGACTCAGGATATAAGATTTTATTTTCGGTCTTCAAAGATGAATGTAAGAACACAGGTTTTACTTAAGAGGGAAAGATGCAGTGCATTGGATTCGGGTGGCAATTTTAGGTGCCACCAATGCCCAACAAAATAACCTTGGCAGTTATTTTCAGCTCTAATGCGTACCGACACTCTAATAACTCCTACATTCGAGCATATATACTTTAAGCTTACTTCCATGCTAAAATAAATAGACATCCAACTGTCATTTCTAAAATCACATACCCTTGGGCCTACCTTTTAGATATGGGCACTTGTTAAACATTTTAAAGCTGATGACACAACTTTTAAAGTACTAAGTGACTGGATTTGGTGACTATTTTGCTATGCTTCTCTTTCCCTCTGTCCTGAATGTCCTCACTCTGCAAGGAAATCCCCAAAACATTACCATTTTAGTGTATGAATTTCCTTGTGAATTCAATATTAATTCAACTTTTCAAATTTAATATTAATTCAACTAATATTTACTATTCAACAAATCCAATAGCTATGTGCACTTAAAGAAACTAGGACTGAAAAGGAATTGTACCCACCTGGAATGTACAATGTGGCTGTTCCCTTTCTATCTTTGTGAAAATACAACACAGAATGGAAAGATAAGCAGGTGAGAATATACTATACCCTTCTGCATTCTTTCATTGTGGACACAGTACAGAAATTGCCTGTTAGTATTTTGAACTACCTTACCAATATCCCTTACATTCAAATCATCTCCAATTTTTCTCACATTGTTTCACTTTGTTTTAGATTGTGTGCCAGACAAGCACTGCCTATATCATTAGGCAATGACTCACAGATAATGTTATGTTCTGAACTGACTCCTTGCTATTCATCTCAGCAAATGCTAAATAACAGCTAGCAATTCAATCAGGAAAATCAGCAGGAATTATAAACACAATACACTAAAAACTGAATATGTTGTAATCCCTTGGGAATAGATTATGATTGTCTAAACTTAAAAAGGGGGGGGGGGAGTCTATATGTTATTGAAAGGTAAATAGATATATATATGTGTGTGTGTGTGTGTGTGTGAATATATATGAATATATATATATATATGTTTGTAGGTATATACTGTACATACACACATATGGTTTTGCAATAAAAAACATTAATTTTTATATTTTTCAAAACTTTTTGCCCTGGCCAGGTAATTCAGTTAGTTGGAGTATCATCCCCATACACCAAAAAGAGTGCATATTCCATTCCGGGTCAGGGCACATACCTAGGTTGTGGGTTCAATTTCTGGTTGGAGCACATACAGGAGGCAAACAATTGTTGATGTTTCTGTCTCCCATCAATGTCTCTTTCTCTCTCTCTCAAATCAACAGACATATTCTCGAGTGAAAAAAAAATAACAACTTTTCACATGGAAAAATTAACTCATTGGTGAGGACTCCTAAGGAATAGTTTGTTGTAAAAGTTAGTTGTACATCTCACAAAAGGAAATGTGGAAAACATGGCTTGGATACTTTTTTTTCATTGACTCTCCCTTTAGTTATCTTTCAAGCACACCATGTCACCATGTACTTCCAATTTTGTATAATTTGAATAAAAAATATTGTGCACATACTTTTCTATGAAGCCATCCAGTGTTAATTCACATCTAAGACCTACTTAGTTTAGCCTTTACCCATAAAAGCAATGAGCACACAGTCTATTCTCTCAAAGTAATAACTCTCAAGAACATAAATATCTAAACATTTCAGTGCAGTTTTCAAGACATATTATTGATGTGATTAATATATTGCAAAATATTCATGGTGTGATAGTCAGCTCTTGTTGGCTTTACTTGGGAACATTTGATTTTGTTTCAGAAGCATGGTTTCTACTCATGGTCCACCATTCAGAGATCAGGATGCACCCTCAGTTGTGATAGCATGTGGGAAGTACAGAGTCATGACCAACCACCAGATGGGACATTTGGAGATTGGCAAGAGTTCTTTATTTTCTTGGCTACCAGTTGACTAACTCCACCTTGCTTCATACATTGCTAAAGCAGAACAGAAAATATAAGACAGTCAAAAAAAAAAAAAAACCACACACACACAAAAAAACAAGGCAGTGGACTGCCCACCAGAAAATCTTAAACTCCAAGGAGTAAATAGTTTGTTATTGGTCTTAAATTTCCCCCCTTTACTAGCCTTATTTTATTGCTGCTGCTGCTGCTGCTGCTGCTGCTGCTATTTTTGTTATTGCTGTTTGGCAACAATACTAATGAGAAACTTTTGTGGGTTTGGTAGACTAAAAGCAATTGCTAATTTATTCAGAAAACTGCTAGTATGATGTTGGTCAAGTTATTTATCTTTATGAGCCTTTATTTACTCACATGTAAAACTGTGATTAAAAATATCATTCCGTTACAAATATTGAAATAGCATACCACACTGCTAAGGGTTCTCTATTAATGGGAGCTATTCATATTATTTTCTTAATGAGCTTTTGATTCTTATTTGACATTAAATGCCTAGAACAGGATTGGTAAACTTCTTCTTAAAAGGGCAAGATAATTATACATTAGGCTTTGTAGGCCAAGAGAAAAATATCAAGGAAATGATTAGATGCTTATATAATCATTTAAAATGTAATCATTCAAAAAAGTAAAAAACAATTTTAACTCATTGACTGTTTGAAAAAACAAAAGCAAAAGAGGGTGAAGCCAATCAATAGCCAAGGCTGTCATTACCCACAACAGAACTAAAAGATTAAAATTGAGGAAAGAATTAAACAACTCAGTCCACACCCCGCTGTTTTGTAGAAAGATAGTTAGTCTTAGCTAAAGTAAGGGATTCTCTGTGAATCGCAACTATCACTACTGTTACTATCCCTTAGAATAAAAGTATGTTATATGGAACTAACCTCAGTTGTCTCATACTTCTGTTACCCAACAAACCATGAAGTGTACAAGCCTTATGGGAAAATCTCATGACAGAAAAATTAGTGAAAAAATCTTATAGAGATAAATATTCCAAAAAGTGATCTTTGTCATTCAAAACTGATAGAAGGCCTGCTAAATGGCAGAAGACACTCAGAATGAGACATTCATTTTTAGATACACTAAAGCTAATACTGACCTGGTTATTTATTTATTTATTTATTAAAGTGGCATTTATTGGGAAGTTTCTATGTCCCAGACATTGTTCTAGGCCCAAATGATACACCAACCAACCAAACAAAGAAATACCCTTATAATTTTCAATTATATATTTTGATAGAGTAATACAAGCAATAAATAAACATCATGGCATATTAGAGGATAACCAGTGCTGTGCAATGCTATGTGTTAAGTACTCTAGAGCACATGTGTCAAACACAAGGCCCGCAGGCCAAATCCGTCCCGCCAGGCCTTGCAATGTGGCCCGCACCACGCTGTCATCACTGCACTCCGCTGCGTTTCCATCACAATGACAATTTATGACTGTTCAATAAACCATTCGGCCCGCGATTTAGGCTGGATTTTAGTTTTTGGCCCCTTCTCTGATTGAGTTCGACACCCCTACTCTAGAGGATAGTAAAGCAAGAAGGGAGCATATTGAGCAGTGTGTGTGTGTGATATAGGACAGGCAATTGTAAATGTATTGAGGGTAGTTAGGAAAGGTCTCACAGAGAAGAACAGAGGCTGAGAAAGGTAATAAAGCTAGCCCAGTAGTTACCTAGGGAAAGAGTATTCTAGGCAGGGTACATGAAAAGTCTCTAAAGTTGGAAGACTTTTGCCATCAAGGAGAAACTGCATGGAGGCCACTGACAAGGGAAAATTAAGGATGAGGGAGGAAAGGGATGATGATGTAAAAGGTTGCTACTTGGAAGCCACTGTCAAAAGGAAATGCTTTTTATCCCTTGAAAGAAGTGGAAAGCCATAAGACAAGAGTGACATGATCTACCGTATTTTTCGGACCATAAGACGCACTTTTTCCCCCCCAGAAGTGGGGGGGGGGGAAAGTCCCTGCGTCTTATGGTCCAAATATAGCCTACACATATACTTTAAAAAAAAAGTTTTTTTACTTGCCCGGCTCTGTGTGGTCTCTGTGTGCTTGCCCGGCTCTAAAATGGTTCTAAATGCTGCTGTTTACTTTACAGGGTTGATTACATGTGTTTATGACTGTGATGTTGGGTTTTAATGCACATAAAATATTTTAGGACACTATTTGTTTCAGAATCATTTTTTCTTCATTTTCCTTCTCTAAAAACTGGTGCGTCTTATGGTCCGGAGTGTCTTATGGTCCGAAAAATACGGTAATTTCCATTTTGGTAAAATTTCTCAATAGTGATTTTTTTATCTGGGATACTTTTTGGTATTCAATTAGACAATGAGTAGCAGTAAATTATATCATCAAAGAGATTTTCTTCAGTCTGGTATCAATTATTCAATGTATTTAGTTTTATGAATGCATTTTTCTTTCAAAAGAAGAGTTTTTAATGGCCAAATTATCCATTTACATATTTATTTTGAAAACCAAGAAAAATATATTTGTTTTCAGATTCTGTGTGTGTTACCTATAATATAAGGATAGTTCAATTGTATTTAAAAAGCCTATAGTTTATTAGAAATTATAATAAAACAACAATAAAATAAAAAAAAACCATTTATAATGAAGAGAAATCCAATGTGTCATCAAGCTGTAATATTATACCTACTCTATCTTATTATCACTAAGCCTACTGTAACAATGCTAATCATGGTAATGATAAATTAAATGGTCAATCAAAGAGCAAATGATGGCTGTTATCTCTATGTGTGACTCAAAAAACCTCCTGATTTTCCATTGACAAAATTAGAAGTGTACTATTCTTCTATCTATACCTCCCTCATCATGACTCTGAACATTTTTAAATGTTATTTTTAGTTCAATTTCATAAAATTGTCTACTTTTCTAGAGGTTTAAGAGTCAGTATCTTGCAGGTGAAAATAATTCAAGACTTTATTTATTTATTTATTTATTTTCAGATTTCCATGACTCGTTTGCTGCCAACTAGAAGTAATCAAAGTGCCTCAAAATTAGAACTGGTTATAAATAGCACAAAATTATCTAGCAGTGTGACATGGGTTTCTAAGCAGGTATAATATATGAGAAAGGACATAGGGTATTAGACATAAGGAAGAACTTAATTGAAATGCTAGCTTTGTGATTTGCAGCTGCTGTGGGCATTGTCACTTTTGTATCAAGTTAAATTTATTTATTGTCTAGTCTATTCCCTTTATATCTAGTATGAAATTTTATCTCAAGGAAATTAACTGACCTCACCATACAGGAAGTCAGAACTACTGAGACTTCAGTGCAGTTGAAGCTAGATGAGGAAGTACTTGAAATACTGCGTGACTATTAACAATTGCAGCTCAGGAACAAATGCCAAGGGCATTGGGTGATAAACATCAAAGGCATGGTGTAAATGGTGAAGACTCTCTGAGGTCTCAGAAAATGCAGAAATCAATAAACATGTCATAGAGGAGATTGATCATGCACGTGAAATATATTTGAAGGGAGTATAGAGCTTAAAGAAAGGATAACGGAAAGGGAATTACAAAGGAATGGGTGGATAGTTATTCTAGTTGGTAAAATATGGGGCATGAACACAGCAGGGAACTTAGCTACAGGAGAGAGCTCAGAGGAAGATAAAAGTATGAGAGGAAAAGTAGGTGGGGGTCAAATTATAGGAATCTCAAAATTCAGATTTTTATTATTTTAACATTTTGTTTCCCTACAGTACACTATTTGCCTTGCATTTTGAGTTCTCATTTCTGTATTTATTACTTATTTTAAGCAAGCAACCCACATTTGATTATATCATACTCTATATTTAGTTTTTAGGACAATGAATATAATGGACAAAGAGATCAAATTTTAATGAATATGGCCATGGAGATTTGTAATAATGTAATTAAAACTTTCTATAATAAAAAGCTCATAGCTTTCTTTTCTCTTTAAGCTTTTCAAATTATGAGTTTTCAGCTTCAAATTAGAATTATGGGTTATAGCCTGCTTTACAGAATACTTTTCATAACTAGCCATGTGACTTTAAAAATTTTGCTTAAGCTCTCAGTTAAGTGTATTTTGTAGACTTATACACCAAATATTTTGGAAAAGATATACTTTTAGTCACTTAATAGAATATTTTAAATTTTGTAATTTAATTTTTGAGAAAAAATGGCATGTGCAAATTTGCAAATTAATACTAATGCATTACAAGTCATGTCTAGACATATTGAGAAGGTAAATCAATTTATTGTGAAGTTTCTAATAAAACCTACAGTATCACTTTTATCATGTAAACTATTTTCAGTCGGTACTGTTAAGAAGAATCAGACCATAAGAAATAATGGGAAACACATTTATTTCATAAATAAGATACCAATGTTTAACCCTCTATCTTAGCACTTTAATAGCCTTGAATACATAATTTGAACTTGATGATCCTCAGTTATCTTTATACATAATAGTATACTAGAGACCTGATGCACAAAATTCATGCAAGGGGCTTGGCCCTCATACTCGTGGCAGCTTGCCTCTACTCTCAGAGCCCCGGCTTAGTCCTGAAGGTTGTCCAGAAGGAGGTCAGGAAGGTCATTTGGCTGTCCAGTCTAATTAGCATAGTGCACTTTTATTATTATAGATATACATATTTTTTAATATATTTTATCGATTTTTTTATAGAGAGGAAGAGAGAGGGATAGAGAGTCAGAAACATTGATGAGAGAGAATCATCAATCAGCTGCCTCTTGCACACCCTCTACTGGGGATGTGCCGGCAACCAAGTACATGCCCTTGACTGGAATCAAACCTGGGACCTTTCAGTCCGCAGGCCGACGCTTTATCCATTGAGCCAAACCAGTTTTGGCTAGATATACATATTTTTGAAGCATTTTCCTCAAGTCTTTACTAACTTTATCATTTTCCTTATTATGTCAGAAGCTGAACATAAGCCTGGTAGATCAGCTTTTTCTTTGTAGTTAATCTGAAATCATCTATTTAAATTGATTTTGATATTTTTGAAGAAAAAACTTATTTCATAAGTACATCACATATCACAGAAACACGTTTGATTGGGAAAGTCAGTCTTCATTTTACAATAACCAAACTTGCTCATGATTAAACAGTTGTAATATTTCCTCAGTGATTGCTTTTTAAGAGTATATAGAATCCTTTACATAGCCATTACATTTTAATTCAATTTCTAAAATTTTACGCAACATAGTTTTACTGGTTTATTGCAAGTTAGCAATTGGGGGGGAAAAATACTTGGAAATTTAGATTTTCTCCTAAACGGTGGACTACTGAAGGCAAAATATTAGTCACACAAAATATTAATCACAAAGAAAGTTTGTAAAAGTAGAAAATTAAGCCTGAAATTATCCCTGGTTTGCTTTACATCTTACTCTTTGTATCATGAGTTGAGCATAAATTAAGACCAGAAAACCTGAACAGATGTAATAAAATGGAAATATGTATAAAAAATTACAAAGCAATATCACTTTTACAACATTAATAGTGTTCTATATTTGCCTTTCTTCTTTATATAATTGAGACATTTTCTTTAAAATAGTATCTTTGTTTTCTGAAAGCCCTTCTGCTCTTGATGTTTATGTATCATCTAATGAATTGGTTGCTATCATTTTCATCACACACCCAATATACTGCAAGATGCAAGTTTCGGCTGAGTTCTGACATCAGTACACTTGCTTGAGCACTGCTAAACATAGTGCCTATTAGAAGGTAACATCATTCTCCTTGCACACTCCCTAGACTCAGTGAGTAACAAAATAAAGTCTTTAGCCAACTTCATATCGAAAAGGGAAAAGGTGAAATCAATGGAACAATAAAAACTGCAATCTCTTTTTGTCACATTTTATAACCTCATCACCACCAAACTCCACAAGGTCATCACTCCTTGTATTAGTCTTTTAACAGTTAGGGCACAATCACTGCTACCTTTTGAACTGGATTTTGTTGTTGTTGTTGTTTACAATATTGATTTTGTTTGTTTTATTGGATGGTTCCTTATAGGCTCCCCACTTTTGGTCAAAATGAACCTCAAAGAAGAAAGTTATTGTAGGATTCAATAAACTCATGCAACAAAGATGCAACAAAGGTCCTACCCAAACATCATTCCAGATACTTTCTGTTGTGCAGCTATATCAATTCTCTATATCTTATTGTCAGTTCAGATACTAAATCAAAACCAAGCAAAATTAATGCATTAGATATATAACTAACCACAATACTTATTGCAATTTCTTGAGATGTAGAAGAAAAGAAAAATACTTCTTTAGGTATGAATATATATAATCTAAAATATGTCACAAAACATGGAAATAGATAACTTTTCTTTCAGTAAATAACAAAATTTTGAGTAAAAACTTTAAAACCCATCCATTTTTGTAAGCACTAATTTGATTTGGTTATATTCATTGGAACCATATTAAGGTCTTATAGCCAAGAAGATTATATTTTGATCCAGGTAAAAAAAAAAATTGTGATGTTTAAATTTTGATTTAGAAGATTTTATTTACTATAGAACTTATTTTAATAGAAATATGTTTTAATGAAATGTTGGAAAGTTAAGCAAGAACTCTCAGCTACACAGAATCCATGAATTTTATTCACAATTGTACTCTTTAGATTTAGCATCAAGATATTTCCTATTCTCTCAGTGTACTCCATGGGCCTTTGCATTTCTTCCCTCTGAGGTTCCCTTCTAATTCTGATCAAAATACTGACTCTTCCTTTCATGTGGTTAAGAACATTTACAACTTCAGTCTTTTCTCAGAAAGTTTTGCCTCATGACATAACTGAATCCTGGCTCTCATTCACAATTTCTATCTTTTAGGTAGTCTTTAAATTCTCCATCCTCCATATACCTCATGGCTACATGTGATGTGATTACTCTCTTGTCTCCTTATTGCCAATTCTTGGTCATTATTCTTGCACTAATATGCTCATATGCTTCCTATTTTGAATTTCATAGCATCTACTTTACCTTGTATTATATTTCTGCTCATAACTCTCATATATTGATATCTTAGCTAAATAAATTCTTGAACATATTAGTAAGAATAGTTATATTTTCCACTGTAAACCTTTGTTCTGAAATTAAGATGTGCTTTTGAACAACTCACACAATGCTCTAGTTACAAAGCTTCCCCTCTTATTTTATGCAAATAACCTTTGTCTTATCTCCTCCACAGCTATCAGTTTTCAAAACCAAAATGGACTTTTCAAGTTTATTTGAAGTGGACAAAATGTATTGGATGTAGATCTGAAAGGGACAAAACAGACTTTTCAAGTTCAAAAATCTTAGAACTCTTTTGCCTTACTTCCTTAATCCCAGCACACCCCCTTCCTACCCCATTCAATGAAACCTTTATCACCCCTTGCCCTCAATTTCAGGAGAGATAGAGTGGTTTCATCTTTTTCATATCTGAACTTAGATATCAGCTCTATCTTAATTACCTAGATGACCCTAGGCGAGATATTTAGTTTCTTAAATTTTCAACCTTCTCATCTCTAAAATGAGAACACTAAAACTCCATAAAATTAATTAATTAAATAAAGTAATACACATGAATGCCTAGCATATTTCCTGGCATTTCAGTTATTCTAAAATACTGTGAATAGTTGTTACTAATTTGTTTAGAGGAACAATCAGAAATGCTTACGGGCATTTATGTCCAAGGGTAGTAGTGTGATAAATGAAGGCAAATACCGCAGTGCCATACAGTACAAGTTAAGGGACAGGCTTTGCCAGGGAAGCCTGAAAGCCCAGGAAGAGAAGACCCAAAACATCATCATCCAGGAAAAGTCTTGCATGGGTCAATGGGATAGTGTCCCCAAGGAGAAACAAGGCCCTCTGACACTACCTGTTTGTAGTTTAAATAAAGGAGCACACTTTGGGAGGGATAAACAGGGAAGACTTAGGTATCAGGCACTCTACATGTCAATTCTAGCTGCTAGAATATTCTGAGGATTCTTTTAATTGATTGATTGATTGATTGATTGATTAAGGTATTACATATGTGTACATATCCTCCCATTGTCCCCCAACCCCACTTCCATACATACCCTCACCCCCCAGTGCCTTGCATCCATTGGTTATGCTTATATGCATGCATACAAGTCCTTTGGTTGATCTCTTACCTCCCTTCTCCCCAGCCTTCCCACTGTAATTTGACAATCTGTTTGATGCTTCTTGGCGAGGATTCTTAGTTTAGCATTCCAGATCCTTATGAAAAGCCTCTGAGGGGGAGGCACAACTGGGTCCTGCAGGAAACTGAGTTTTATTCAGATGTTTCTGCTGAGAAAGAGGAAGGCTTTTCTCCTGTTTACATGGCATGGCAATTTGATGTTCTGAGTCTAGTCCCCTTACAAACACTTCTCATCACTTTACTAAAGGATGTTTGGTGAATATTGTATACAAATGAAACATTCGAATCAATCTCCATTGGCTAATAGTGTAAATAAATTAAACTATATGTATTTTGTGGAAAACGATGGTGCTATTACAAAATGTTTCTCATTGAAAATTTAGAATATTACCTCTAAAAATAGCCTATAAAATATGATAGATATGTGAATCTGTTATCTAATAAAGTTTTGCAAAATCTATGAGTTTGCTTCTAAAGAAAGAAGAGTAAACAAAAAATATAGGATTTAACTTGACAGAAAAATAATTCAGACTAGTATTTTTTAAATTGCTTATAAAATATGCCAAAGCCGGTTTGGCTCAGTGGTAGAGCTTCGGTCTGCGGACTGAAGGGTCCCAGGTTCGATTCCGGTCAGGGGCATGTACGTTGGTTGCGGGCATATCCCCAGTAGGGGTGTGCAAGAGGCAGCTGGTCAATGTTTCTCTCTCATCGGTTTCTAGCTCTTTATCTCTCTCCCTTCCTCTCTGTAAAAAATCAATAAAATATATTTTAAAATAAATAAATAAATTGCTTATAAAATATGATAGAAATGAGACTTTGGTATATATTAAAGTTATGTGACCTTAATAAATTTGCTTCTAAAGAAAGAAAGTAAAATAAAAAATATGAGATTTATATTGACAATAAAATAATAAATAATGAGAATAATGTAATTTAACATTATATAAAAAATGCACATCAATTAATGATGTAGAGAGTCATCTTAACAAAAGTCTAAGAACCCATGACCAGCATCATTTCAAATTCAAGAAAGTTCTAAAAAGAATTTTGTTTGATAGCAAAACTAACATTTGGGGCAAAAATAGTACAAATATAAAGGTAATCTATTTACCATCCCTGTCAATCCTATAGAATAAAAGACTGTGGAATTTTATTGATTTGCATGTACATTATTCTATTTCTGTTCTGAAAGCCAACCCTACAGAGAAAGCCATGCATACCAAAACCAAGCGTCAGCAGAAGCAGCCGCAGCAGCAGCAATGAAAGCAGGAAAGAAAAAGCCATAAACATTAATTTAGTTCCCTAGAAGCCCCATTATTACCACCGTAATCTTCAAAGTTGGATCACTCTGTGGTAGCTGGGACTAAATTGAAAAAATCGGCCGCTATCATCTTCTGAGCAGGAAAATTTATTCTGTGTAATTTAATGTAAAAGAGCCTTTTATACTTGTGACCATTATGCTCTTCCACATTAGAGCAATAGCAAGACACACTGAAAAGCCAGGGGAAGCTTTACAAGCTAGACTGCTTTGTTGACACTACAAAGAAATAGAGACAGTTGCAACACAGACTCCGCCTGCTGATATTTCCAAAGCATTTCCCCCTCGCTTGTATATATTGTGCCCAAGTTGAATTTTTTTATACATAGATCACAATGTTTATGCTGATAAGGGTCAATTCTAATGGTGGGTTAAAAGGTCTCTTAAATTAAGACCTGTTTGAACTGTCTGCCCTTGCATGGTTTTCACTTGAGAAATCTACCATTCATAATGGAGTCTCAGAGTATTTTTTATCTCTACATCAAAGTTTAAAAAGATAGAAACCAGTAGCCCTTCATGCCTTACCTGTCATTCATCATGTTGAATGGATTCTAATGCCCCCACAGATGTTGGGGTAAAATCAATGTCTATAACATGACCTTTAAAATCTTGTAGGATCTGGGCACTGATTGATTCAAGAGTAACTTCTTGTGCTTTTCACTCTCTTGCCTTCTAATGGAATATTGCCCACAGCAGATCAACTACACACAGTTCCTGGAAGTTTTCAAATTCTTTTCTGACTCAGAACCTTTCTCTTCATCCAATCTGTGCTTTACATTATGAGTCAAAGAAGACTCCACCACCCTCCAAACTTAGGTTAGCTTTCCTCATTTGTTAGCTATCATAGCATCTTGTACTTTGCCTGTGTAGCACTTTTCACAATTGTATTTAATTAATTGTACAATTAATACATTGCTTAATATCTTCTATTGCTGCCACAACCCACTGAATGCCAATTTAATGAAATAGAGCACATGTGTCAAACACAAAGCCCGCAGGCCAAATCCGTCCCGCCAGGCCTTGCAATGTGGCCCGCACCGCGCTGTCATCGCTGCACTCCGCTGCATTTCCATCACAATGACAGTTTATGACTGTTCAGTAAACCATTCGGCCCGCGATTTAGGCTGGATTTTAGATTTTGGCCCCTTCTCTGATTGAGTTCGACACCCCTAAAATAGAGTCTGCATCACTATAGTTTCTTACACTATCTCCAGGACTAGACAGTGGCTCCATAAGGTAGGTACTTAGTATGTACTGGCTGCCAAGTCCTTTCCATCTGCTAGCTAAGACATCTGGGTATTATCCTGACAGGGTTATAGAAGCCAATAAATGTGATCTCTGATGGACCATCAGAAGGCCATCATCAAATTTTTGAAAAGTCTCTCTTTCCCTTTTTCTCTCTCTCTCTCTCTCTCTCTCTCTCTCTCTCTCTCTCTCTCTCTCTCTCTCTCAACACCTAGAGCATTTCTGGCTTCAGATTTTAGAGAACATGTCTACCTGGGAGAAAAAAGTGACTATTATTCTATTTGTCCTTCCATTTTTTCATTTTCCTATGGGTTTTCTCAGATTACCCTTTTACCTAAAAGGTTCTCCCTGCATCTTGAGTAAACTGAATGTTTATTCATTGCCAGGGAAATGTAAACTAAAAGCTAAGGCTCTTTCTAACAGTACTTAAATTTAGGTATACAGAGGACTTGCCAGTAATTAAAATTCTTCCTTTTATGGCCAATGTGGGGTCCAATATCAGTCCTACAAGTATCTTAAATTCTTAAAGATACATGACCAATTATTTCCACTAACATTTTTGGCATCTATCAAAATGCAATGGAATAGTGTCCCTATCAATATCTTTTATTTTTAGCCTTGTAACAAAAGCTTTTTCCTACTCAAGTTCAAGAGACATAAGAAACAAAAATAACTATTGGTAAATATATTACAATGAAGCTAACAAAAAATTTTTAAAGTTTTTTTTTATGATTTGCTGTATTCTATGATATTCTATGATAGCACATTAATGACATTAAAAATGATCCACTAATCTCAGACAAACATTTAGCTAATATTCTTGCTATAATAGACAATATATACCTTTTAATTTAAAAAAGCATATATTTTATAACTTAAGGACAAAATAACTGAATTCAAGACCAATAAAAAAAGAAGGAATCCAGAATTATAAATTTCAAAAGTGCAATTTGGTTATTTCATGTACCATAAATCAATGTTCAGTAATCAAAAAAGGAAAAATGAAAGTCTGTCTAAATTAATAATAGTTGAGCATCCCATGTATATTAATCTAATTTAACAGGTTTTATTACTCTGTAGAAATTTTCTCAAGGCTTAATATCTCTTATATAAAAAAAGGATGATTGGGAATGATTAAAAATATAATTGAAGGAAAATCTTCATTTCAACTATAAATGAAAACTGCTAATGAATGAGCAATGAATGACCATGAGTTCTGTCATTGCTCAATAATCATATTTAACAGAAAAATGTAATTCAGATTAAAATGTGCTGAAATAGAGCTGGAAAGAAATTAAAAAACACACACATAGGTATTTTAATTTCTAATTAGGTGCCTTGAAGCAGTGAGCAATCTCACTTAGACTAAATTACCCTTGTTACTTAAAGCTTTATAGTCAGATGATACGGTCTAACAACTCTAACCCTTCACAATTGAAGTGCAAAGGTTTTCATATGTTTTAAAATATTAAAATAAAGCTTTAAATGATGGTAAAATAACTACTAATTATAAAGAAAGATAATATATCTATTAAGAAAAATATTAAAATATGTGTTATATCAATGTATATAAAATGTGTGTCTAGAAATGTAGACATATATGTGGCATATGTGGCATATATTTAAAACATATACAAAATAATATAATTAAACAAAATAAAATTAAAGTCAAGTAATAAGAAAAATTGGACAAAGAGAAAAATGTTCATTTAATAAGGGAACATAAAATTTGATTTATGGTTAAGTCACATAATATGAAGAGGATCTAAAAATGGATTGGCTCTTGTCTGTTAGCCATTAAGAAAAGGAAAAACAGATATGTATTCCAAAATGTATCAAAAATGATATTAGTATTTAGAAGAATTAATATTTGTTATTGGTACTTAATCCAATAAATTATTCCTGTAAGATGTCATAGAACACTGTCAAACTATGATTAATATCTTATCATGAATATGACACATTTGAATTAAGTATTTATTGATTATTCTGTACTAGACTACCTTCTAGGTGATAGGTATTTTATTTTATTTTTAAAATATATTTTATTGATTTTTTTTTTTTTTTTTTTTACAGAGAGGAAGAGAGAAGGATAGAGAGTTAGAAACATCCATGAGAGAAAAACATCGACCAGCTGCTTCCTGCACACCTCCTACCCGGGATGTGCCTGCAACCACGGTACATGCCCTTGACCAGAATCGAACCTGGGACCCTTCAGTCCGCAGACCAATGCTCTATCCACTGAGTCAAACTGGTTTTGGTGGTGGTAGGTTATTTTAAAAGTCAGCAAAAAAAAAAAATAATAATAATAAAATAAACAACTCATTAGATTTTCAATCCAACTGGCAATATTATAAAATAAATTTCAACTCACTTTAGAAAAGGACTATGTTGGGGAAATAGTAGTATTTGCTATTGCAGCATACTGTTAATTCATGTCCACAACATAATACTAGAACACATTTCAATAGAAGCAAGTATTTCCTGAAATAAAATAAGCACATGGTATCTGTTCATAGTTTTCTTTTTTAAAAAATATATTTTATTGATTTTTTACAGAGAGGAAGGGAGAGAGATAGAGAGCTAGAAACATCGATGAGAGAGAAACACCAACCAGCTGCCTCTTGCACACCCCCTACTGGGGATGTGCCCGCAACCAACGTACATGCCCCTGACTGGAATCAAACCTCAGACCCTTCAGTCCGCAGACCGATGCTCTACCACTGAGCCAAACCGGTTTTGGCTGTTAATAGTTTTCTAACAGTCTCAAGACATATCAGTCACAAAACTGATTGAGCCAATCATTCATGTTTTAGTTGGGATAGGTAAGGTTATGGTGTAGTAATAAATAGTCTCCACATTTTAATAGCTTAAAACAACAATCTCTCATCCTATCAAACTACATATCAGACATACATAGTATGGTATACTCTAACATATAAATGATCACTGTGGCAGGAAGAAGGGAACTATATTGGCTCTTAAGTGCTGTTGTCTTGACATGGTGCATGCCACAGACTTCTTTGTACAAATAAGTAACATGAATACAATTAACTTTAAGGGAATGGACAAAATCAATCCTATCCTGGAAAAAAAAAGCAAACATGTTGATAAGCAATACTAATGATGACCATTCCTCATAAACTATGTCTATAAGGTTTAAAAGATGCTGAGAGAAGCTATGAATAAAATAGAATGAAATTCTATATCCATGAAACCTTGGAATGCTGGAAAACAAATCAGTTTCACTAAAAAAGAGATGTTGACAGGAAGCCAGGAAGGCTGGTCAACAACCTTAATTGCTCTAACCTTTAGTTGAGACGTTGTTAGCTGAAGCAGCCTCCACCTTGTTTGTTCCATCTAAGTTTTTGTTATTTCCTGCCTAAGGGCTACATGTAAATTTCTGTTTATGTTGCCTTAGATATTTTCCCCAAAGCCTCAATAAAAGGGAATGGCAGGGCCAGAGCAGGAGTAGTTCTCCCACTAGTGTTGGACTACCGCCTGGGCCAGGTATTGCCAAATTGAATTTCTTCAAGTCTCAAGTCTCTTCATTTGTGTGCGGCCCTTCTCCAGAACCGGAACCCTGAATTGGAACTCTTTCCATGCTGGCCATGAAAGAGATTCCTATATTGGAATACAAGTAGGGCCTAGGTCTGAAATCTTCCTGTATAATTTTAGGAGAAAGCAAAGTTATGTGAGAGGAAGAAGTATGTTAGATAGCAAATACTAGATCTCCTCCCCATAAATCTAGGGGTAATGATGATCATGATAATCATGATAGTCTCAAAGTTCTGATCCATATTACATGACTGCAATACTTTTATATGTTTAAATAAGTGATAACAAAAGTCCAGATGATCTACAGAAAAGTCTCAATATAGCATAGCAATCAGACTCCTGGGATAGCTATGAAAAAAAATATTTACAAAGCCTATGCCAAGATAACTAAATGAGAAATCTCATTCATACAAAAGTTGTGAGTTTTTTGCCCCAAATGATTTGAATCTGATTATAGATTTAAAGACCTTTCTTGTTGTTATTAGATAGTATGGTCAGAATTACCACATAATCAACACAGATGAGAATTAGCTAATAACTCAATAAATGATACTTCTCCCATCACTCTTTCACAAATTCAAGCACCTGTGTATGCATAAGCATTGAAAACACACACACTCCTCAATTAAAGAAAACACACACACTTAGCATAAAGGCATATTTTCTTTTTTAAAAATATATTTTATTGATTTTCCACAGAGGAAGAGAGAGGGATAGAGAGTTAGAAACATCAATCAGCTATCTCCTACTCACCCCCCACAGGGGATGTGCCCGCAACCAAGGTACATGTCCTAGACCGAAACTGAACCTGGGACCTTTCAGTCCACAGGCCGATGCTCCATCCACTGAGCCAAACCGGTTTCAGCCATAAAGGCATATTTTCATTGAACATCTGTTAGATATCAAATACCGTATTTTCCGGCGTATAAGATGACTTTTGAAACTAGTAAAAAGCCTGCTCAGATTGGCCAGAGTCAGAGAGGCAGTCTATTAAAAAAAAAGAACTGGTGTTGCCTCGGAAGTGGGGGGTAGTCTTATACAGTGAATATAGGCCTAAACTTGTTTTAACTGTAAAATTATGAGGTTGTCTTATACGCCGGAAAATACGGTACTAGCCAACTGCACTCTATGTAGGGAATATGATTCTTATTTTTGAGTAACTTGATGGTTTATCCAAAACCATGAAGATCACCAGGTCCAAGTTGGGTTTTCAGTCTGAGTCTAACTTCAAAGCCTCCATTTTTCCTACTACATATACCTAGATTCAGAGTTTGGCAAATTATCTCATTGCAGAAACAACTATTAGCAAATTCATTAATTAAGGTCATGTTTACACTTTATTTTCAACTAAAACATCTGTTAATTTATATAGAGGTCTCTTTGGTTTAAACCAACTTGTCATTACTGCCTCTCAGTGAGGGATAATGTGCTTGGGTTTTACAAGTACTCTGCGAATTGAAAAGATTAACAGTTCTTGCCAATGGGCATTCTCTGTCCATATTTTTACATAATAATAGTTGTAAGAAGACACAGGGTCTTAAGATAATAAATGGTTATTCTTCCCAACAGATCTATAAACAGGATCAGGATTAATGAATTTGCTGGCAGCTATTGGTTTTAATTAGCCCAAGTTCAACTTGAGCAGAATCATGCTATCCAAAAGATCTCGAATGTGCTAATACAAATCCCAAACAGCTACTTCTGTAAATTTAATAAGGAATTGGTCAGCTTCTCATTTTAAAGCCAGTTGTAACTTGACAAAAACAAGCAAACAAAAAACTTTAAACTTTTATCTTTTATTTTCTCATTAAAGGGGCTGCAGTTAACATCTTCAATCAAATCTCTAAGCCTACTTATCTGCCTTTTTAACAACTTTCAATACTATCTTGTCCCTTTACTTTCATGCCTTTGCCTCATGTATTTACTTTTAGAGATGCCTAGAATTTTCTTCCTCTCTTAACCTGAATAATTAAAATGATTCTCAGCTTTTTTACTTATCTTGAATGTCACTTCCTCAACCCTTATACCAGATTCTAGCTTCCAATAATATTTTCTGAATATAATTTTGATAAACCTTCTAATGCTGCGCTGGAGTTGAAAATTGTTCATTATTTTTCCTAACTGCACTGTGAACCTCTTGAGAGATTACTAGAACTATGATAGGCAGTTAGACAGATATGGTCAGAGCAAGGATGATGGGCCAGGTGCAGAATATCATCAGGGCAGAAAGCCTTGGGAACCAACTAAAGGTCTCACCTCAGGGTGACCTTTTTTTCCTGTAGCATAAAGCTAATCTTGAGATTTGAACCCCTGGCCCTGCCCTTCCCTCCCTAGAGATAACCTCAGTTGTATTTCAGCTCCAGGCCCAGAAAAGCAATGAAACCACACCAGCAACCCCATGGCTGACTTCTGGACCAGCTGCATTGAATAATGAAGCTTGGATGACACTAGCCAATCAATCAGTGGAGATCTAGACCTTGAAAGAACACACCTGGAAAGCTGCTGAATATTCTATTAAGATTTTCCCTGGGGAACTTCCTTGAAATCTCCACCTTTAAAACCTTTAAAATGTAGGCCCCAGTGTGCTATACTTCCCCCCCACACACACACCCCTCAGGAGAGCACACCCTTGCCTTTCCCTTCTGCCTCCCTCTTGAATTAATGGAGGAAGGATGGGAGGAAATTAATTTATATCTGGCTAATAACTACCGGTAGGTCCAGTTACTTAAGAAAGGATGGCTGGAAGTACTGAGGAGACAGAAGGAAGCTAATTGGGATCATGGGGGGCTGGGAAGTAAACTGGGAACTCAACAGGGTGGAGTTACTAAGGCATCCCAACTGGGAGAGGAAGGAAGGGCCTGTGGGGGAGGTGTGAGCTTTAAAATGTATGAAAGTTACTGACAGGCAGCTTGCAAATAACCAATCACAAGGCAGTGAGACGTATAACCAATCTCAAGGATGTTGCTGAGGCAAATCCTTTGGAAGGATCAATCAGGAGCTAACAAGCACATATAAAAAACGCAGGGGCACTTCTTTCTCCCTCTCTCCAGTGCCCTGGAATCCTGGGTAGATGTCAGGAAATGTGCTCCTCATTCCCTCATGGCTTATGGCCATGTGAGTCTCCACACACAGACTAATAGACTTTAATTGGCTTGGATACTGAACTCTCCTGTCCGTAACATGGAAGGGAAGCTCTGGACACCGGCCTACTCCTAGAGCCCCAGGTAAACCTTTGCCAGGACTGGTTTCACTCAAGAAAGGTTGGTCCTACTCATTGTTTTTGTCCCAGACTTCATTCTTCAGTTTCATGAGACAACAAACTTAGACTTAAACACCCCCCCCGCCCCCATTTTGTTTCAGTATGACACTTCAGATATGCAGTTCTGGCCCTCTATGTATTACTGACTTTGTAATTAGCCCCTTCAATATATTGTATAGCCACCACTAAATGGGATTTCCAACACATCCTTTCCTGGATTGTTGACCTTCATGCTGAGGTACTACATCCTCTAAATATTTTATCTCATTACTAATGTTCTCCTTATCAAAGTTGCCAGTGTTAATGCGTAGTCCTGCCATCCCAGCTACAACTTTAATTTCCTTTCTTAACCACAATTTTAATTCTCTAGTTTACTGCCTAAGCAGTAGAATGCAGATTAATTCATTCTTGTGAAAAGGAGCTTTCCTTAAGAGACCCAGGCAATGAAGGTCATATCTATGTTTCCTTATTTTTTCTTGCCTTTTTTTTTTTTTTTTTCTTTTTTGAATCTTTTTGTTTTGTTTTTCTTCTTTAACAGTGAAACAGGAATTTTTCGGAATGAAAAAAGACTGGTTTAGGACGTTTTAGAAAATTTTGAAATTAAAGGGACTTTGGAAGAAGCACAGGGCTGCAAGCACAGCAGAAGGTATATTTCCATAGAATAGAATAGAATAGAATAGAATAGAATAGAATAGAATAGAATAGGGCAGCTGAAAAGCTCTAACAGGTACATCTCCATAGAATGAGGAGCTGGAAACAACAGAAGGTCTGTATTTACAAAATAAAGAGAAGAAAACCCCCTCATTCAAAGGAAGAAGGAGAAAGTCCAAAGGGTTTAGAAAAATAAGGAAGGAGGGAAAGGAAACATCACAGGCCCCCATGTGAGGTGTGGCATTTGAGCTCAGAAGTTCCTATAGTAATCAATCTAAGGGAATAGAGACCAATCAGAAGGAATATCAAGGCACCAAGATCTGCAGCCTTTATAAGCCATAGGGAAAAGGAACTCAGTGGGACTCTTTCCCCTCCTCACATAGGAGTCGGTTCTGTGGGACCCATTCTACCTCCCCATGTGGGAATCTGTGCTGTGAGATTCTTCCCCCCTCCCCACATGGGAATCTGTACTTGTTCTTCAGTCAGTTTCCACCTTTGCTATACCATCTTCTGTCCATGGATTCATTCTTCGACTCTGACAGACAAACAACCCAGGAACTACTCTACCCAGGGGAACACCACGTGTTCCAGTCCAAAATTCCATTTCAACAGATTGAAATGTTATTGAAAGGCAAATGGTAAGTAAAATAAAGTCTTCACTTATTAAAACCTATTGTCTCCCTACCAGTGTTAGAATCTATAGCAGGCATGAAAATAGAGATGATGCAAGTTAATTTGTGGCAGATGAGGTGCACTAATGTGTATGTTTCTGACACCAAATCTTCACTTTCACTATGCTATTTCATGCATGATCATTAGAACTTGAATTTCAGTGACACCCTCATCTCAAATGTAATTGTCAACTGGTATTTTTGTTCCAGTTTACTGCTATGCTGTTCGAATTACTCTTTTTTAGAGTTATTATTTAATATAAAGTCTTCTTTAGACTATTCACATTTCTACCAATTGCTTTGTGCATTCCCCTATTTTATTCTAGGTCTTATTTTTTCTTTAAATGTGGGTCTGTGAGAGGTCCTTTTACTGAATATGGGTAGATAAGTTGATCATTATTTTTCATCACTTTGAAGTTGGCATTCACATTCTTATAGCCTCCATTAATACCCACTGAGAACTCATTTACCATTGTTGATAATGATTCGTTTTGTCCTGCTTCTTTATTTTCCCTAGACCTTCTCTGCCAAGTTGTACTGCTGTGTCTAGGTGTGTGCCTGTTGTGGGCTACAGAACAGCACCAGGTGTCTGACCAGTGGAGTCAAACCAAACCTGGTTCACTAACCTCAGTACTTGAGTTCTGGCTGGGAAAGAATTCAGAAGCAAGACCCAAAACCTCAAGATAACAGTTATCTTGCCTTGGTCTGTACATTTTTATTTCACAAAAACACTCAGACTTGTTACATCTTCTTGAACAATCATTGAAGTGTTATTTGGGCAGAAATGTAATAATAACAAAAGTTGAAAAAGAAATAGACTCCAAAGGGTATTAGACCATCTAACATGAAAATCATGGGAGGTTAGATGTCAACATTTATCATAAAATATAACATCTTTCCTAAGGATATTTGACTTGGGTTTCTAAAAAAAAATAAAAAAATAAAAAAATAAAAAAAATATATATATATATCTAGAGTTCTATATTATAATCATAGCCAATTATTTTTTATAAATACTTATTAAAATAAGCTGTTCTATAAGCAGAGTAAGTAAAATAGAACTTTGGTGAATCACAAACATTCAACTATTTCAGAGAAAGTGGCCTTGTTCTATTAAGTCGACAATGGATATTTTGGGTAAGTACTTCTACTGATTTCACTTTATTGGAAATATACTGTATAGTTGAGTAGATCAAACCCTTATAGTCAAAGTCAACAATTTGAAATTTTCTCAGAAGAACTGAAGACCAGATACGGTAGGTACTTTCTTTGTGTGTTCTTTGATTTATTCCTTTTTACATTTAAAGGCTAATATTTACTTAACTAATGTATTTATACCTGAGGAAAAAACTAAGTTGAACTTCCATTTATAACTAAGAAACAGCTATTAATTATTATAATCCCTGTTTTATTGTCAAATGCAGTAGCTTGTTTCAAATAATTTATTTTTAGTTAATATAGTCAGTTATAATTTCTCTCAGTAAGAGTTATTGTACGTATATTTCTAAAGTATAAAATGATAGGTGTTAGCTAATAGTATCTTTTATAAAAAAAAAAGACCCAAAGCATACAATATTTTATTTTATTTTATTATTTTTTCTGTTTTTTGTTTTTTAAATATATTTTATTGATTTTGTACAGAGAGGAAGGGAGAGAGATAGAGAGTGAGAAACATCGATGAGAGAGAGTCATCGATCAGTTGCCTCTTGCACACTCCCACTGGGGATATGCCCGCAACCAAGGTACATGCCCTTGACCAGAATCAAACCCGGGTCCCTTCAGTCCCCAAGCCGATGCTCTATCCATTGAGCTAAACCGGTCTCGGCAGCATACAATATTTTAATAAAATTGCATTTATTTACAAGGTAAAGGTAAAATTTAAGTTTACAAGTGATTATTATAAACTATGAATTTTTAGATTTTTAGTATAATAAATAATAGTATAAATATCTATTAGCAAATGATTGACACTTGAAAGGTTAGCATTGAGTTCATAATCACTCAGTAGGCTTCAGGCATACCACCCCCAATTCTGAGAAGGAAAGGTACTGAAAAAAATTAATAACGAAGTACAAGGGCAAAGAAATGTTAAGATTCATCTATATTGTAATAAATTACTCTTTCTTGAGTTACATTGGTGTATATTCATGGCTAATCAGAACCTATTAAACAAAGTTCATAAGAAATGGATACTGGAAGAAAGCAACTACCATTTCTGATGACCTCATATTGATGTATTTTTGAATAACCTAAAGAGAATTTGTGATTATAAGTTGTCAGGATTTTTAATCAAGTTCTTTGGAAAAGTTGTATGTCTCTTTAGATATAGCATATGTTCCAATCTAAAGCTTAGAAATGAAATACATTTTGTAAGTAGAATGTAATGCTTGTGAAAATCCTGGGGATGTATTTAATGTGTGTGAATGCAGGTGAGTTCCCAGGGTAAAATAAAGGAACCCTGCCTAATTTGAATAAGAACCTTTCTTCAGTGGAGGCAGAAATATATTCTATAATCCTCTCTAGGGCAGAAAACTCTATTCATATCTAACTTTACTAGATTGTGGACCTCTCTGAGGGAAATCCACCCGATACAATGTCATTTTAGAAAAGGTATGTTTTAATTTAATGTATAAAATAAATTACACTGTTTACAAAAGAAAATCTAAAACAGTTAAATAGCTTCCTTTGAATAACTAAAAATGTATTCTCAATAAAATTCCTTTGATATTAACAATGAAAATAGCAGTGTAAACTCTTATTTCATCCAAATCATACAGTCTGCTCTACATTGGGTATACTCTTGTTCCTCTGACAATTCAAGTAGAAAAATATACTTAATTTGCTGCTAAGTTAGAGAATTATTAATACAAATGTCATTGCAAAGGTATGCATTTGTTATTTACTACAAATGTTGTCAACTTTAAAATATCTGCTTAAGACGATCAGATAGAAGACATAAATAAATCAAGCCAATGGATAATCTTACCAATAAATTATATTTGGTTGTGAAATATATTCTCGTTTATATTTCTTTTTAAAATATATTTTACTTAGACAACTGCATTTAGAATATGGGTTCTACTCCTGTCACTAAGAATCAAGTAAACAACAGAATTATGAGAAATGATGGATAGATAGTCCCAAGCAGTCAATTTACTACAAATAAGTGATCTTCATTATTATAATAGGTGATCATAATTTGGATATTGGTTGTTTCATTCTGCTTTTTACTTGGGACTATAGAACAAAACAACCAATATCTAAATTATGATCAACTATTATAATAATTATGATCACTTATCTGTATCAAATTGATTTCTTATCCTTACATAAAACTACAATGTCCTCCAAAGTAATTTATTTTTATTTGACCCTTGTTCTCAAAATATAAGGGAAAAATTGAGTCAATAAAAGTTTAATTGAAATGTGATTAAAGACCAAATATTTTCAACTCTAAATCTAAATTCCTTTTTTCTCCCCTAATTTGTAAGTAGCTGACAGTGGTGAACTTTATTTAAGCCTGAATTTCCAGAAAAACAACAACTCTCCCTTACCTCCCCATACATTTTTGTGTTCCAAGAAATAGCTAACTAAAATTGGCCACTCTGTGCTTGCATACCCTAGCCCCCGACTCTTTGAAGTGGAGAATCTTTGCTCACCCTTCCTAATGACTTATTTACCTTTATTTACCTATCTCTGTAAAACTCTAGCTTTTCTTCTCTCTCTTCTTTGACATGCTCCTTAAAAGATGCTATCTCTATTGCAATAGCATCTCCTTAATTATTGAAAGCATTTGATTTCCACTGAATCAATCAAGAGCTTGCATTGAATTTGGATCCTGTTAACAGCAGGTGTAGCCTGAGTCATCTCCACTAGATCTGTTATCACTAGATCAACACTTTGAAAGTTTCACCCAGCACCATCTGAGTTTCTCTTTGCTCTTTCTAACTTTCCAGTGGTCTCTAGACAAACAAGAATCTCACAAAATCAGTTCCAGCCAGGACCGGTTTGGCTCAATGGATAGAGCGTCAGCTTGGGGACTGAAGGGACCCGGGTTTGATTCTGGTCAAGGGCATGTACCTTGGTTGCAGGCATGTCCCCAATAGGGGGTGTGCAAGAGGCAGCTGATCAATGACTCTCTCTCTCATCGATGTTTCTAACTCTCTATCTCTCTCCCTTCCTCTCTGTATAAAAATCAATAAAATATATTTAAAAAAAATCAGTTCCATAGACAAAAACAAAAACAAATCACAAAAACATGAGCAAGTCCCCAGGCACTAGAATAGTTTACACCCTAAGTACTGAAGCAGGAATTGGAGTGGGGTGGGGGTGGGGGGATAGGCAGGCTTAGGGATTTTTTAGAATTGGGGTCCATAGAAAAGCATGGGTCTGCAGACTGGGAGAAGGTACATTTCCATAACACAAGGAAGCCAGGTGCAGTTGCGCTTCCATAAGAGAAGGAGGCAGTAACAGGTATATTTCCATAAGACAAGGGAACTGAAAGTAGACAAGAAAGGTCTAGATCAGGTGGCAACCTAGGGCTCCAGAGCCGCATGCTGCTCTTTTGAAGCTTTACCGAGGCTCCGACAACTTGCAAGCCTGTGTGGAAATGAAGGTAACGTCTTACAGCCCTGATGTGCTGACATTGTGTACTGAGGTTCAGGAGCAAAAATCCCATTAACCAGGTAAATTAAATATTTTAATTAGCTATTAATTTGCAAAAATATATTTTACGTTGTTAAGTGAAAAAGTCCTTTTTTTCTTCAGATTGACAGCTAACTGCGCGATCCGGTATATAGCATTAAGGCAAGAAACAATATATGCAGTGTTATATTTGTTTTAAATGTCCCAATGGTTTTGCGGCTCCCAGGTGTTTTTTTTTCCTTCGGAAACGTGTCCAAGTGGCTCTTTATGTCTTAAAGGTTGCAGACCTCTGGCCTAGATGTACAAAATAAAGAGAAGGAATCTTTTTATTCAGAAGGAGAGAAAGAAAGCCCAAAGGGAATAGAAAAAACAATAAGGAAGGAGGGGGGAGAACCTCATATGTCCCATGTGAGGTTCGACCTTAGAGCCCCTGAGCTACTACAGTAACCAATTTGAAGGGGAATATTGACCAATCAGAGGGGATATCAAGGCACCAGGATCTGCAGCCTTTATAAGCCATAGGGAAAGGGAACCCAGTGGGACCAGTTTCCCCCTCCCCACTTGGGAGTCTGTACTTGTTCTTCAATATATCTCCATTTTGCTATACCACTTTCTGTCCATGGATTCACTCTTCCATTTTGGCGGACAAAGAATCCGGGTCCAGTCCAAACATTCGGTATCAGTACCAACTCCCTTAACAAACTCACACACACAAAAAATGTTTTCTGAATTTAATATGTATCTCAATCTATACCTACATGGTTCCAAAGTAACTCTGGACATCTAGGATTCCAGGCTGCAAATAGACTAGAAAAGTTAATAAAGTCAATAGTTTTTGCCAGATGCAGGAAAAGAAAGACAGAGGGTTCAGTGGGATTCAAATCCTCCCAACCGTGCTTAGTTATCCATCCAAAGACTCCTGGAATCCTCTCCCCATTGCTATGTTTAATGACCAGTAACAGATTCCCATAAAAACTATATTGTATCCATCTTTCTCAAGATAATAAAAGTAATAATTACCTTTTTTGATTTAATTTGATTTTGAGAAATCATTTCCAAATTTCATTTGGAATAACAATAACCTCAAAAAAGTTTTATTTTTTATGTATTAATTTATTTGGCTACCTAGTCATATCTATTAACTTTAACTATCTGTTTCTTTTGATATTTTGGAGTTAAAGCTGGTTTTAAGTTTACTAAAATCTGCAAACCTGGGAAAGAGAGTACACTTTAAAGCACTTCTCAAATGAGAAAAAAACAATACCGAAATTAAAAAAAAAAAATCCATCATATTTTCTTTGCCGTCAACCTTGCTATATTAATGAATGTAAAATATCACTGGGGATAATTAGGACCTGGTTAAAACAAGATGGAAATGATCCATTATAAATGATTTCAAGGAAGACGATGCAGTATTTTGAAACATCATTCATACCTCAATAAAGTGGTTAAAAACAACAACACTTCAACATAAAAATATTTGTCAAAATATTCCATGGATGGTTTGCTGGCAGAAATCATCTCTTTATTCAGCAGCAACTTAATGGGTACTTTTTATGTGTAAGATCCTCTCTGTGTTCTAGAATATGTTAAATGAATTACATTTTAATGCTTGGAAATAGTACCAAACCAGCTAAAAAAATTCTGCCTCATGTGTTAGGTAATTCAGAATTAGTCAGCCTCTACTCCATTATATTGTCTTCATATATGGATATGCATTACCATTTAAAATTAATAACCATAATTTTATAGCCATGCATATTGCATATACATGACTGTTAGAGCTATATATGAACATAAATGCATGTACATACACATATAATGAACAAGTTCAGCAACAGTCCAGACTGCTACTAAATTTAAAAATTTGCCAAAATACTCTTTAAATCATAATCCAAGACAACTTAAAGACTTATTCATCTTTTTAAAATATGTGTAAATTTTAAATTAAGAAGCAAATAACAATGAGCAAAATTAGTAATTGTTTCCTATTCATTTCTTCTGATTTATTTTGAAGGAAACATCAGTCATTTAGTTCCCCAAAGTTACAAATTAACCACTTTAGTTTCTAGTCAACAAATTAATCTTCAGCACTTACTATATCCTTGGAATTTGATTACTGAACATTATCATTGGCATATTAATTAGGAGAACATACAAAGAAATATTGTATCTTCCCTGCTCCAAAATTATATCTTGTTCTAGTAATCAGAGTTGTGAAAAAGTCATTCCGGTTGCAATTATTCTACTCAAATATTAATGTTCTTCTGTCTTCGTGAAAATTACTTAATTTGTTTTTCTCAAGAAGATGAAAAGCAGAATGGAAAAAAAAAAAACACCTCACTAATAGATGGAATAACAATATAGACTGTAAATTTTAGCTCTTCTAATGACAATTTAATTTTTCTAAGAATGCCATCTGAGATCATATAGAATTTCTCCCCAATTTTGTTGTTTCTCTTCTTTTGTTTCATTCTTAATGTACACACATTAGATAATGAGTAAAAATATGAACGGACAAAAGAAATCTTTTTCAAACACTGCAAATCAAAATATTAGAATCTTTATTTTTTTTTCTTGACTTTTGTTCAAGTCTGCCTTGAGACAGGGATGGGAAAGGGAAGCATGGACTAGGCTGAGAAGTCTAGCAAAATCAAATAATATTACTGCAAAACAGATACAAAAGAAGATTTAAGGGTCAAGGTTTAGTGAATACAGGAGGAGCTAGTGGGGTTTAGATAGAAAGCAAAACCCCTACTCTTCATGACCAGTCAGGTCTGGAAGGTGCAAGTTACTAGAAATACAATAGCAAAAACATATGAGAAAATATATTTTTTCAATTATGGAGGATCTCTTCATATTTTTCTGTCTTTGCTGGTGCATGCTGGTGAATGGGAGGTCTTCCAGACTCCTAAGTGTTGAGTGAAGCGGAAAGACATAAGAAAATAAAGGGAACATCCTGGTAACAGCATCGTCACTATCACCACCACCATCATCATCACATTGTCACTATCACCATTTATAAATGCATGCCATGAACACTGCTAAGTACTTTATTTTTGTCAATTATTCACTTATGAATGATTCAATTATTGCATACTATTATTTCATTATTACATAATATCTTCATTTGGTAGCTAAGAAAATAAGTTCAGTTACTCATCATACTTTATATACCTATTAAGTGGACAACTGAATCTTTTTGTACCCAGTACATTCCTTATATAATACCATGAGGAGGATTCTCTATGCTCCCTAACCTTTCATTGTTGTAATGACTACAAAACACTCTTCACTATAAGCTAGTTAGGTTGTTAACTGTTTAAAGTTAAGGAACTAATTTTCTACATTTTGAATATTCCTCAGAGTAGCTCACATTATACTGATAATATGAATGGGGTTGAAGAAATATGTATTTCAAAGGAAAGACACGAGGAGGGAAGAAGGAGGAACAATGGAATACTGGGGAATATTATAATAATATATAAAAACAATCACATAAAGGAATAAGAAAATGTCTATTGCACAAATACATTTGTATTCTGCACATTTTTATATTTATGCATGAATCAATAAAAAAACAAAATTCACATTTTTAGCAGAACTTCTACATCCTCAGTTATGCTTACTACAGCTTTCCCAATTATTTTAGTCAAAATTAGAGTTTTAATTAGTTTTCAGCTTTTGTTCTAGCATAGGATTTTTTTTTTTTTTTGAGGACAAGCTATCTTATGTGGTACTGTTGTAATTTTATAGGAAATACAAACATAAGAAGAAGTATTCATGCTGGATGGCAAAAGCCAGACCAATGTAATCACACAGGAAAGTAATTTATTTAATTTGATCTTTTTTCTTTCCTTTGATTCAAATTGGTCTCCCCCAGCACCTGTCTCTACCTCCTTCACCCTTACATGTCCACTCCCCTAAACATTAGGCCCTCAGGACAATGACGTTCTGTTTGGTATAAAATAATCTTAGGAACAAAACCTTAGGTCTATTAAGCACAAAGACAGTTTTTTTTTTCAAACTAGGCCTTAGTTATGTCTCAGCTATAGACCCAGAAAAGCAATGAAACCACAGAAAGAACAGCCATGGATGGCATCAGGACCAGATGCAATGATCAACTACCTCCTATGCTAGCATTGATCAATGAGTAGAGACCATGACCCTAATTCTCATAGTCACAGTGTTTAATAATTTTTCTCTTATATAACCCATCCCCTAGAGGGCATGTAGGAGCCAGGTTTTTGAACATTAGCGCACCTTTGACTCTGGGTGTGGGGCACTTTCTAAAAATAAACTCTTATTTTCTTTGCTGTAATCTCCCGTTCTTGTCTTATTGGGCTTTGATGAGAGCAGGCAAATGGACCTGTTTAGTCTGGTAACACTAATGTCCACAATCTATAATAATAAATGCATAACATGCTAATTAGACTAGACTTCCTTCCAGACAAAGCTGGGGCTGCAAGAGAAGTCCGGGTCCTGGGTGCCAGAGGGAAGCCGGTGCTGGCAGCCAGGGGAAGGAAGGCCTACTCTTGCAAGAATTTTGTGCATCAGGCCTCTAGTTTCTCTATAATATCATGTTTAAGGGAGCATAATTTTTTCCTTGTACACACTAAATACTAATATACTCATTAAAATGATTTTTTAAGGCTCTTGCCCTGTTACATTGAATTTCTTGAAGATGCTCAGAGAGTAAGCAGAACTGTCTTTGCTAGCCTGAGCACATCTGTATAGTTGAAAGTGGAAAGAGGCTTCCATTGCAATGATATCTAACATTTGCTGAGTGCTTAAAAATGAACTGTTTGAAAGATTAAACCTTTTAATGTTATTTTATTGAGCTTAAATATAAACTGTGAGAGGAAAAATATATTAATTACCACCACCTCACAAATGATAAATTGATTCCATGTCTACAACCTGTAACCAGCATTAGCAGTCTTCAGAAATAGTTCAAAAGTCTAAACTAAATTTAGAACATACATCAAAATAGTTTATAGATTTGAATATATGTTTGCCTAACTCCAAAATCCTTACTTTTGCTGCAATGATAAAAATTCAATTAAAAACATTAACACTTAAACAGCAGCTTATAAGGATTGCAATGTATTCATTTCCTAGGAAGGCCTAGTAGTCATCTTTTTTATTTCAAAGAAAGGAGCACTTACAATCTTTCTGATTGAAAGCTTTTGTTAGTCCTAATTCAGTATAGCATATACCTCAAGTAAAAAGGCTTTGAGTAAGAAACACTGCAAACAATCTTTTCTTTAAGAAATACAGCTTTCCTTGACCCCACTTCTTTTCTCTTCTTTCTAGCTAATCCCTTCAAAATACAATAGATATCCACACTCTATGTCTCCTCCTTTCTTGACCCTTCTCTCTTTAATCCATTCCAATTTGTATTTATTATTGCCACTTCAAACAAAACTGCTGTCTACAATGTCAATCTTTAGTCCTTAGTCATTTATTTTACCGTTTGGTGATCTTGAACTTTTTTGGGGGGGTTGCGGTGGAGGGAGGGACGCAATTTTTCTCTTGATTCTCATCTTACCTCCATGGCTGCTTCTTCTTTAGTTCTTTTGCTGATTACTCCACATTGTCTTGAATTCTGAATTAATTGAATGTATTGGATTTTAGTCTTTTGATAACTTCTAACCTCTATTTATGTTACATTCAGTTCATAGGATATGCCAGCCTACCCAAGGTCTTTAAACACTTTTTAAATTCTGATAACACTTGCATGTTTACTTGTATCCCAGACCTCTCTTCTGAACTCTAGAGTTATATACCCAATTGCTTATTCAACATCTCTGTTTCAGGAGGCCATCATAGTTGTAAATAATAAAAAAGGGACATATTTTTTAAAAGATACAAAATTGTGTATTATGTTGGTTTTAAATTTATGCATGGATTAGTTATTGCCTGCTGTCAGTGATCACGCTTACTCTCAATCAGAGCAGGTCTTAGTCTGTCCCATCTCACTGTGTTAAACACAGTTACATTCACTCTGCTGAGAAGAGGCTGTAAGTCAAAGCAGGGTGGGTGCTTTTACATTAATCCACTCATTATAAGCTCAAAGTAACCATCTTACTTTTTTTCATGCTTTTAAGGAGGACATATGAGAAATATTTCATAATGTTAAAATAATGACCTGTGAAACACACCAGTGGGATGTATTGCAGCAAAATTTTTAGTAGTATAGAAATGAACTTATCAAGTTAAGGAGTTAATATTAAAACTATCTGTGACTAGATATGATGTAAATTTGATTTACTGACTTTATTTATTTATTTATTTATTTATTTATTTATTTATTTATTTTTAGACAGCCAAGGAGCTACTGAAATAACTCCTAATAACATACTCTTCTTCCGTTTCTGGTCCCTCAAGAATATCAATAGTCAATGAATATATTGGTTCAATTTGGGTTTTTATGTTTATCGAAAACCACATATGAAGAGATGTGACATTTAATATGCCACATTAATATGTCAATGATTTTTAGATGAACTGGATTACAGAATATGGAGGATCAGGAAAGTAAAGTAACTTGGAAAATAACTAAATGGGAAGCCATCAAGATATACTAGAGTTGATAAAGATCAAACTATTGTATATGAAGACATGGAAAGAGCCGCAGGTAGAAACCTGTATTCTGATAATCTCTCTTTTTCATATGCCATCTTATAATGTTTCTATTGTACATGGATAAAAACTCAAAACTTACAATTTGCTAACACCAAAAGCTATAATTTTCTGATTATCTTGTTAATCCAGATGAATAATATCAAGATTTCTTCCCCATCATTTTAGGAAATGTATCCAAAATTCCATTATTATATAGCTTCCACCTAAAACACTTCCCCAAATTCATAATTCCATGTTTAAATAGTTAAAATAGGTATAGAGATAAAACTATGTTTTACCTGAGCCTGTTCGGCAGCGGTAGAAAAATGATTAAACCTCCACAGAAATTATCCTCTACACTCTACAGTGATAACTAATTTTCAATCAGTGAATTTGACCTCAATACCTCTTTTCTCTGATCACACTTATGTTGACCTCCAAATGTCAGCGTGGTATCTTCTCTCACTGACCCAAGCTAAGAGACTTTAGTCTTCTTGACTTCCATTCAGCTCTGATACAGTCTAATAATTGAATGCAGATTTCTTTTTTATATTAATCTTTAATTTTCCCCAACTATGATTAATACCATGATGTTTTTAAGTATAAAATTAGATATATGTCCAGTAGGAATGATTAGCATGAATATTTTTAGTGACTTCAGATCAAAGGAATGGTAGTAAATATTTTAATAGCATCAAGTGTTTCACTTCTGACCAGTATACCAGAAGTGATCTTGAATACAGTTGCCATTTTAATAGATGTAGGTATAGATTAAATAAAACTATGTAACACTTCTACAGTTTAATTTCCAACTATAATCAATACTTTAATACTCATTCTATATAATTAAAGGGTAATATGCAAATTAATTGTCACTCTGTCACAAAGATGGTGGCACCTATAGCCACAAGATAGTGGTGCACAGTCCTCTCAGTCCTGCCAGAGTCCTCCAGTCCATAGGGGGCAAGGGTTGCGGGCGGGGGGGGGGGGGGGGAGAAGAGGAATGGCTGCTGAGAGCAGGCAGCATGAGTGGTCTGGCAGAATGCTTGCTTCATCACTGTGGCAATGAGACAAGCGTTCCACATGTGGCTGTGGATGGGCCTCTGGCCAGGCCAGGGTGCTGAACACTTGTACAAGAATAGAAGGAACCTGTGAGCTGAGCAGAACTGAGTGGTCCCTGACTCCCAGGCAAGGTCAAGTCCAGGTGGCCAGAGGGTGGAGGGGATGGTGGATAGTGTGACAGGAGGGGCTGATAGCAGAGGCACAGGGATGAAAGCTAGCTGAGAAAGAGGAAGGAAGCCCTTCATTGATGTTCCTGAGAACAAGGAGATAAATCATTTGCATTTCCAAGCTGCTGATGAGCCTCTGGCTAGGCCCGGGCATGGAAAGCTTGCCTCCTCACCCCAGTGATGAGGCAAGCATTCAGCGCCTGGCCTCAGATGGGCCTCTGGGCCACAGAGAGCCTCTGGGCAGTGAGCACGGAGCAGCCAGGCCCCACAGAGAGCAACTGGTGCATGTGTTCATGCACAGGGCTACTAGTATGAGATAAAAAAGGAAGATATTACCAAATGAATTTTATTTTTCACATATGAGATTTCATGTGAATATATATTTGAAAAGAATATACATATATTTGCCTAGTTCATGTTCTAGGCAAAATGTCACATTTTGTTTACACATTTCATTCCTTTATTCAAAAATACTTTCTTGAGCAGAGTTACGATGTTGACATTTGGACATTTTAATTATATCTTAGTTTTTATTATAGTGCATTTTTACTGGAAAGTAGCATTTACTGATTTCAAATGTTTTGTTTTCTCACAACATTACACACACTTTTATTTTTATTTTTTATTTTTTATTTATTTATTTTTTTAAAAATATATTTTATTGATTTTGTACAGAGAGGAAGGGAGAGAGATAGAGAGTTAGAAACATCGATGAGAGAGAGTCATCGATCAGTTGCCTCTTACACACCCCCTACTGGGGATATGCCTGCAACCAAGGTACATGCTCTTGACCGGAATCGAACCTGGGTCCCTTCAGTCCCCAAGCCGACGCTCTATCCATTGAGCTAAACCGGTCCCGGCACACACTTTTATTTTTAATTTGTTAAATTTATTTTTATGGTTAAAAGTATTACAGATATCTCCCTCTCCCCCCTATTGAATCCCTCCCTCTGCATCTTCCTCCCAGGCCTTCACCACCCTAATGTTTGTGTCCATAAGTTATGCATATATGCATATTAGTGCTTTGGTTAATCTCTTCATGCCCTCCCCCCACTTTCCAGACTATCAGACTGACTTTTTAGAAAGTATAAGAGCCACTGTGTATTTACCCCAAAACACCCAAACACTAAATCAAAAATATATATTCATCTACATGTTCCTTACAACATTATTTACATAGCCAAGCTATGGAAGCAACCTAGTTACCCCAAAATAGATAAATGGATAAAGCGTAAATGGTGAATATATATAATGGACTATGACTCAGCCATAAAATAAAACAAAATTTTGCCATCTGCAACATGGATGGACTTAATAGGTATTGTGCTGAGTGAAATAAGTCAGAGAGAGGAAGAAAAATGCCATTTTACCTCACTAATATGTGTAATCTAAAGATAATAAACAAACAAGTAGGACAGAAACAAACTCATAAGTACAGAGATCATTTTGATGGTTGCCAGATGGGAAGATGGGAATTTGGGGAATGGGTGAAAAGATGAAGTGATTAAAGAAATAAAAAATGTTAGTTATAAAATAGTCACTGGGCTGTAAGAGTGCCCTAGGGAATATAGTCAATAATACTTTAATAACTACATATGGTGTCTAGAATTATTGGCTGATCTCTTCTTAAGTAAATGTCTAAATCATATACACCTGAAATTAATATAATGTTGTGTATCAACTGTAACTGGAAAATAAAAATATTAAAAAATAATATTCTAGATAAAAGTAAATAAAAAATATTCATGAGAAAAACAATAAGTAGCTTGAGAGCCACCAGTAAACCCTTCTAACTCCCCAGGCTATTTCAGACTAGTGAAGTCGATCAACATGTATTTGTTTAGTCATTCCCATTATGAAATCTATTGCTAAATGTTTCTCTTCAGCTTATTTATTTGATCAAATTATTGTACCTTTTCCTTGTAGCCACCTGGAAGAATTTCTCGGTGTAGGATTTTTCTATCAATATCCATTGAAAGTGTCACATCTGCAAGCTTTTTATTTGTTGTTCCGCAGGAGTGTCCAAAGCAATCTGAGGGCCAGCGAGTGATGAAGTCCACTGTGTGTACTTATGAGTTCTTCATTCTTCATCCTTCATCCTCTAGTTGTTTTGCATTCTCTTATTGTTCTCCTGCTATTTATGGGTTTATTTCAGTTTATTCCTCCATGGATGTTTTAAAAGAGTTAGACATACAATTAAATGTTTTACATAGAGTTCATCTCATTTTAAGGTATTTTTTATATTTTAAATTTTGTTTTAATTTTATATATATATATATATATGCATGATATAGTTGTTTTTAGTAGAATATTTTTTACTGTTTGAAATGTTTTTTAGTAGAATATTTTTTGAAATGTTTTTTAGTAGAATATTTTTTACTGTTTATTATTATTGTTTACATGTTTACTTGTTTCTAAGAATACAGTATTGTTTTAAATATGTTTTATAAATGTAAAGATTGAGTTCATAGTTTGTGAATCTTTTGTATTACATAACCTCACCATTGTGGAGATAAAATTAAATTCATAATAACTATAGCAAAGATTTCATTTTATTCCATTCCCACCTGGTATTGAAAATTATTGACTCTATAATAAATTTTCCTACTGTCCTAGATCTCCCAAGTAAATTACCTGCAGTTGATTTGTGAAGAGATCCTTTTGGCCAACACATATCTCCTGAAACAAATAAGCCAGAACACTGCTGGCCCTAACCCTGGTATTCCATAAATAACCTGATACCAGTTTAGATTCAGCTTAAGTTTTCAAGCTGAGGTCACTTACCTGTTATAAACAAATGTGTCATTTTCCAAAGAGAGAGGGGGTAATTCCACATTCATTTCCAGCATTATGTTTAACACTACCTCTATTAGGTGAGAAAATATCATCACAAAGAGATAATCCAGTAGATATCTTAAGGTCCTGTTTTCAACAGATAAATATTTAATTAAACACTGCCACTGATTTGACTGGGAAAGTTCTCATTAACGCAAACATCAACCTGTGTTGTGAGTGATTGTTTCATCTTTATTTAATAGAGTTCAATATACATTTTACCCCCACGGACTACTGAGCCAAAGTATAGGCCAGTCAAAATCAGCACACAATTCAGGAACAAGTCATGCAAGCAGATTAATCTTAAATTGGGCATGAAATTATTAAATTTTAGATATATTAAATAGTGGTAAACCATCCTTTTGAAATAAATGTAGACACCAACAACCAAAACAGAGACTTTTGTGATTATTTTGCTTTTAGAATCTTAATTTTCATCTCAGTTTATTTCTTCACATTATGTAAAACTTGATTTTCTTAAGAAACAGATAATCATTAAGGTACCAAATAATATTCCATAATGGAAACTTGTAGTTTTGTTTGTAAATGTAATATATGTAAATATGTTTCTCTTTTCAAGAAAAATCCAAAATCCTTTTTTAAAAAGTCCAGAATCCCATTTTAAGTGTAGAAAAGTTTTGTATTCCTATGGTGAGTAAAATAAATGGTTCCTATTCTCATTGTGCAATGGCCTTCACTTCCTTAAAATAGTCTGTTATTGTGCTCACAGTACAGAAATATTGGTCATCACTCTTCCTCAAAGCTTCCTAAGGAAAAAAAAAAAAAAAGTCAATTTTGTCCTGTAGGCTGGGCTTATAGATGAAAGTAAATGACCTATAAATATTGATGTACTGATATCCTGTTTTTATGCAAGTTTAGAAGGCATGGAGGCAATATTTAAGTAGCTATCAATTTATAGAGTCTTGCCGGGACCGGTTTGGCTCAGTGGATAGAGCGTCGGCCTGCAGACTGAAAGATCCCGGGTTCGATTCCGGGCAAGGGCATGTACCTTGGCTGTGGGCACATCCCCAGTGGGGGGTGTGCAGGAGGCGGCTGATCGATGATTCTCTCTCATTGATGTTTCTAACTCTCTATCCCTCTCTCTTCCTCTCTGTGAAAAATCAATAAAATATATTTTTAAAAAAATTTATAGAGTCTTGAATTGAAAGAGACACCCTATCTTTGTTTAGTATCTGATAAACCTGGGGTCCTAAAACAGTAAGGTACTTCTTCTAGGACACTGACAGGGCAACCCGAAGAAGTGAGTTTAAGTTCTTCACTAACTTATATTAGGTTATATTACATTCACTAGCTTCAGTTTTCTTTCACTTATAAAATGATGAACAATTGCCAAAACCGGTTTGGCTCAGTGGATAGAGCATTGCTCTGTGGACTGAAGGGTCCCAGATTAGATTCTGGTCAAGGAAATGTACCTTGGTTGCGGGCACTTCCCCACTAGGGGGTGTGCAGGAGACAGCTGATGGATGATTCCCTCTCATTGATGTTTCTAACTCTTTATCCCTCTGCCTTCCTCTGTATAAAAAAACAACATATATATATATATATATATATATATATATATATATATATATAGATGAACAATGAAGGAAAACTGAGGCTAATAACTGTTAAATAGCCTCTTCCTACTATTTAAATAAAGTCTTTAATAAAGAACTCACTCTACAATAAACTTTAAAACCCTATTATTGATGTCTGTGTTTCAAGCATGGACACTGAGTGATGCCAATTGAAGGATGAATTATTTTTTTCCTCTAGATTCTCAGAGCTAAATATCCAATTATATCCTCAGCATCTCCATGCAGATGCCCTTGCAAGATCTTCAACCACAACATAAACCAAAGGAACATGTAAATTTCCATTTGGATGGACAAAACAGTTCCTATCCATGTAACCCAAATTTCAATAAAAGATATTGCTATCTATTATATTCTTAAGCCAGAAGCCATAGCAAAGTGATATTGGGTTGACCTCTTGAATATTTCTAAAACTGATACAATTTTTATCTTCACAGCCATTATCCTGACCTAGTCTATCTCAGTGGCATTTCTTACTTGAGTTATGTATTATCTTAATCACTAAGGGGTTGTCCTATTCCTGGTTTAGCCTATTTTAACATATTCTATGAAATATAGCCTGTATGAGCTTTTCAAAATGTGAATCTGATTATTTCCCGGCCTGCTTGAAATGATAAAATAGGTCCACATTTCCCTTAGATAACATTCAAACTCCTTAATAGTACTATACTGTTATAGAATTGATAATTGTTTCTCCACCCCCAATTCTTATTTTGAAGCCTTAATTCCTAAGGTGATGGAATAAGAAGATAAACCCTTTAGGGAGTGGTTAAGTTCAGATGAGGTCATGAGGGTGGAACCCTATGATGGGATAAGTGCCCCTGGAAGAAGAGATGCCAAAGCTTTCTCTCTCTGACCGAAAGGTAGCAGTTTGTCTACCAAGAAGAAGCCTCTCACCAAGAACCAAATCTATCTGCACTTTGATATTAGGTTTTTTGGCCTCCAGAACTCTACAAAATAAAATGTCTGTTTCTTAGGCCACTTAGGACATTGCATATTGTCATGGCAACCTGGGATGACAATAAATGACTAAGAAGTGAAAATGCTGCTGTATCAAATACCTAGAAATGTGGATGTGGCTTTAGAACTAGGAACTAGTTACTAGGTCATTTGTAGAGACTGGAATAGTGCTGTCTTCCTTTTGCCATTTTTGCCTTCTAATCCATTCCCTAAAATATAACCTAAAGGAGTTTCTAAACATCTGATTATTTCACTGCTCTGCTTGAAAATCTAAAAAGGCTTTCTAGTTCTCTTAGATAAACTGCAAACTCTTACATAGGTTATATATTCTCCCCACTTATTGTCTGGCTCCAGTTTGTCTTTCCAATCTTATTTTCCATGGGGAGGGTGTGTGTGTGTGTGTGTGTGTGTGTGTGTGTGTGAGAGAGAGAGAGAGAGAGAGAGAGAGAGAGAGAGAGAGAGAGAGAGAGAGAGACACTATATTTTACTCTTCATTTATGCAGGAATATATCCCTCTTTCTGCAATCCCCTTTACATATACAACTTTTTAAATCGTTTAAAACTTAGACATTATTAGATACTATTTTCTCTGTAAAGATGTATGACCTATCTATCTTCCCATCTTCAGGTAGATAGTCCTTTTATATATATTTAAAGTAGATTGTATTTCTATATAGGTATCAAAATCTTCAAAGCTGGAAAGATCTCAAAAGACTTAGATCTATTCTTAAATCTCTACAAAATGCCTTTCAAATGGTTGTGCATTTAAGCTTTAACATGTCCAATCACTGAGCACTCAGTGCCTCACCTCACACAATTTATTCCAACATTAGATGTTTCTGACTTAGAAGTATTAATTGTATATCAAGTCAAAATTTCTCTCCCTATAATTTAACCTTGTTTTATTCACTAAGGGCTATATTACCTAAATTTAATTCCTCTTACAATAGTCCTTCAGTATATAAAAGCTATGTTTTAATTCTTTTAAATATGACTTCATATTGCATATATGTAAAGTTGCTCCTGATAAAGAGGAGAGGGGCAGGGGAGGGAAGTAGAGAGGGGGTGGTGGGGAGAGAAGGCGAGAGAGAGAGAGAGAGAGAGAGAGAGAGAGAGAGAGAGAGAGAGAGAGAGAGAGAGAGAGAGAGAGAGAGAGAGAGAGAGAGAGAGAGAGAGAGAGAGATGAATCAAGATAGTTGAATACTTATTTCAAAGTTAGAATATATCTACATGTGGATAAAACAGTCTGAGGTATTACCTATTTTAATCATGACAATTAAAAGACACTATGCAACTAAGGATGCAATTTTTTTTTCTTGAGAAGTTAGTTAAATAAAGAGCTACATATAAACATGGTACAGAAAACTGTTTGCCTTTCTTAACAATAGGAAATACAGTAATTTTTTAGATGAACAAATCTCTTTATATAAGTAAATTCCCCCTTTATTTTTTGGTTTATTCCACTATTTCAGCCACAAGCAATTTCCATTTAATCTTAACAGGCAAAACTAGTAAATTTTAGAAAAAGTAAAATTCAACAGCTTTTGGATAAGTTCATCTTCTACTTTTCATCTAAAATTTTCTGAATTTTTTATTGGAATTACATGTGTTAAAGTTAAATTTATGAATTAATAAGTTTTTAAAAGTTAGGGCACACTCCTTGTGGTTGTGAAGCAGTGTGTGTATGCTTTCACTCCATATAGAAAGTTTTCATTGTGCTTCTCTTTCTGCTGCTTCCTTACATCACTTTGTACTGATTTGTGACATGAATTACCTAATAAAACATGATGTGTTTAATTGAGTGTTTAATATTATTTTTCCATGAGAAATTAGAAAATCCATGAAGGTAAGAATCATATTTTTCTTGTTTCCACTTGTGCTCCCAGACTCCAGTACAATGTCTGAGACATAGTGGCCACTTAATAAATAATTATTGATGTTACTTAATAAATAAGTAATTGGTTGACATCAACCAAAAGACTTGTATACATGCCTATAAGCATAACTGATGGACACAGACAATAGGAGGGTGAGGGCCTGTACTGGGAGGCAGGAGTGGGCAGGGAGTGGTCAGTGAGGGGAAAATGAGACATGTAATACTTTAAACAATAAAGAATTTAAAAACATAAAAATAAATGTAATCATCTAGTCTATTTTATTTATGTAGAATATATATATATATATAAATATAATGCCCAACACTCTTTACACACATAACCTTCAATGAGAAGGATTAATATCTCATTGCATTTTTTAAGACTGATTTTTACATTTATTTCCCAGAAGATGCTGATACCCCATCCTCCCTCACAGGCATGCACCAGCGAAGGAAAATGCGTTCGTCTGGACCGTGCACTCTGCCAAGGAAGAGAATCCGTCTTCAGCTGCTGTCAGCCTAGATGGCTGCGCTGAGACTGCTCAATTAAGCCTCTGATAGAGTGTCGGGTAGATTGCCGCTTTGGGCTACTGGATCAATAATAATAATTCCTGTATTTGTATAGCAAGCACTTCCACTTCCAAAAACTGCTTTCACATCTATTGTCTAATTTTATCCTTACAAGAAGAGGGTCAGAGATGAGGGTCAGCTTACCTTTTCTGTTTCACAAATGAGGACAGTCCAGGACTAAAGCAGTTCGATGGCATGTTGGCAGAAACGGAACTAAGTAAAAGACCCTAGGTTTCCAGCATCTGTGTTAACTTCTCTGTCCCCTGGACAGATCACTTTCTTTGATGCACACATAGCTATATTTAAGCTCAGCAGCAGAAGACTTAAATGATGAGGATTAAGCCCAGTAATTTTGTGATATGGTACCTGATCAGAGCCAGCATTGCGAGGAAAACAATGTAGTACAGATAAAAGAGCATGGGAAATCTAGACTCTATTCCCAGCACTGGAATGTAATAAATGTCATGGACATATCTGGAAATAGGGCTATAACTTATGGTTACTAAATAATTTTGTTTTGAGGATTAAACATGATAATGTATGTGAAAATAGGTAGTTTAGCATGAAATCCATTTTCATACACCTTGTCTGAGATTACTACATACCTTCCCAACATCCATTTGCCTTTTCTATATCATATATGTCAACAACAAAAATCTGATTTTATAGTATTGTTTTAACTAAAACTCAGCTTCCCAGACTTCTGGTGAGAGGGGGTGTTTGACATGGTTTGAACCAATAGAAAGTAAAAGCAAGCTGTTCTGCGGGATTTGAATGGATGGCAGAAACAGCATGTGCCCTTTTCCCTTTGGCCTTCCACTTCTTGCATGGCACCTGAACGGGGAGAAAGAGCAGGCAACTGTGATAACAGGGAGGCACAACTACATGCTAAGGATGATTGAACAGATGATATTGCATCTTGGAACCGCCATCCCACCCATCAACCCCTAGATGCAAATTTTTATTTTGTGGCCAAAGGTAAGTCTCCTAATTTTTCAGTCACTGTTTGGGAGAATCTCCATAACAGCCCAACAAAATTCCCAAGATGATATAACTAACTACCTTTCCCCCCATTTCTATACAGGGCTTTAGAATACATCCTGAATTTGCACTGCTGGATTAAATATTTTTAAATAAAAGTAAGTAAATACTATGTAGATATGTTCTGGGTCAGCTACTATAACTTAGTAATAAAATTAGTTACCAGCAGAGCCAGAGTTCAGATTCATCTGGTTGTACCAGACTATTGGCTGTTGCCCACGATTTAGGGTCCAGTATAATGTGCATTGTGTTTTTGTGATTTGCCAGCTGTGTGAGAATACCAGACATAGAGCCAAGTACTTGACATTATGTAATCAAATCCTTACCACACTTCTGTGAGGTAGGGACTACTATCACGACATACTGCAGATGAAGAAAGAAAGGCTTAAAGAGAGAAAGAAACTACCCAGAAGCACACATGTAGCAAGGGGCAGAGCTCTCTGTGGATTCAGGTTCCAAATTTATATTCCTAATGGCTACACTCTGCTGCCTCAATTCCATATAGAAAAGGTCAGTGAACACTGAAGTTCCAAAAACAGAAAACCTCTTCCAGGAGTCTGGAAGTTTATATGTACAGAAAAGCCTCTTATAGTTGGATGTGAGGCCAAACCACATCAAGTTTTCACTCTACTCAGCTGGTTTAAAGGACCCATGCTGACTAAACCAAGGAAATACGACATATTCTCCTATATATTCACACTGCAAGTCACTAATAGTGTGACAGATTTTTTAAATATAATTTAAAAAAATATATTTTTATTGATTTCAGAGAGGAAGGAAAAGGGAGAGAAATATAGAAACATCAATGATGAGAGAGAATCATTGATCGACTGCCTCCTGCACACCCCATACTAGGGATAGAGCCTGCAATCTGGGCATACGCCCTGACCAGGAATGGAGCCAGGACCTCCTGGTTCATAGGTTGACCCTTAACCACTGAGCCATGCTGATTGGGCATATGACAGATTTTGCACAACTTAAAGAGTCATATATATTCCTCAGCACATTTGAGCAGTGTTCCTAGTGGCAGATATCTACATTTATAGAAAAGTCCCAGTATTAACCATTTGACCCCTAGGAATAGAGATAAATCAATCTCTACTATCCAGCACAAAATTATCAGACTTGTTTCATTAGCAAATATATCTCAAGTGAAGCCAAGCAGTAGCATTTCTGCATTTCCCTCCCTAGCATCTGGAACGTCCATGATCTGAAATATATTTCTGGGGATTTAGAGCCTAAAATGTCACCACATGATGTTGCTAATAATAACACATAATAATAACTTCTCTGAAAGTTCTGTAGTTGTCAGCTACTTTTATTTCATTTCTAAATAATAATTTCATTGTCCACTGCTGTGCCTCTGACTGCATTTACAAATCAACAACAGATTTTAGTTTAAAATAAAACAAAGAGCAACTTTCAGCCCACTCAGATAGCAAACCTCAGATAAAAGACTTTTCTAGGCTGCTAGCAAAGAAAGGTATACAAACTGATGAATGAAGATAGATACAGAGACAGAGAAGCATCAGACTGCCAAACTTCATTGGAAGGCAGGGTGTGTATGTGTGTGTGTGTGTGTGTGTGTGTGTGTGTGTGTGTGTGTAAGAGATCAACTAAAATGCTTGAATGCATGCATATAAGCATAACCAATAGACACTGAGACTAGGGGCATAAGGGCATGATGTGCTGGGGGGAGGGATAAGTAGGAGAAAGGTCAATGGGTGGGAAAAAAGAGACACATGTAACACTATATGTAATACTTTAAACAATAAAAAAAATAAAATTAAAATAAAACATTTTTTCCCAAGAGGAAAGTGAGGGGGAAGAAAGGTGGTGACTTTTAAGTGGAAATAGGGCAACAATACAGGTTAGATGCAGAGAATCAAGAGTGGTAACCTTCCAGTGTATATGGTCCAACTTTCATCTGTTGTATTACTATATCTTCTTTTGTGTCCACACTCAAAAACACAGAAAGTATACCCTGTGAAAAGTTTGTCTACGTTGGTATTTCCTTCTCTTGATGGAAAATTCATTCTAAGTCAGTCAATTCCATTTTAAGAGCCACATCAATTGCAAGGTGTTTTTGTTTATTTGTTTTGCTATTGTTGTTTGTTTTTATATCAGGATTAAATTGTCCCCTGAAGCTCTTATGTAGTAGCTCTGTTTCTGAGCTCTGTAACCAACCAATGGACTCTTCCACATACAATCTTCTAATTATTTGAAGATGGCAAGCATTTCTTTAAATCCTGTCTTTTCTTTATTATGTCAAACATCCTATATATGTTTTGAACAACTCATTGACAACTAGTATAGAACTTAGTTTACTTTACAAAAAAAAGCGGAAAAGTTCATATTCAAAATTATCCAGAATATAGTTTCAGGATACACAGCACTAAAATTAAAGAAACAGTTGTAAGCTTTAATAATCTTCCTGTGGAACCTTTCCACACATGAGGAAGTAAGGATAATCTAGATACCTTCAAAACCAGATCTTCAACACCACCACATTCATGCTTGTCTTATCTGACAGCATGTCCTTTCTCCTCAGTTCTTATCTTCTTACCTTTCACCTCTAGAGCTGCAATCAGTATATCACTGCTCTAGGACTTTGGCATCTGCCTTTTTCTATTTGGAATATATTCTTAATTTGTAATCTTCCTTTCAACTCTTGTGCTCCCCAAACTCAAAGTTCATGTTACATAGTCTCAAAACACCATTTATCTCAGAATTCACAACTCGTAAAACACATCACCCATTGTGGTTTTACATTTATTCCATAGCCATCTGTTTATTCATTTAGGTTAAAAATTCCATGGGGAAAATAGATTGCAGTTGGTTTTGCTCATGTTTCCTCAACACTGAACTCAAATCGTAGTTCTTAGTGGATGATTAGTAAATGTTTATTGTATCAAAGGTTAATGGATGACTGAAAAAAAAATGGAATAAAACTTTCAAAGAGAAAATGGTTGTTTGCTGGCAAAAGATTAAGCAGAATGAATAAGCTGAATCTTAACTGACTCTATGATTGTGTGTTTATGCTTGTGGGCTTCTGCTCTTCTAGACTTCTGCTTTTCTAGATCTCTCTCATTCATCCTCTCCTTTATCAGGTAATAAATATCTAATTTTGTTTTTAAAATATCATCTGTTTCCTACTTCCAGTCCATATGTGTTTGTTTATGTTTATGAGTTAAGGGGAGGTGGCAGAATAATAATAGAGATGAGCAAAAAGAAGTAATCTGAATCTCAATACATAAAGCAGTATGTGGTGTATAGAAATTGGTAGAATCTCTGAATTAGACGTTCTTAGACTCCTGGTCTCCTCCCTGACTCACACACTGAGACCACTGTCCTTCCCCCACTTTCGTAGAAAGCTGGAGGCTTGATGCTATGAAGAAGTTCACATTTAGAAACACAAGGCAGTCCTGAGAGTGATGGGACTGGTGGATATGAAATGAAATTGAGGAGAGGGGGATAAAATGAACGTCTATGAAACTGTCAGCACCTCTCCTAGCATGCAGTTTACCTACCAGGCTTATGTCATCAGAAAGGAAACTGGAATATTCCTGTATCAGGTCCTCAGAGAAGTATAGGTCAAGAGAGGATTAGATGTGCAAGAGATTTAATGGGGAAAAGACTATGGAGATAAAGGGAAAGAAAGGGGATTGGAGAAAGTACAGTTATAAGAAAGTTTTGGTCAGGCCAATGGGGAGTTCTTGAATCAAAGTGGTCCATGAAAGGAATTCCATATTGTACATGAGGCAGACAACAGAGAGCTGATAAAAAAGTTGAAGTCTAAGAAAAACATCGTTCTAGACTTCTGCTCTTATCAGGTAATAATATCTAATTTTGTTTTTAAAAATATCATCCATCCCCTACTTTCAGTCCATATGGTTTAGGTGTGACTGGTGCTCTCCCTCCTGGCATAACATCATGCATGTGACCCAGACTTGACAAATGAGGGCATGTCATTCCCAGGATACAATACTCAGTTCATGGACAGGGAGACAGGAACCTAACCCAATCAGCCCAAAAAGACCCAAATCTGAGTTTTTCTTTTCTGTTTTTTTAGACTGAAGAGAAAGAGATTCTCAATCTATACACTTGCTAAAATCCTGTAATGTAAGCCAGAAAATTTTACTACCACAAGGGGAGGAGCAATTAAAAATGAAGCTACCACAGAGGAAAGTTAAGCCCAAGGAAGGAGAAAAGCTGGTGAGAGTAACACCTGGATTTGGAAGTGCCTGGCTTACAGGTACAACCAGCCAGGAATTCTCCTTTTGCAAAAATTGAAATTGCCTTAAAAAAAAAAAAGGCTACAATTTTTAGGTTACTGAATAGAAAGTTAATATTTTGATTTCTGACAATGTTGAAATACTAGGATAAATTTAGAATGGAAAGTGAGAAAAGATAACATATTTGTTTTTATATCTCTCTATTTTTAATACAAAGGAATAGACAAAATTTAAAATAGGTTAATCAAGTAATAGAAATGTAAGTATGCTGGAAGACATAAATGTGAATCTAAGATAAATAATAAAATATAATGTGGTGGTAGAAGTGAAGGGAATGAGAATCTTGAAGATACATATAGAGTCCATCAATATTAATTTAGAAATAGAAGTACAACAGATTCTCATTTACTGTTGGTGAAAGTCAATGTTACCACAACATCTATAGAGAGCAATTTGGATTTTTTTTTAATTTGAGAGAGAAAGAAAGTTTGTTATTCCACTTATTTATGCATTCGTTGGTTGACTCTTCTGTGGGCTCTGGCCAGGGATCAAACCTATAACCATGAAGTACCAGACTGAAACTCTAATCAACTGAGCTACCCAGCCAGGGAAGTGTAAAGTTCTTTATCTCCTGAAATTAAAGATGTATATATTTGCCCTAGCCAGTGTAGCTCAATTGGTTGAGCATTGTCCCAAGCACAAGAAAGTCTCCAGTTCAATTCCTGGTCAGGGCACATGCCCAGGTTGTCAGTCTGGCTTAATCTCCATCAGGGTTGAATACTGGAGACAACTGTTCAATGTTTCTCTCTCTTTCTCTAAAACCAGTAAAAACATATATTTTAAAAATTATTGGTTCAGAAGTTCTAAGAATTTTTTTGGACATATTTGCAAAAGTACATAATGAAGTTTGCAGAAATATATTTAATGTGGCACTTTTCTAATAAAAAATGAAAAAAAAACTTAAATATAAATCCACAGGATATATATTGAATGTATTACACTGTGAAGTAATTACATGGATGAGATTATTCTAATAGAATAGTAGGCAATACTATATAAATCATATATTTTAAGTGGAAAAACAACAAGAAGATGCAGAATAATATATAGAATATGTTGTTAGTGGACAAAATAATGTATTGATCCTTTCAAATATATAGAATCTCTCTGCAATAAATTGTAAAACACACACACACACACACACACACACACACGCAACTATTAATAGTGGTTGCACCATGAAGACAAATTAGATTACTAGAGGTCAGGGAATGAATGGAGACTTATTTCATCCAATTATTCTTTTGACCTTTAAATTTTATAGTATATGCAAGTATTATCTATTCCAAAAATAAGCGATTTATTTTAAAAATGAGGACGTAGAAGCAGAGCCAGAAGACTTTATCAGTGCGATTGGAAAGGAGCCATCAGCTGGGATGGTTAGAAGCACTGGGAAATGCTGCTGCAGAATCCAAAACCATTTTAAGGAGGAAGATGTGATAAACAACTTCAAAGAGGTCAAGCAAGGTAAAATTGAAATGTTTCTTTTTATAATCACAATCGCAAATAATGTCTAATAATGCAAAGGGGTTTTAAAACAAATTATATCATCAAAACAAAGTGGCAGAGAGGTTGTAGTACCCAGGCTAAACTGAGGGTGCATGGTCACAAGGCGAGAACATAGCACATGAAGAGTCTCAGGAGTGTGATGGGAAGAGCAGATTTCAAGATGTTTCTACTAAGTGGGTTCTGCTCAATTACAAACCTGAAAAGGAATTAAATTTGATCCATCCCAAAAAAAGGAAGGGGAGAGGTGATGATGTTGATGATGATGATTTTGGGCCCAGAACTAAATTAAACACTACATATAATTTTACTAATAAATATAATTTGCCTTCAAAAAGCTCACACTGAATTTAAAACACATTTTTTGTTCCATCTTTCCATATTGAAAGATGGAAGTACCCATTTATTTTCAAATTATATGTATATTTTTTTATTTTCCTTCTGTGAAATCAGGTTCTGAGTTCTCCATGTCTTGTTCACCCATTACTCAGATTTCTACACATGTACTTATCAAATTCCTGCCACCCAGATAACTCAGTAATGTCTTGTAAAAAAAAAAAAAGGAAGTTGGTTTGGAGAAATGCTATTTTTGATCTTGGCTGGGAGAGCTGTGCTGCAAATGTGCAGTGTCTATGGGTTACAGAAAGGTGAGTGAGCTCTCTCTTAGTCTGCTCCTAAGCAAGAGAGGGAAAGTTGCCACTTCTGTAGAGGATGTGAATATATATATTTTAATCTAAACATATTCCTAAAGCATCCTCTCGGGTTATACCAGTTTTCACATCTCTAGTTACATTTGCAGTTGAGCGAGACTTAAAGTGAATGAGCAGAGGATAAGGAATTATAATGCCTTACATTCTGAACATGTAATTGCCTCCAGTATGCTTTGCTCTCCACACTTGAACTACAGGTGGATAAACTACTGCGTGAGTGTCAAATCTTCAGCTTAATATTGTTTTATTAGTTTTTACTACTAATACACATTTCTATTCGTAGTCATCTGCCAGAGTTTAAATTAAAGTTATCCTAAATCTTGCACATCAAATATTTCATAAAATACTTATATCTTAAATGCATCCCCCAGTGTGCCCATAGAGGCAAAGGGGAGGGAACTGGGATACCACGTGTGTGTGTGTGTGTGTGTGTGTGTGTGTGTGTGTGTGTGTGTGAGAGAGACCATTTTATCTTCTACATTTTCTGTTCAGAAGCTTCTGTCACAGCAATAATAAATGTATCAAAATATTTAAAACATTTGTTTTAAATTATCTACTGCTCCCTCTCCGTTTGACTAACTCTAGAATACAAGCCACAGAAAACAAAACCAATGACCCACATGTGAAAAAAAGAACATGCTGTTCAGTACATATAAGAAATTACTTCAAAAATAGGGTGTCTCAAGTATCTATTTCTCATCATATGGGCCCTTGGTCCTTACAAGTTTTAGACAATGTTTTTAAATAGAAGTTTAGGACTTTATTCATATTAGAATGATAGCAATACTCACCTCCCTATCCTCAGTCTTCTGGCTTGTTTCTCCAGGGGTTAGTCCAGGGCAACGTACATTTTTTTTTTTTTTTTTTTTTTTTTTTTATCATTTTCCTCCTGCCATTTTCTGTTAGCCTCTCAACCACCAACTAGAAAGGGTTAGCTATTTCTATCTTATTCTTTTTCTCAACCACCTGGAACTACTAAAATCCTGTCATATATACCTTTCCTTTCTTGGTGAAAGTATTCAACAGACTCTGTTAGGAAGATGGAATTCCTAAGGAGGTTTGAGGAAAAAAAAAATAGAATTATTTGTCATTGGTTAAGTAGAGCGGCCCCATGGTGTGCACACTATTGGAGAGAGATTAAATTGGGTGGTTCATTTAATGTTGATAATATACAGGTTTCCCAGTTATTTCCTCCATGCCCCAAAAGATGGTCTGAAGAAAAAACATTTAATTTGGCATCCCAAATTAAAGTCGTGATATGTGTAGCAGGAAAGCAAAATATGTGAATTTTCTCCCAATAGTACCAGGAGAAATTTTTTTACAACAATGAAGATTGAAATCTTGATTATTACTTTCAATATTGGCATTGATACCATATGTAATAAAGAAGATGTGATAATTTTTAACTTTTTAAAATTCACACTTGATAAATCCTTTGAATGGCTACATAAATATTTTTAAATCAAGTCCATAATATTTAACTGTTCTTTCCTTTTCTTATTGTTAAACTTTCTTTTCATATAGTCCTGAACTTTTGGTGAGAATTTAATAGATTCCCAAAGGTATTATGCTCATCTAATATTAAAAGAGGGAAAACAATAACAGCTAAAGCATGTATAACTCTAGACCACATGTGTCAAACACAAGGTCCATGGGCCAAATCCGTCCCGCCAGGCCTTGCAATGTGGCCCGCACCGCGCTGTCATCACTGCACTCCGCTGCGTTTCCATCACAATGACAGTTTATGACTGTTCAGTAAACCATTCGGCCCGCGATTTAGGCTGGATTTTAGATTTTGGCCCCTTCTCTGATTGAGTTCGACACCCCTACTAGACAATACTCCAATAACATTTAAATATACTTCTGTTAAAAAACAAACAAACTCAATATAGTTGAGACAGTTTTCATTGAAAATAAGAAATGCTATTCCCTAATAATTATGTGGCTTTTATTAGCATTTAATCAATTCAGCAAATACTTGTGAACTCCTATGTGTTACCAAGAAACAAGAATCAAATATTTCTATTTATAAAAAATGTCATGGCTAACATTTTGAATTAAATAAAAATTGACCTTTCTTAGGTTCTACATACACTCTAATCAAAAGAATTGTTCATGTATCTTGAGAGTCTCAGTTTGTTAATCTTTGTTCTGATATATTTCTTTCATTGGTTTGATGAGGAGAGTCATTATAAGTTCCATTTTCTCCAAAGTTGGTTCTTTATAGTTCTTAAAAGCCCGTGCCAAAACAAACAAACAAACAAACAAACAAACAAACACAAATTCTAAAGGAAAGGACTCAAAATTCAGTCCAGATATTCCCCATCTTAGTCATTTGCTTACAAAGTCTGAATAGAGAGAAAGGTCCCCTGGCACCCAGAATGATGGAAAAATGTTCTTATGTAAGTTTACATTTTATACAAGAGCACCATTAAAGAACACAAGCCATTGAGCATAAAATAGCAAAATAGAAAAAAAAAAAAAAAAAAAAAACCTGACCTGTGTTAGACAGAAGAATGCTCATTAGAATGATAAAGGATTTGTAATGCCATCCATGCCATCCATGCCTCTCTACAAAGGATCTATTAAAGCCATATTTCACTCTGGCAATTAAACTTGTCATGGAAATTTATTCAAAGCTTTGAAAAATCCAAAGAGATTATTGGGGGTATTTTAATATATAATAGTACAGGGAGTAGGATTGTCTGATTTTCTAAGATGTTGTACCATTGTTTGACTGCAAGGGTACTGTTTATTAGAATACTTTACAATTCTGTAATATTAGAGATTGAGTTTTAGAAAAGGTATAGGCATACATGATTCTTGTCTAAGAGCATTGCAAATAATGCTGTGTAAGAGTGTTGCAAATGATTCTTCAGCAACAACATTTAAATAGTTCCTTGTCACAAGGAAAAGTAACTCAAAGGTTACTTTTTCTTGTCTAGTAGATACCAACCATACAGTCATACATCTATTAGCAAATTTATTTCCACATTTCTTTAACTGAAATACTATAAAAATTCCAATATCTAAAATTCTTCTTCAAGCCAACATTAATAACTTACTGGTTCTTTCATTAGTATTAAATAAAACTCTGACAAGTTCATTTTACATTGTTAAGAGAGTCATATTTTTAACTTTTTAAAAATTATACTTTTGCATTCTTATGAACAAGAGTTTTTGACTAATGAAATAGCCCTTCAGTGATGAGAGCAGGAACAAAAGTCTGATCATAAGAACACAGAATAAGCTGGCAGGCAAATAGAAGATACTCAAATTAGAAGGCAAGTAACAAAGCTACAATTAAACAAGGAGGAAATAAAGGAATCCAGTGTCTTAGGGCAATACAAGAGCCTTGGGGCTCCATGACACCTAAGTGGTGAGCAAGGCAGGCTTCTCACAGAGGGCGCTGATAAAGAGCAGCAATGTGGCTAACTCCCTACCTCCAAGTGGTGTTTTGCAAATAGACATAAAAGAGAAGTGGAATGTTAAAAGACTATTGGTAAGTAAATGTGAACCATTTCCAGAAAATACCATGTAAGAGTTTAAGAGCACAGGCTTCCAAGACATAGAGAACAGTCTCATTTACCAAATATTTTTACAAAATGTAAGCTTATTATTTAGATTTTCTTGGCCTCTGCTTACTTATTTCTAAATTTTTGTCTTTTTAAAACAATATATTTATTGATTTTTTTTACATAGAGAAAGGAAGAGGGATAGAGTTAGAAACATTGATGAGAGAGAAACATCAATCAGCCTCCTCTTGCACATCTCCTACCGGGGATGTGCCTGCAACCAAAGTATATGTCCTTGACTGGGATTGAACCTGGGACCGTTCAGTCCACAGGCCAAGGCTCTATCCACTGAGCCAAACCAGCTAAGGCTGCTTACTTATTTCTAAACAGAGGGAAATGAACTATATACCTATAGGACTTGAAATGAATGTTAAATTAAAAAATGTATGTAAAGCACTTAGCACAGTGTCATGCACATATAAATAAAGTAACTCAATACATGTTAGCCCTTATTATTTTTAATCATGTGGGAGATTTTTGAAAGGTGACTGGGAATTAAAGACAAGAAGCCATCAAACTTCAAATGTTATTGTGATCTCATCGTATATAGAGGCTGGTGAATCCTAGAGTAACTGGACAGCTTGGATACTAAGATAGACAAACACTGGATATTAGGTCTTCCATGAATAAAGGTATTTAACAAAGAACAATTATGATCCAGATATGAGAATGCAATACTACAATAAAATCCAGACTGGATAACAATAGTGTGAGACATATTAGAACAGATTTGGGAAAATCTAGCAAATCAAAAGAGTTCAACAAGACCAGAAGTGAAACATTCAGGTTGACTAATAATATTTTTCTATCACTAGTAAATTGTAAGCTTTTATCTTAATCTTTCTTTAAAGTATTTTTTATGTATAATTGTGCTTATGTTATAGAGACATACGTGTCATGCTATCAAGCCATTGTATGTTCAGTCATGATATTGTCTTCAAAACAAGCCATTCTGGACATAATCTGCTATTGCAGTAGGAAGATAATTGAAAAGAACCCAGGATTTCACTCACATGTGGAATCTAATAAACAAAATAAACTGATGAACAAAATAGATCCAGAGATATAGAAGCATAGAACAAACTTACAGATTGCAGAGGGGATTTGTGGGAGAGAGACTGATTAAGTAGATAACATATGCATATATAATATGTGTAGCCCATGGACAAAGACAGCAGAGTGGTGAAGGCATGAGAGGAGTGGGTGAAGGGTGAAGGGAGTCAATGGGGGGAAGAACAGCAACAAAGGGGACATCCGTAATACTTTCAACAATAAAGATAAATGTAAAACAGAAACAAAGAAAAGAACTCATTATAGAAAGGTGTGAGAAGAATTGGAGGCTTACGGAACTGAATACGTAACAAAGACATCAGAATATAAATATCTGTTCTCATCAGACATGATTTTATAAATCATGACAACATGGCCATGTTGGAGGCATCCATTTATCCTTCTAGTCTCAGCGAAAATCTGATTTTTAGAACAACAGAAAGAGATAAAAATGACCATTTTTAACTGAATAAGATTTAGGATAAACAAAATAAATAGCAAAATCCTCTGAAGATTCTATCTATTGGCTTGATATCATTAGGATTTTCTCAGTCTGTATTGGGCCAAAAACTTAGTTCCAAAAAATACTTTTCTTTGAACACAATGCTGAAAAGAAGTAAAACAAATAACTCAATGTGCTCTGATGTACTCTGCTCATAACAAATGGAAACAACAGAATCCTAGCTTGGGTCCTCTTCCCAATTTTGTATTTATTTTGTTTCAGATAAAATAGAAGAATACATGTTAATTTGAGAGCCACTTTGGGCTTAAACTGAAAAAGGACTGAATCCATTTTGACCAATGCATTGAAGCTATAAAAACTTAAATGGCCCTCGCCTTTGCTCAGTGGATAGAGTGTGGATAGTGGATAGGTCTGCAGACTGAATAGTCCTGGGTTCAATTCCCATCAAGGGCATATGCTAGGGTTGCAGGCTCAATCCCCATAGGGGGCATGCAGGAGGCAGCCGATCAATGATTCTCTTTCTTCATGGGTGTTTCTGTCTCTCTCTTCCTCTCCCTTCCTCTCTGAAATCAATAAAAATATATTTTAAAACAATTCAATGTTCCTGAGAACCAAGAGGCATGATGGGATTTCCATGGAATGAAAAGAAAATTTCTATGGAATGATCTAAGGGAGTTCTTTCCAAGATCCCTTTCAAGTTTTTTCCATTCTCCTGTCTAAGGTTCTATTTCTCATCTTTAAATATTGCTAGATCAATTTGATAGTTTAGATATGTCATATTTCTTAGTTTTTCTCTTCAGATATTTTTAACATTTCCATGTTAAATTGGAAATAAAAACGTTACTGAAGTAGGGTGAAATAAAAGCTATGTTAAGATAGGTTTGGTTTACTATCTAACAAACCTATTGTACTCTTGATAGTATAAACTGTCAAAAAATTAAAAAGTCATATGTCATAATCAATTCTGATTAGCACATTTGGAAAACCAGCAATTTTGACCTCAGCAAAATCTGAAGAAAATGCATAAGAAAAAATATAAACATTTAAAAACAAGAAAATTGACCATAAAACTGAACTGCTATGAGAGATTACAGTACATTTGATGTCTATTTTTAAAACAATGTCCCACTTTATTTAAACATGAGCCTTCTATTTTCCCAAGTGCAATTCTTGGATAAGAAAGATTAAAAGCAATTTAACTGAAAATCTTCTAATTCTCAAAGAGTAGACTTTGAAATAACTCTGAGAATGAATTTTTAAAAAGATAAACAGATCAAGTCCCCAACCACACTGGCCAGGAAAAGAGAAATAATATGCTTTCTTGTCATGTAAATATGTCATATCTTTGATTATCAGATCTGAAAGTAATACAGTTGAGTGAAAATATTTGAATATAATGTTCATACACAGCTACCTTTGCCCATTGTTTAAGTAGCAACATCCTCTGATGTTAGTGTGTTGATGAGGTTTTCTTTTTCTCTCTTAATGTTTCTATTGCATTTTCTTTACAGGATAGGAAGGGGGGGAAATCAAGCACTTCAGTGGGGAGGAGGAGACTAACATCCAGACAGTGACTGCAGAAGATAATGGATGGACTAACTTTTTTCATTTTTAACCACATGGACTAGATAAATAATTTAAAAACCTTAGATATATAGTGCTTTCAAAGAAGGGAAATGGACCAGGTTTCCAAAGATATTGACTTGCAAAGTGCTATATGCAGTGGCAAAGTATTAAATTTTAAATATTCTGATCCTAATCTTTACATTACAGACTATCTGGGTATTGATTGGAGCAGAATGTTTTCTTTCTTCTACCAAAGGCCACTTACAGACATCACTAGCTGTCATTCTGTGAAATGCATTATTGCATGACCATTATCTACCCACATAATCAGAATCTCTCTGTAAGTTTTTTAAATTCATAAAGATTGATATGTGGTTCTAATTTTCATAGAGAAAAGTTTCCTGTGTATTTATTTTTCTCTGGAGTTAATAAATATTATGATGACTATTCAATTCTTAATTTGAATATTGAAATGGGAAATCTGCTGTTGCTAAAACTTCTTTCAGAGTAAAATAAAAAATATGTTAACTTTTATAAGAACAGAGCAGTGACTTTAAATCATTAGATCAGCCCCCAAATGAAAAAAAGATGAGCAAATTCATAGCAAGCTCTCTGTGTGCTGTTATTGGAAAGTGAGGATTTGCTATGAAAGCAGTTATTGATTTACTAGAAGCCTGGGGCACGAAATTCATGCACTCGGGAAGTGTGGGTGGTGGAGAGGGTGTTCCTTAGCCCAGGCTGAGCCCTCGGGCAGTCTGGGAGCCCTTAGGGGATGTTTGACTGATGGCTTAGGCCCACTCCCCACCACCACTGCTGCGCTTGCTAGCCTTGAGCTTGGTGGTTAGTGCACATCACAGCAACCAGTCATTCTGCTGTTTTGTCAATTTGCAAAGTATCTTCTTATTATATAGGATAAGGTAAGCACATATGCTTTCAATTACTCCCAAGCTATATTTTTGATAAGGGTTACTATTAATGTAGTTTCAACTATTTATGGTGTTGATGGCCATATCAGATGTAAGTCTTTTTCCCTTTGTATGAAACACAGGAACCATGAAAAATGTCAAAGTAAAGCTGACTTATTGTATAATCATCAACTTAAAATAATAGCATTAATAGCATTTTTGGCTAGTGCTAAAATGAATAAGTGGTGTTTTAGTATCAACCCTTCAACATGCTAAAAAATAAAAGTTAGTTGAAAGAAAACAAAAGTGAGAAGAGCAATTTAAAAAATATATATATTTTTTATTGATTTTTTACAGAGAGGAAGGGAGAAGGATAGAGAGCTAGAAACATCGATGAGAGAGAAACATTGACCAGCTGCCTCTTGCACACCCCCTACCAGGGATGTGCAAGGTACATACCCTTGACCAGAATCGAACCTGGGACCCTTCGGTCTGCAGACTGACACTCTATCCACTGAGCCAAACCGGTTTCGGTGAGAAGATCAATTTTTAAACTTATACGTCCATGGAAATACTTCCATAAACTAACCAGTTTCCCCGAAAATAAGACAGTGTCTTATATTAATTTTTGCTCCCAAAGATGCGCTAGATCTTATTTTTAGGGGATGTCTTATTTTTCCATGCACTAGGTCTTATTTTCGGAGGATGTCTTATTTTCGGGGAAACACAGTTTGTGTTTAAGGCCAGTAAATCAACACCATGATTCCACTGTTAAAACAACAAATTTGTATATTTTATCTTTTATTAAGTCCTACTATCAATCAAGATTTTGCTCTTCCCTATTCTTGACTCTAACCTCATATCATTAACTCTGCCTCTGATATTATATCTGAGCTCTATCATCAGAACTACAGGGAAGCTGTCCTTGTTTTCCTTGATTTGATATAATATGCAATTCCTAACTCCCTGTAATCCTTCATTAAGCTATTCACCACAGTTTCAAGGCCAAGTTTAGTTCTGTAATCTATAATCATAAAAGCGTAATCTGCAAACCGACCAAATGACCAAACTGCAGAACAACCATTTGGACGACCGCACTATTATATGCACTGGTGCCAGGTCAGCCAAGGTGGGTGTGATGAGATTGGTTGGGGGGCCTGCCATTGCCCCATGATTGACCCACAGAGAGAGGCCCAGGCCACCCTCTATGGGGTGATCAGTGGGGGGTGGGCTCTGCAATTGATCACCCCACAGAAAAAAGCCCAGGCCATTGGCCAATGGGGCAATTGCCCCAAAGAGGAGGGCCCAGGCTACCAGGCCAGTGGTGCTGCAGCAGGTGGGTGGGATCTCCCTCTGCACAGTGATAGATCGTGGAGCTCCATGATCTATCGCCCCATAGAGGGAAGCCGAGGCTATGAGGCTGGTGTCCACAGAGGGAGGTCCAGATACCTGAGGGGTCCCAGATTGTGAGAGGGCACAGGCCAGGCTGAGCATCCCCTCTTCCATGAACAATTTTCATGCACTGGGCCTCTAGTTTTTATATAATTGTCTGTTTCACTCATTTGATTGTAAGCTAAATGAAGGCCAGAAAGTGTCTCCCCTCCCTCCTCTCACCCCACCTGCCTTGTCATTGATTCTCCAGAGCTAAGAACAGTGTTAAGCAGCAGCCAGGTAAAATTGTTGGACACATGAGCAAGTGAATGAAAAGTAAAGCAATGAAATCGTGCATCTCAAAGGATGAAAAATGAAGTCTTTCTCTGGTTTTACAACAGATTTGCATAACAGTTTAGATGGAAGTGCTACCTCTTGGCCAACCTGTAATTTTATAGGTTGGGAAACAGATTTAGGAAGCTTCAACAAATGTCTACAGGCAAAGATGCTTTGCAAATTGACCTATACGTTGATACCTGCTTATTATTTAAGACCTTAAGTTTTCACTTTAAAGGAATTTATTAATTGTCATAAATACTACATGCACAATGTCCTCAACTACTAAACAAAAAAGTTTCATTCTTTGCCCTAGCTGGTTTGGCTCTGGGGATAGAGTGTCGGCCTGCGGGCTGAAGGGTTCCAGGTTTGATTTCAGTCAAGGGCACATGCCAGGTTGTGGGCTCAATCCCCAGTAGGAGGTATGCAGGAAGCATTCATTCAATCAATAATTCCTCTCTAATCATTGATGTTTCTATCTCTCTCTTCCTCTCTGAAATCAATAAAAAAAAATATTTTTTTAAAGTTTCATTCTTTAAGTAACACCAATTTGCACATCTCCCAAATGCTTATAGTGTTGATGATAAAATGAGGTATAAGCACATTCTATGTTGAGGTACACATACAAACTAGGAGTAAAGATACTTTAAATACTGTCTAACTTTTATCCAATGCCCATGAAGATGTTTATTCATTAAAGCCCTAAATATCTGAAATTTGTATTAACTTTGCTATCATCTTTCGTATATGAGACACCTAAAAAGAGCAGTGTCCTGCTGACAACTCTAAAATTCCATATTATTTTAATATATGCTGCTCCCTGATGTGCCGTCTTCCACATTTTAAATCAATGTTTCATCTTCCTCTGCTATGAGGTGATTTTACTTTGAAGGGCACCATTTTATGAATTCAATAATAAATACTACAGTAGGCCTGGAAGGTGTTCTGGGGGCTCTTCTTCATCTATTCTTGAAACTTTAAACACAGGAGAATATCTTACCCATTGCATAGACAAGTATTGGCCCATGTACCCATGCCTGCATGAATCCAGGGCAGGACTAATGAGATATTAAGCAGTAGACATTAAAGTTTAGTCATCTCTAACTTTACTTTAGTTCCTTTCATTCCCATTTTTCTGTGGCTGCTGAGTGTAGCAGAATGCTAAAGCAATGGGATGAGCTGATTTAGAGATATGGAAGCAACATAAACATGAAAAATTGTGATAGGAGCTTGGCAGCTCATAGCCATCCTTCACCTTGGGAGCAGCAGGATGCTTGCAGGTCTACAGTGAAAACCACTGCCCGCAAGAGTGTGCTGGTTTGTGCAATTAAAACAAAGAGAAAGAGAGAGAAATGTTAGAGTCTCTCCCAAATAGCAGCGCTGTCCAGACATTGGAAATGTCTAATCAAAACATTTTATTGCGTTTTATGATCATTTCCCTGTATACATTTCCTGAATATTTTAATGTCTACATGAATTTCTTTAATGTCTATGATTTTGTATCAAACTGCCACAAATGTATGTTAAGGCCTTTAAGACTATATCATAATTTTATTTCTTTTTTATATATTGCAATCCTTATTTATAAGAATTACATAAATCCTATCTTTTCTATGGACAACTTAATAATATAGTTTAGCATTATATAATTATTTCCATTGACAATTAATAAAATTGTTTTGTAACAATTTTTTGTGATAGATTCTTTATCCAAATACCAATTTAATTTCTTCTTTATCAATTTAAATATAACATGGGGAGCCGGGACTGGTTTGGCTCAGTGGATAGAGCGTCAGCCTGCGGACTGAAAGGTCCTGGGTTCGATTCCAGTCAAAGGCATGTACCTTGTTGCAGGCACATCCCCAGTTGGAGGTGTGCAAGAGGCAGCTGGTCGATGTTTCTCTCTCATCGATGTTTCTAACTCTCTGTCCCTCTCAGTTCCTCTCTGTGTAAAATCAATAAAATGTATTAAAAAAAATAAAACAAAATAAACAACTATTTAAGAATGGGAGGCAAGACCATGGCTTCATACCAGTAGGTTGTCAGATGAAATATAAGAGTCCAGATAAATTTGAATGTCAGGGAATAAATCATTTAAAAAAAATAAAAAATAAATATAACATGGTGAATATGAAAAAAAACAAAAAGCTCTTCTTATATCCACTAAAAACAAATAAGCAAACAAAAATAAATAAATAAAAACTTCACTCCCCCATACTTGGGGTAAATTAACTGTATAACTGGTGCATCCTGGATTCTTTGAACATAAATGAAAATGGAAATAAAAATATAACATATCATAAAATATAATAAGGGCTGATTACATAATTTGCAGGGTCTAGCACAAAATGAAGATGGGTAGTCTTCTATTAAAAATTTCAAGTTTCAAGATTGTAACAGTCAAATATTAAACCAAGCATAAGACACTTCGAAGAGTAGGATGCTGTGTGAATAATGGACTGCATAGCAATGTAGCTGGCTCTAAATATAACTATCATTTTATATTAATTACTAAGGATTATTTCCTTGATACATGTTCTTTCTGAAGTAGTTGGGTATTTATGGCCTTAAAGGAAGTTCTTTTCTGGATAAAGTTGGACTTTATCTGTTTGATATATAAATTGTTTAGATGATAATCACTACTTTCATATAATATTTGATTACCATACTAGAAAGGTTGATTGAAATAGACACAAGTAGTATTAAAGAAAAACACCTTCATAAATATAAGTGCAACATCCTTCTCAGAGACACTCAGAAATGGCAGAGAAGATTGAGGCTTCATGTTACTTCGAAGTGTTTTACACAGACATACTGTGAACATTCAAATAATTAGTGGAAAATAATAGTATAAATTAAATTTTTATCTGAACCTAAATAATACATTTTAGAAGAGCTAAGATGTTAATTTGAAAATAATTTGTGGTTACCTGTCAGTGAAAGCAAGGGGGGAAAAAAGATTTTTTCACTTTTAAATAGAGAAGTAGTGAGAAGCAACATGCCAATGTGTACTTAGATGTGGCTCTCTTTCTCTATTCTTGCTGACATGTGGTGTGTTTTACACTTAAATGTGAAATGTGGTCACTCACAGGTTTGTTGCTTATATAAAAACAATAGCGATGTAAGGATAGTGAATGATATGGTCAGTTGTCCCCCATTTAATGTGACAATCATGGAGCTGAGGTTCCTGTGCTCCTTCAGTGAAACACCACAAATCACACTGTGGCCAACTTCAGAAGAGAATGGATGCTACTTCCCAAGTTAAAACTGTGTCTTGAAGCTTTCCTGACAGAGCTCATGTGGACTCACCGAATCTCCTCAATGATAAGGCTCTTTGAGAGACCCAGGATAACAGTGTGTTGAAAGGTGAAATATTTTAGAACTCCCAAAAGTCTAATCATAAAGCCTGTTGCCATTCATTTAGGATTTTAAAAATCACTTACATAATCAGATTTGACTTTTGATAAGCAGGATTTCAAAATGAAATACAAGGGAAGGTGAATTATTTGCTTTAAAAAAGTCCTTGTGTTGGAACAGGTAAAGAACATGCTCAAGAAAACGGAATCAATAGATGAAGTCCATTTCTGGGAAAACTATGCTTGGAAGGGTAGGAAGAGGAAATAAACCTTATGAATTATAACTGGTTCTTTGAAATAATTGAAACTGACCCATGATAATTGTATCTAATGGATGTAAAAAAAAAAAATCAGAGCTACATCTTCAAAGCTTCTGTTAGTTAGAAGACCCATTTCCGAATAAACTATCTTTTCTCGATGTACTTAATCTGACCAAGAGACTGAAATTAAATTTATCCATAATGTTCACCCAACAAACTGGTTGTGTTGCCCAAGGTTTTTGTACTTGGAAAAGGAGATTTTAATTTAAACAGCTAGTTCTGTAACAAAATAGTTCTATAACTTTTATGACTTTGAAGATGGAAAGTTTTATATAATAACTATGAAAATCTTTAATGAAACTTCCTTTTGTACATAACATTCCTGAGACATTGGTTTTTAATTTACAAGAACAACTGGTGTTGGGAGGTAATTCTCCATTGGACTCTCACATTCAGTAACATCTTGCAAATATGATTGCCTTTGTTTCAGACTATTCTTTGGAGGATGTTTGTGTAGCAGCAATGACCTTGGAAGATAGCAGTAGTGCCGCCCTCCAGAAAAGAGATCGGGTTTAATTAAAGCCTCCAGAGCAAAGAGAAGGGCTACTTACCTTTATTATAACAGTCTGTTTCCTTAGCTCCAGGTTCTTCTGCTACCCTGCAACCCAATGCATGTGCAAGTATCACGTGGCCCTCTTTGTCTCATCCATTGGGAAAGGGACCTTACAGATCCAACCTAAGACAATAGGCTAATACTTCCTCTGCTGTGATTATTATAAGTCATAAAGGCATTTGTTTTTGAATCAAGAATCCTGTGTCTCCTGCCAGCATCTATGAATCAGTATGTGGTAGGCTAACTTGTTTGCTTGTAAGTAGGGGGCATTGGTCTCTCAGGCTACCCCCCCCCAAAAAAAAAAAAAATGCCAGAGGCTTGGTAGCTTCAACAACGTTGATTTTTTTTTCTCTCTCACATTTTTTGAGGCCAGAAGTCCAAGATCAAGGTACCAATAGGCTTGGTTTCTGGTGAAGAACCTGTCTTTGGTTTGGAGATAACCATCTTCTTTCTATGTCTTGACATGGCCTTTCTCTGTCCATGTGCACTTCCCCTGTCTTCCACTTTTCATAAGGGATGATAATTTTGTTGCATTAGCATTCTACCCACAAAAACTCATTTCATCTTAATTACCTCCTTTAAGGCCTTAACCCCAAATACAGTCACCTTGGGGAATAGGGCTAAAGGGCTTCACCATATAAATATTTGTGTGTGTTTTATTTTTATTTGGGAGGAGGGGAATGGAATTCAGATCCTCCACAGTTCTTGACACCATGTGAGTGTTTCAAAACATCCCAATATCATCTAATACTTCTGTATATTTACATCAGGAGTTTTTGTTGTTGTTGTTGTTGTTGTTGTTGTTTTGTATGTGTGTTATACAGATAATTTACATATTGACACTAATTCTACCACATTCGAGATTGGTGCATCAAAACTATTTGAAAAATGACAATTATAGCCCAGTGGGCCTAGCCTGACTCAGTGGTTGAACATCAATCTGTGAACCAGGAGATCACAGTTTGATTCCCAGTCAGGGCACATGTCTGGGTTGCAGGCTTGATCCCCATTGTGGAGCATGCAAGAGGCAGCCAATCAATGATTTATCTTATTAATGTTTCTCTCTCTCCCTCCACCTTCCTCTCTGAAATCAGTAAAATAATATTTTTAAAATGACAATTATACATCACAAATTAAAATAAAATGATAATTTTTCTTAATTTTAAAAACAATTCAAATGAATGATAAATTAAATGTTTACATTGTTGTAATATATAATTCTAATGAAGGCATATTATATATCTTATGTCTTTTATTCGGAACTTACTAGTTATGATATTTACAATTTGAATTTGTAGAGTGGCCTTATAAAATTATTGGGCTAAAATGTAAGGAATCATTGATATTGAGGCTGAGATTATAAAACTTTCACAAGTTCATGTAGGAAGTCAGACTTAAGTTTGTGATTTATAACTTGATATTGTGTCTGTTAGCAATTTATTCATTAAAACAATCTCTCCTAGATATAATAATATCCTGCCAACATTAAATCAATTTTCCAATACAATTGTAATAGAGACAGTTTTAGAACGTCAATGAATAACATAAATTGCAATAGCTAGTGGTGTGTGTGTGTGTGTGTGTGTGTGTGTTTTGTTTTGTGTGCTGACTAAAAGCTTCATCTCACACCATGTTCTGCCTCTCTCAACATGTTCCAGACATTTCTTTCTGCTATTCCTAGATTATTTGCACTCTAGGGCCATTGCATTTGCTATTCACTCTGCCTCAAAAATTTTCTCTAGGTTGTTTATTGGATGGTCTTCACTAGTCACTTTTAATAGAAATGTCATATCCTCAGAAAAGGCTCATTTGACCAACCATCTCAAAAACATTTCTTCTCTAAAGCAATGAAACGTTTCCAGGGGTGGGGAATGCCTGGCCCATCAGCTATATAAGGCCTTTGAAATCATTTGGTCTAGCTCTGCCAAGGCATTAGGGGTAAATATTTGACTAAAGATAGCAGGCTAATTTTTAAGTTGATAATTTTGTATGGTGTGTGAACGATGTTATAAATATCCAAATGACCCCTTGATGTACCACTCATCATATTTTTATCATTTCAATCTGTAAATGTATTGACTATGCATTTGTTGACTTATGTATTAATTTGTCTTATTAAGATCAGGAACTTCTGATTTGTGTACTCCTATGTAACTAGGACAGAACAATTCTAGGCACATATTTGTTGAGTAAATGAATGAATGTTTTCATTAAATACTAAAAACACCCTTCAAATAGGTATTGATATTTATTTTTAGATGAGAAAAATAGGTTCAAAGAAGTTAAGTAAGCTTTTCAAGTCACACAAACTAAATTTTAGAGCTGTAGTTAAAAGCCCTATGGAGTTACACTTTAGAATTAACTTCTATGCTTTCAGAATCCTCCCTCCTTCTATAAATCAGAACTCAGATCCTTTATTTGTTTCCCTTTTCTTTTTCTTTCATTCTCATACCATTTGTAAAATCCACTCAATTGAAGAAGAAACAGAGGAGAGACTTTTACTCACACAGACTGCAACAAACATTAAAGATATTCACAGGCTATTGTCTCCCTTCTTTTCACTTGATGATATTTCTCCCCTCTTCAGCCTTCAACTCCTCATTATTATAATTTAGGTCTTTTCAGATTTTTCCTCTAAATTATTATAAATATCCTCTGCAGCAATCTTCAAAGAGAATCCTAGAATTAAGATTTTTTTTTTTACCCAATTGAAGTTCATGTGAAGGTTATTGGTGAAACATGTTTTTTTGTTGTTTGTTTGTTGTGTTTTTTGTTGTTGTTTGTTTACAATAGGTAGGCCCTGCTTTAGCATCTTTGTAAGTATATCAACTAAATTTTTTCATTGTATTTTTCCCACTCCAAAGAGTGTTATAACTGAAAGAATGAAAGAGAAAAGGAGTCTTACCTATAGATAGTCCTACAGTATACATGCTAAAAGCAATACAATGTTTGGTGAGGTAATATTTTCTCTATCCAAGATAGAAATTCTAGATATATTATTGGGAGGCTTTATGTTGAATATGTCATAGAGTATGCAGTTTCTTTGGCTTTTAAATGGAATATTCAGACTTTCAATGAACTATTTCAATATACAGTAGTTGATGATCACAATGTAGATCAATTCAAAAGTACGTGCTCTTAAATTGTATAATATTACAAATACTTTGCCCTTGTCTCTTGCTACCCAATAAGGAGCATGCCCATTGTGTGGCTGAGGCCATTTTGAATTAATAGTCCTGGTTCTCAATCTTGCCTCCAAGTATAAACACTACAAAATCAGACTCATTTTAGCGAAAATAAAACTCAATAAGAAAAAAAAAGAAAACAAGACGAACAAAATGATACATATATTTGTAACTGCACAACTAGGCTTATAGCATAATACATTACAGTTCTGCAAACAATCAATACAAATTATTGGATATAAAATTACTTTTTGATGACCACTGTGAAAATACAAGCTGTTCAAGTCATTCCTCACACTATTATTGATTTCACTCTACTTTTTCTATTGCATTTTAAAGCACTTGATGTCAATTTTTAAGACTCAAAACTATTGGAAAATACTGAGCATAATAACGTAGACTAAAATTTTCTAAGGGATATCAAGGAATAAGATATTCTTGAGAAAAATTTTGTTTATAATTTTCAATTTCAACAAGCTTATCTTTCTTTAAAGATACAAAAATGTTCAAAGTCACACTTCATTTGGATATTATCCCAGCATTTTAAGACTTGCATAAATTTTTTAAATCATTTTTTTCTATAAATTTATTTCCCAAAATGTAACACTTTTGGCTAATTGGTTCCTATGAAGATGGTAGTATTGTCCATCAAACAGTAAATCACACATAAATGTCATGTTTCAATGCAGAATGTTCTGTATTGAAACTCTTTTTTATTAGTTAGTATTTAATATCATCTTAACATATTTAGAATTAGCGGTAGTTACCTTTGTAAACAAATGTTGATATCGTAAACTACTTTCCCACAGGATGTTTTAGGCTGAGATTCCCAAGAAAAAGCCTCAAAATTGAGATCTGCATGCATATCTTTTATCAGAGAGAGGTGCTTTTTAAAACATATGGAAAGTAACATCTGGGGCCCTGGCCATTGTGACTCAGTTGGGTGGGCATGTTTCATGTACCATAAGGTTGCCTGTTTAATTGGGGTTGCAGGCTCAATCTCCAGTAGGGGGCATGCAGAAGGCAGCCAATGGATGCTTTTCTTTCTTTCTTCCCCTGTCCTCTTTCTCTCTCTCTCTCTAAAAATTAAAAAAAAAATCAATAATAATAATAAACATCTGGGAAGTAGTGAGAGAGCAAAGGGAAATTTGGGATCACCATGTATTTCCAACAGATACTTAACTGATAGCAGTTAGAGTTCTGAAGCTAGGAAGCTCCTTCAGACATGGTTCAAATGCAAAGGGATGGGGTGGGAGTAGGCCACATCTTTAGCAACAAATCAATCAGTCCTTAGATGAAGGTCAATCTAGGGAAGAGGAGGATAAGACTTAGAAAAGGTAGCTCCTTTCAGCCAAAGCCAGTTTCCCAGAATAACATGTGGAAAAAATGAGTGCTTTCATCCTAAAAGGCTGACCTAGAGGCTATACCACAGCTTTTAAGTATTACAGAGGTATTTTTATGTAATGAGACCATGAAGCCTAGAATTATCTACAGATTATCACAAGAATCCCACTCTCACTAGCAAAGGTGGGGACGAGGAGATCTCTCTCCCTGTAACACAACCATTCATACCTTGCTTATCCCTTGAGGCCCACAGCTTTGAAAATAATTTCTACTTAGCTCTTTTGTTCTTTCTATTATTTATCCATCCTTAAGTTTCTGCTTCTATTTCTGTTTGTTTTTCTACTGATTTCAGCATTACAATTTGATTTCCACATATCCAATAAAACTGAACCAACTGTCAGGCAAAACAATGGTCTTTGAAATTTTTGCTTGGATAAATGTTAGAAGAATTTTCAAAATAATCATGGCCTCTCAAACATTGTTAAGTTGATTTTTATAATTTTATCATAAATTTAAATATTTATAAATACTATAATGTGTGATAAATTTTAAATATTGAAAATTATAAAATTGTGCCCCATTATGATTTTAAAGGTATTACATTGCATCTAAACCTCATAGACTTTTATGTCCACTTCTTAAGTACTCAAAATTATATACTGTTCCTTTTACTCTTTGAATTCACCTACTGTGGTCCAACTGGTGTGTTTAGTGGTTAAGCATCAACCTATGAATTAAGAGGTCTTGGTTTGGTTTGATTCCAGTCAGGGCACATGCCTAGTTTTCAGGCTTGATTCCCAGTAGGAGACATGCAAGAGGCAGCCAATTAATGATTCTCTCTCATCATTGATGTTTCTATCTCTGTCTCCCTCTTCTTTCCTCTCTGAAATCAATAAAAAATATATATTTTTAAAACAGTTTTTAACTCACCTATCTATTCCACTTTCCCCTGGGATATTATCTTAGTATAGGATATTGTTATACTTTAAAAATATTATTATTCACAATATAGTAATTAACTGTCCCCAAAATATGCACATGAACTGACAATAATATTTTTTAATTTCTTGTCTTAAAAATTCACTAAATGTTTAATTTCTTCTGGTTTGAGTTATCATTACTTTGTTTGGATAAGTAAAATAGAGATATACTGCTGAGAGTTAAAAAGTAAAACAAAAACATAATAAATCAGCATATGGATAAGCAAATCCAATATTAACTGAGTGCTTTTGACATTATAACTCAGCTTGTTTCAGACAATTACAGCACTTAACCCTGTGTTTTAAAAAAATAATTCTAAATTTGTTATATCATGTAGGCTCTGTCTATAAAATGTAAATATGGCCAGTTGATTGAAGTGTCCACATGTTTTGGTGTGATATAACAACATCTTTAGACTACCAAGTACTTCACAGTAATTACTGTGCTTTAAATAGCTGATAGAATTATTTTATTGTTGACAGCTCTTGAAAGCTAACTTGGGTGGAGAACTGTGCTCTTAAAATAAAACTATCTACCGATTAATTTTTCTTTCAGAATAGAATAAAATGCACTTATGTCTCTAGCTGCTTCTTATTAAAACTCTGTAAGGTTGGTAGGTATAAAATTTTCATATCTACATTGGCTATGAATTGTTATTATCTCTGCCGCTCACCAACTGAGTGACCGAGAGCAAATCATACTATGACTCTGGCCTCAGTATTTTTAATCTATCTAGTATAAAATTCAGACATTGGCAAGGTCATCACCAATGCCCTTTTGAGCTTTAATATTCTGTAACATTACATATATTAGACCCTTGAACAACACAAATGTTAGGGGCTTTGTCCCCCTCTGTAGTCGAAAATCTGAATACAACTTTTAACTTCCCCCAAATTTAACTACTACTGGCCTACTGTTGACAAGAAGCCTCAATGTTGGCATAAAATGTCAATTAAAATATATTCATATGTTGTATGTGCTATATATTGTATTATTAAAATAAATTATTCTAGAGAAAAGAAAATGTTTTTAAGGGAAACATAGGGCCCTGATTGGTGTGGCTCAGTTAGAAAAGCACCAGCCTAAGATTCCCAGTCAAGGCACATTCCAGGGTTGTGGGCTGGATCCCTCGTAAGGGGCGTGCTGGAGGCAGCGAATGGATGATTCTCATTGATGTTCCTATCTTTCTAAAATTAATAAAAGCATACATTAAAATAAAATCATAAGGAAGAAAAATAAGTTAGAGAATTTATTGAGAAAAGTACATCTATAAGTGTACCCATCTATTGGGTCGGCAACTAAGTACTTGCGGATTTTTAAAAGAAAATCAAAGAATTTTTTCATGGAACTAAATAACTTTATTCTGTAATGTATTGCCCATTTTGATCAATGACCTTTTGCCATCTTTCAGGCAGCATCATAATCCCACGTTCAAAAAACTTCTGGTTTTTATTAGCAAAAAACTGAATCAGGTTCGATTTGACATCATCATCATTATTGAAATTTTTACCATTCAAGGAGTTTTGTAAAGATCGAAACAAAAAGTAATCAGATGGTGCAAGGTCAGGACTATATGGTGGATGTGGCAAAACATCTCAACCAAGCTCCATTAATTTTTGCCGAGTGACCAAAGATGTGTGTGGCCTTGCATTGTCATGATGGAATACAACACCTTTTCGATTTGTCAATTCGGGCCGCTTTTCTTCAACTGCATTGTTTAATTTCGTTAGTTGTTCAATGTAGACATCAGAATTGATCGTTCGGTTGGGTGGTAAGAGTTCAAAGTAGACAATTCCTTTGTAATCCCACCAAACTGATAACAAAACCTTCTTTTGATGAATATCAGCTTTTGATGTTGTTTGAGTTGGTTCACCTGGCCTGCTCCACGATCTTTTCCGCTTGATATTGTTGTAAACAACCCATTTTTCATCGCCAGTTATCAGTCATTTTAAAAATGGATCATTTTCATTACGTTTCTTTAGCAAATCACAGCTGCTAATGTGTTGCGTTAACTGTGATTCTTTCAGTTCGTGAGGAACCCATGTATCGAGTTTTTGAACATAGCCAAGTTGTTTTAAGTGATTTTCAATGCATGTATGTGATACATGAAGCTTCTCTGCAATCTCACGTGTTGTACTGTGACAGTCCAAATTGATTATTGCTTTGATTAGGGCGTCATCAACTTCAACTGGACGACCAGAGCGTTTATCATCTTTGAGTGAAAAATCACCAGAACGAAATTTGGCAAACCAATTTTGACACTGCCGTTCTTTTAAGGCTTCATCACCATAAACAGCACATAACTTTTTATGAGCTTGCGATGCGTTTTTCCCTTTGCGGAAATAAAAAAGCAAAATATGACAAAAATGTTCCTTTTGATTTTCCATTTTTCAACGAACACCAAACGAAAACTACAAAACAGATCAAAAAACTTTTTTTACTGATTAACAGCTGAATAGCCAACTATCAAATAACAAAATGTGTTTTACATTTGTACTACGTCTGCAAACCTAAAAATTCAACTGAAGCCATATATGTGTGAAACCCGCAATTACTTAGCTGCCGACCCAAGAAACTCCTATTGTTCAAGGGCTAACTATAATTTTAAACCCCACCTATAAAAAGATAATGTGACATTCTTACGGAACAAATCATTGGTTTGTACCCTGGATTTTGATTCTCCCATAATGAAGTAAGAGGCCACTGGCTTATGACTGGTATCTTCTGTGCCTCTGTAGCACAGCATAACAGGTTTTGTTAAGTTTTACTTTAAAATACATTCTCTAAATAATTAAATTTTTAGTAAATAAACAATATGCAATTGATGTCGAGACTTAATTTAATATTTATTGATAACCATATATCTCTCTGAGATTTAATTAATGTTACCTATCTTTTATTAACAAGTTACTGAACCAAGCAAATAACTGAAAAGCACCGCATTTCATTTAGCTAGCTAGAGCCTTTGCTTTGATATCAGCCCTGCTCCCTTATTTGCGTAAAGTGCAAAGATCTGTCTTCTTGGTTTCTGCTCCCTGTTTCATTTCATACAGAGGTTTCCGGTTTGCATCCTAATTTTCTAACCTTGAGTGCTGGGGTCTTCCATATATTTAATGAAGTCAGCTAATAAATCTCGGTTCTCCTTGGGTAAGCAATCCTAATGCAGACTCAGCTCTCTCTCCACGGACTTTCCAGGAGCCCAAATAAGATTTGTGCTCTGGCAGGAAGAGCATTTACTTTATCAGAAAGCATATTAGAGTGGGCATGTCTCTGCATAATGTACACCAGAATCAGAGAGGATGACTAATTTGTTCTGCTATTAAGCAGGTAATAAAATGATTTAGGCATGTAGATATGAAACAGCCCATACTTTAGGAATTATATGCAGCATATTTCATCCTAAATCTGGTCAAGTCCAAAACCTTTTATGTATTTACAGCAAAGGCAAGGTTTTATCCAGACATTAGAAATGTTTACCTAAGATGAATTAAGAAGATAATAACTAAGAATTATTTAAAGGTAGTGTCAATTCTGTGAATTTTGTAAATTTTGTGTTATAATAGTTGAGATTAGCCAATTTCTTCCATGCTTAAAAGTTATTAAACATAGTACAGTGTCAGGAAACACATGTAAACTAAAGCAATATCAGAATATTAGAGTTTTATTGTAAGTAGTAACTAGTTGATTACTAAGAGAATCGTTAATGTGTATGCTTGTCCGAGGGCTTGTATGTATCCAGAAAATACTAGTTAAAAAATTTGGCTTATGCTTATGAGATAAGTGTTCACTGTTAGAATTTTAAACTGGTAGACTCCTTGAAATAATTGGGAAATATATATCAAGAGCCTTAAAAATGCAAATCATTGAAGTAGCAATCCCACTTTGAAGTCCAAGTACATATGCTCAAAATTCATCAGTGATCTTTAGACTAGATGCTCATTACAGAATAATATATAATTAGAATAATTCTGGAAATATTAAAAATATTTAACAAAGAGGAATGATTAAATTTTAATACATTAAGGGAATAAAATATCATGCTATCACTAAAATATATGTTCAAAGTTTTAACTTCATAAAGAGAAATATAAACACTAAAATTTTAAAATTAAAAAGTCAGATACAATGTTATCTTATGGGAACTGTATGAAAAACAATCTTTTAAAATAATTATTTTGTTTAATTCTCGTTGAGAATTTTTTATCCTCATCTTTAAATATTTTGTATTTTATGTTTTAATGAAAATGTGTCTCTTTCGAAGTAAAACAGATATACTAAAATAACCATTATATGAATTGACTTGATTAGTATACAATAACACTTTATTGATCACATTTCATTAAATCCAAATATTTATTAAATCTTTCAAAGACCTTTTTAACAACCGTAAGAGCCATAATTCTAGAAAAATGTGTTGCTGAAGGATGCCCAGAACCAAACCAGAGACAGTTGGACATGCATTGCCACCAGTTGTCCATCAACCAGATCTGAAATATCATGGCTGACATGTACACATAAGGCACTGTTTGACATTGAAATTGGGACTCAAAAGAACTGTTGGCCCAGAAAGGAACTCACTACAGACTAATTCATTTGCCTCTCAGCATAACCATTATGGCTTGTCTCAGTTTCGGTTCTTATAAGGGAATTCCTTGTAAAACATGATCTCATGCATCTATGGGAAATAATGAACAACATAAATTGATGAACAGAAACAGACCTGGAGACAGAGAAGCAGCAATCAGACTGTCAAACCTCAGAGGGAAGGTAAGGGAGGATGGGGCAAAGAGGAGAGATCAACCAAAGGACTTGTGTGCTTGCATATAAGCCTAACCAGTGGGCATGGACAATAGGGCCTAACCAGAGGGCATATGTGGGGAGGGGTTTGGGATAGGAATGGGGGGTTGAGGATAATTATATGATACCATAATCAATAAAGATAAATAAATAAATATAAATGTTTTAAAATCATTGTAGACCTAGTAGCAATCAACTTTATGGCATCTACCTACACTGTTTATGAGAAGTTTTAAAAAGAGGTAACATTTCATATTTTGAGAACAAAAACATTTAGACCTTTAAATTAAAAATTTCCAGTTATTTTTCCCGATTTGGTTTCATATGGTTGTCCATCGCTGTGAAGGTAAGTCATATAGTCTTTTTGCACACAGTACAGTGGTTCCACAGCAGGGTAAAGAGTCCAAGTGTCTAAGAATCAAGCTTCATTAATAACCCTTATACATTATGATTTTGGCAAACGTAAAATCATGACTTGTTCAAATATAAAATGAACCATGTCAAAGATTTTCTTCAACTATAATTAATAAGAGCACTAAAAGATTGTTAAGACTGGCTCAAAGGAGAGCTTGACTTGCAGGGATTAACAACCTGTCTGGACAAAATTCATTTTCATTGCTATGCTCAGGAATCATTTGTATTGCCTTCCATTTTCCACAAACTACCCTCTACTGCTAAACAGTATAAAATAAACTTGACAATGTAAAGTCACTCAAAGAATCCTGGAGTCTCCTGTGCCCATTCCCATGTCCTAAACAATTTTCCTGATGCCTCAGGTATTAATTCTCATATGTGTAGGTAGAACATTAACATTTGTCAGATAAGAAAAAAATGTACTTTATACCCAAACCAATATTTACATCTCCCTTAAAAGTATTTGAGGATCTCCTTCCATAGATCATATACCTATTCATCACCAGCCTGCGCCTCTAGGTAACTGTCTCCAATCTTTCCCTCCCCTTTTCTGTGTAGTGAAAATAGTACATAAGGCCTTATTTAAATGATTGCCTGAGAAATATGGACAAATCATCCATAAGGAATTAGAATAAAGCACAGATTGTAGTGTCGAGGGTTTCTGCTAGTGTCTGGCTTATACATGCCAAATAAACATTTGGGGAATGGAAAGGAGGAACCTAAGAAATAATCTTATTAGGACACCGTGAGCCCTTAGGAAATATAGGGTAAAGAATATTACATTTCCTGGAAACTGAGAATAAAGCTCTTAATGGAACTCGGTGAATAAAACATTATTATAAAAGATTATTCAATTACTAGATGCCTGATGGTACAAAGATTCATGCAAGAATGGGCCTTCCTTCCCCTGAGTGCCAGCACCATCTTCTCTTGTTTTTTTGTGTGTTTTTTTTAGAGTAAATATTAATTTATTTGAAGGTGTTACACCCAGACTTCGTGATCCCCAAGGACCACTAGGTCCTTATAAAAACAAAAGAGCCTCTTCTATGCTAGCATGGGCTCTGTCCCACTCACACCAGCAGCATGGCGGAAGAGAGTGAATTTCGCCAAGCCCTGGGGTTTTACTCTGGTGGTGATGTCACTGCTTTGGCTGGCCTGACCATCTTCTCTTGTGGCTCGGCTTGGAGTGGTCTTTCCGCCTTCCCATGCTGCCCAGAAGCCTGGAGTGGCTGGGGTGCTGCGGAATGCCTGTGTCATTGCCATGGCAATAATGCAAGAGTCCTGCCCCTGGCAGTTCAGCACCTGAATATATAAATTATCCCACCATCTTTATTGGGTTAATTTGCATGGTTACTCCTGATTGGCTGGTGGGTGTCATGAAGGTACAGTCAATGTGTATCTTTCTCTTTTATTAGTGTAGATAGGGAAAATTGCCACTGCAAAAAAAAAACAAAAACCTGCTCTGAGATAAAGAAGAACCAAAGTGGAGTGATCCTATTTCAAGGTTGGAATTTTTAATAGAGAATGATCCCTGTTACAGGACACATTGCCACTAAATCCTCCCGCATGCTAGGCTCTGAAAAATTAGAAGACATCTTCTCAAAAAAATAAACCACTGAAAGGAAAGTAATTTAGGAGGCTGATGAGAGCCTGGACTCAGTGTGTAATCAGAGGTGGGAGTGTCTAACTGGCAGGAAGGGCCAGCGGAAACAGATTCCTTTTGTTTGGGAGCAGCAAGAGCCATGGCCCTCACTGAAGGAGGTGGTGCCCAGTGACTGACCCTGTGTCCGTCCACTGGGCAACAGAAACAGCATAACACCAAACAGGTAGATGAGTTTACCATCAGCAGTAACTTTGAGTGTTACGAATAATATTCATATGCCAGGAGCAAGAGACAGCAGCAGAAAACCATCCAGAAACCATGGGAACTGTGGTATTTTTCTCCCTCCAAACATTCCAAATAGAAATATGGATCCAAAACTGGGCATATAAAATATGTGCGGAAGAGGCTAGTCCAATGTCTTGACCAAATGTCTTTTTTTTTTTTTAAAGCCTAAATTGTAAACTGTCCCAAGACTTGATAGTGTCTAGGGATGTAAGTGCCATATGCATCTTCCCAGTTGCTCTCCTGGCCCACTCAGTTGAAACGACTGGGCCTGAAGATTTCCAGCGAAAAGAGTAAAACTGCACAGCCAGCCATGCAGCTGGGCTGCAATGCTGCATCGGCAGTTGTCTTGTGACTGTTGCTGTTGCTAAGCCTAGAATTAGTCAGGATCTCTGGGTCACCATGCCTTTTAAGCAGCCGTGGAAGGAAACCAGAGGCTGGAAACTTGAGAAACTGCTCATCAAATCTAATCATGTTGATAGTGCATGAAAAACTGCATGAGTTGATTGCTGAGTGTTTTAAATAACTCATAGTTTCTATACCCTTTTATTTCCACGGGGGTGGTTTTTAATATCCAGTTGGATATGGGTTACATGCTCTTCTTGCATCAATGCCCAGTGGCAGATTCTTTCATCTTACATTTTGAAACGTACTGTGTGCGGTAAAGAATTGTAAAGCAGGATCATTTTCATTATCCTCCAGATGTCGAGGCAAACCAGTATCTGGCTAAACCACTTGCTAAATTGACCAGCTTTATTCTTCCTCCAGCACACATAAGCTGCTTCTTCACAGAGTAAAACTGTGCTGAATGCAAACACCTCTTAACATTATAGAATTTTCACAAATTCCCACAAAACCACAATGTTATCTTTTACTAGGAATAGGCATCAATTTCCCAAACATACATGTACACAGTTTATCAAATCAATCCTGGTATTTTTGAATTGAATGTTCAAAGAACCTCCTTAAAAGGCCTTTTAAATTATTTTCAATTTGTCAGTAGGGTAAAATCAGCTTATCAAGTCAGTTTTAACCATTCTACTTTTCTTAGAATCCCCAGGAACATATATTGGTACTTGCCTCATGCCTTTAATCATATATATTATGTTTTCTCACTGTTAATTATAGTACTTTTTTCACGTTTTTAAAAAATGGATTAATATGTCTTTGCAGAACCATGCAATGACCTCTCCCACCCCACTCTTACATTCCTTATATTCCATAAGGACGGCTTTATGAAAGTCAGGAATTTCCTGCTATTTCTTTGTTTATTGATTGCCTTCTAATTGGTCCCTAAGTCACTTTACTTTAATAATAATTACAAAAAGTTTTCAATAACCACATCTTTGGGTTTTGTTTTGTTTTTAAAAAATATATATTTTATTGATTTTTTACAGAGAGGGAAGGAAAGAGATAGAGAGCTAGAAATGTTGATGAGAGAGAAACATTGACCAGCTGCCTCTTGCACACCCCCTACCGGGGATGTGCCCACAACCAATGTACATGCCCTTGACTAAAATTGAACCTGGGACCTTTCAGTCTGCAGATCGATGCTCTACCGCTGAGCCAAACCGGTTTCGGCTCTTTGGGGTTTTTAATGAATTCTGAGAAAGAAAAAGGAGAAAAGAGAGGGAAAAGAAAAGAGAAAAAAAAACCTCTTGCTCTTCTTTAAAAAAATCTTTATCTTTATTGTTGAAATTATTACAGATATCCCCTTTGATAAACATAGATGCAAATATCCTCAACAAAATATTCTCAACCGGGATCCAGCAATAAAATAAAAAGATCATATCCCGTGATCAAGTGGGATTTTTTTCCAGGGATGCAAAACTGGTACAATATCCACAAATCAGTCAACATGATATGCCAATTTAATAAAATGAAGGACAAAAATCATGTGCTCAGGCCTGGCCCACATGGCTTAGTTGGTTAAGCATTGGCCCATGCACCTAAAGATCACTGGCCTGATTCCTGGTCATGGCACATGGTCAGGTTGTGGGTTTGATCCCAGGTTGGGCTCCATACAGGAGGCAACTGATTGATGTTTCTCTCTTGCACTGATGTTTCATCCACTCCCTACCATCAATAAAAATATATTTTAAAAAAATTATTTGATCAGTAGCTGCAGAATAAGCATTTGGTAAAATCTAGTACCTTTCATAATTAAAGAGAAAATACACCTGTTTGCAAAGCAGGAATAGAAGGGACATACCTCAACATAAAAAAGGCCGTATATGACAAAACCACAGTCAATTTCATATTCAATGAAGAAAAACTGAGGACATTACTCTTAGGATCAGGAAAAAAGACAGGGATATCCTCTTTCATCACTCTTATTCAACATAGTACTGGAAGTTTTAGCCAGTAATCAGATAAGAGGAAGAAATAAAAGAAGCAAGGAAGAACTGAAAATGTCATTTTTGCAGATGAGCATTTTTATACTCCAACTAGAGGCCCGGTGCACAAAATTTCATGCATGGGGAGGTCCCCTTCAGCTCAGCCAACACCATCTTCAAACCAGGACCCCTCAAGGGATGTCCCATTGGAATTGGGCCTAAAAGGGCAGTCAGACAGCCCTCTGACAATCCAGGACTGCTGGCTCTCAACTGCTCACATGCCTGCTCATCTGATTATCCCTAACCACTCCCCTGCAGGCCTGATTGCCCCTAACTGCCCTCCCCTGCAGGCCTGGTGGTCCCTCCAAATTACCCTCCCCTGCAGGCCTGATTGCCCCCAACTGCCCTCCCCTGCAGGCCTGGTGGTCCCTAACTTCTCTCCCCTTCTGGCCTGATCCCTCCCAACTGCCCTCCGTTGCAGGCCTGATTGCCCCGAACTGCCCTAACCTTGCAGGCCTGTTCCTTCCCAACTGCCCTTCCCTTCAGGCCATCTATGGCGGCCATCTTGTGTCCACATGAGGGCAGCCATCTTTGTTGACATGGGGGTGGCCATCTTGTGTGTTGGAGTGATGGTCAATTTGCATATTACACTTTTAGTAGATAGAATAATGAACTACCAGAAAGGTTGACTAAGAAAACATTTACATTAAGCATCAAAAAAGAATATTTGGAAATAAATTTAAACAAATATGTAAAAGACCTATATAAGGCTTCTGAGGCTCTCTCCATTCTGTAAAATATTTTACATTTTTTTACAATTGGATTGTTTTTGTGGATCTATCTTCAAGTTCACTGACTCTCCCATCATTTATATTTTGCTGCTAAGTCAATGAGTGGAATATTTTGTTCGGAAAATTGAATTTTTTATTTCTAAAATTACATTTTGGTCCTTCTGTATATTTTTATTTCTCTGTGCTGATTTCACACATTTTCATTTATCATGCGTATCTTCCTTTTCTTCCCTCCCTGAGCACAGTTCAAATAGTTTCTAATCACTGTCCAACGATTTTAATTTTCTTTTATCTTAAGATTGTCACATTCTCTTTGCTCTTATTATCTTTAATAATTTCCATTTTATCTTGGACAATGTGCACATCAATGTTACATATATTCAGTTGCATTCTTCTGACATGTGTTGATATCTTTAATATTAGCAATAAATTAACCTAATTGAACAAACTACAGCCTTGAGACCTGCAAGAGGTGATGTCTCAGTATCATCCTTTAAGTCTGGCTGTGAACTGCTTTCAATTTTAGCTCATGCTAAACACAAAGAAGGCCTTAAAAATTGAGTTAAATACGTATGTATACAATCTAAACAAACAAATAAAAAAACATCCAATTCATGGCTAAGAAAAAGAGATTAGGGAGGGTAAAAACAAAGAAAATTTACTCAAAATACAATGAGAGCATTAAATAAGATTTCAAAACAGTACATACTTTAAATGAACAAAGTAGAGATTCAAGTCTTCCTTTATTTTAGATTTTTGTCTTTATTTCAATGAGATTTTATCTTTTTAGAAAATGCTAAATATGCATTAAATATGCTTTATCTAGCTATCATATACTTTTATCATTTTTCTTTTTGTTTTAGTGTGATTTTGTAAATATTTTTTCTACTAGCACCATTTTCAGCATTTTCCCTATTGCTTCTATTGAACTTCTGTAATAGCTTTACTACTTAACATCGATTTGTTTCCTAGACCTTTCCAATTTCTTAACTTATTCTGCTGCTTTATCATTTATTTTATAAATAGTCATATCTCTCCATTTTATTTTTTGTCTTTTTTTTACTTTAATTTCTTTGAAATAATGAAAAGGCATTTATCTTAGTCTAATATGCTTCCTTTCATAATTTTAAATCTGATGTATAAGATTACTCTGCTTATTGTGTTACTTTGTTGTTTATTTTTGCTATATATGCATGGCCACCCATTCTAGGTTCTTTCAATTTATGACTTAAATTTGAATAAATTCCATCTAATCTGGGTCTGTTTTTTGCACATACACACAAATGCCTTTGATAGATGCAATGGGTGTAGGGAAGAATATAAAAATGGGGAGAGATGGGATGGCCAGCGCCTTGAATTTAAATGTATTTTTCTTATACTTTTTCATCTCATCTTATCTGCTGCATTGTTTTTTTTTTATAATAGCCAAATCATCTCTTAATTATTAGAATGTTTCTTCAAAATCACATAGGAATATCAAGAAAATCAATAAAGTCATTTTTTTAAAAAAATTAGTTGTTTTACAAATGCTATTATTTTTATTTGCCAGGCACAAATGCAAGATCTCCATAGATATCAATTCTTTAATTTGCATCCTAACTTTGTGAGTTATACATGTAGGTCCTACAACCATAGATAAAGATACTGATTTACAAAACAGTTAATTATTTTGCCCAAAAATCACAACTAGTAGCTGGTTAACTGAAACTTGAAACTAAACATTCTGACTGTAATGTTAATGTTTTTAAACACTGCCATGGCATCTATAAAACAATCTGTTATACATAATATACCTGACCTTACTAGCCTGCTTATCATGACCATTGTTGACTGGGTCTCATTGCCATGCATAAAGAGTTGCCTTTAGTTTTTTGTTTGTTTGTTTTTGTATAAGCAAAGCTGGCTTGTTAGATGCTAGTATTTCTCCCCTTTACAAGTTTATTGTAATGATCCTTTCCAAGTAACCTTACAGAAGCTTCTTGGATGGGCTTGCCTCATTGTTTTCTTCTGTGGCAAAATTCTTTAACGTCCACAGAATATCTACTAGTATGTGTTCTAGCCCATTCCTTAATCCCTTTGTTTTTTATCAGGGCCATTCCATTAGCTCTGAGAGTGAACCATGAGAGCAATGGTTTTAGCTGTGGCAATGTAAACTTCCCAAGTGATGCTCCCACTCTGTCTTTCCTTCCCTGGCTATTCTGGTGACCACATGTTGGCATTAACGGGTCAACAATGGCAGCATGTAGGAACACACAGAGGAACACTGCACAGAGGAACACAGCTCTGGAGAGTTCAGTAAACTACATGAGACGTGGACTGAGAAATCAAATTGTGTTGTGAACATTGAGCCCATCCTAACTAATATACACAATATTATTGCATCTTAGGAATTGCTTCTCATAAACATGCTAAAATTAAATGGTGGCATTTGGAAAATATATCTGAATCATTTACTTCAATAATTTAGGTCTCCAAAGAACATTTAATTCAATTGATGTTAATAAAGTAATATTTTTTTTCTTTTAATACAATAGAGTAAGAATTTCAGTTACCAAGGATACTGAGAAAGCTAGCTATTCTGATTAAATGTCTGATTAATGGAAGGACAATGAGAAACATCACTTGTTTTCAGTAGTTGGACCTAAAAAGCTTTCACAAATACATTTATTGGTTTATCTAATTACAAAATAAATCATGATTTGTTACTTTTGATCATTTATAATCTGAAATAAACTTGAATTTGTGATTTAGTAGCTCAATTCAACCAAAATAATTGAGACTTTATATGCCAAGCACTGCTGGTTAATACCAAACTTGTAAAAAAAAAAATCATAAGTGATAGGACTTGACACATACAATAAAAAAATTAAATAATATGCTAAGCACTATAATCAGAGTATTAACAGAGTGCAGTAAAAAGAGTAGAGGAGATAAGTAAAATATAGGTTAATGATGACTGGTTTAATAAATGAGTTAATATTTGAACTTTTAAAATATTTTTATTGAATTCATTGGGGTGATAGTGGTGAATAAAATTATATAGGTTTTAGGTGTATAATTCTATAATACATCATCAGTATATTGTATTATTTGTTTACCACCCAAAGTCTTGTCTCCTTCCATCACCAGGTACCACCCCACTTTCCCTTCTTCTGCCTCTACCCCCTTTCCCTCAGTTATCACCATACTGTTGTCTGTATCAATGAGTGGCTTTTTTTTCCTCATCCCTTCACCCTTCTCCCTGGGCCTCTAAGCCCCCTCCCCTTTGACCACTGTTAGTCTGTTCTCTGTATTATGAGTCTATTTCTATTCTATTTATTTTGTTCATTAGATACCATATAAAAGTGAAATTATCCTGATTCACTTTATCTTTTTTTATTTTTCTCTAACTATGGAAAGTGAGCTTTTTTTCTTGATGTGTTAAAAATAAATGATGCATTTTCAAGGAGTTGTTTAATAGTGCTATTTTGAGATAATGTGCTGGTACATATAATTGAGAGAATTTTTAATGCATATGCTCTTATTTGGCATTTATTATTTTCTTTTTTCTTTTGAAATTATCTTTATTGTTGAAAATGTTACATATGTCCCCTTTGGTGTGTGTGTGTGTGTGTGTGTGTGTGTGTGTGTTTCCCATGGTTCCCCTCCATCCCACACACACCTTTCCCAGACCTTCCCACTCTGTTGTCTGTGTCCATGGATTATGAATGTATCATATAAGTTCCCCTATTAATCACTCCCCTCCCACCTTTCCACCCTCACTTTCCCTCTGAAAATTTGTCAGTCTGTTCCATGCTTCTATGACTCTGGTTCTATTTTATTCATCAGTTTATTTTGTTCATTGGATTCCATATGTAAGTGAGATGAGGAGGTAATTATCTTTCTCTGACTGGCTTATTTCACTTTGTGTAATACTCTCCAGGCCCATCATGCTGTTGCAAATGGTAAGAGTTCTTTCTTTTTTATAGCTTAGAGTATTCCATTGTGTAGATGTACCACAGCTTTTTTTTTTTATCCACTCATCTGCTGATGGGCATGTGGGTTCTTTCCAAATCATAGCTATTGTCAATTGTGCTGTTATGAACACAGAGGTGCATATATCCATTCTGATTGGTGTTTGTGATTTCGTGGAATATATTTATAGAAATGGGTTTACTGGGTCAAATTGGAGTTACAGTTTTTATCTTTTGAGGAAACTCCATACTATTTCCACAGTTGCTGCACCAGTCTGCATTCCCACCAGCAGTGCAAGAGGTTGCTTTTTCTCCACATCCTCGCCAGCACTTGTTTATTGATTTGTTGATTGCCATTCCTACAGTTGTGAGGTGCTACCTCATTATTGTTTGAATCTGCATCTCTTGGATGATTAGTGACTATGATTATTTTCTTACTTGCTTTTATTTCTTCATTCTTTCCCTCCTGGGTAGATCCTGCTTTGGTTCTCTCTAAAACGTGGGCATTTACAAAGACATTTTGACATACACATTCTACTTTTCAAAAGCTCTGAGGTGGAGGTAAGGGGAAGAGATCAACAAAAGGACTTGTGTGCATGCATATGGGCCTAGCCAATGGCCATGGACAACAGGAGGGAGGGGGGCATATGTAGGAAGGAGTTTGGGATGGGAATGGGGGGATAAGGACAATTATGTGAGACCATAATCAATAAAATAAAATAAAAAGGCTTTGAGGTAAGAAAATACTCAAAACCTTTTTATTTTACAAATTAAGAAATTCAAAATAAGAGAAGCTCAATGAATTGTCCAAGATGAACCAAATGATCCTCCTCTACATCACTATACCAAGAGAATACAAAAATGTATTTACTATGGCTATAGCATATAACCCAGGTCAAAACAAAGTGGATCCCTGGACCATAAAGGATTATGAAATAAGTGGCAGAAGATAATGTAAATATAATCTAATGTATATTAAATATAAGAGAACCCTGTTTGTTCTATCGGGCCCATGAAAAACTCACAAACTCTCCACATTGGAAGACATTTTCTAGGTAAGCGAAAGCCAGCACTTGTTGTTTGCTGATTTGCAAGGCTAACATGAACCTTTCTATCTGGCAGGAGGATAGTTCTAACACTCTGATCACTTTTCTCTTTCTATTTTCCCAACCCCCAAACCTTTTCGGTTGAGTTGCTGATGCAAAAGTCTGGGCAATTTTAATGCAATAAAAAATGTAACACAAAGCCCACAAAGCCAGTAAATGCCCTCGTTGTCTCTGATGCCTGTCAGGAAATGGAAGTAAATAGATTTAAAACTCTAACATTACAGACGATGAGATTAAAAAGCCATTAGTAATCATTAGCCCATTAGAACGCTGGGCACCAAAAGACTGTTACAGAGAAATTTCTTGACCAGATAAAAAAAAACAAAAAACAACAAAAAAAAAATATTGATATCATCCTTCTTTCATTATTCAATAAAAGGTTATTGGATGCCTTGTTTTTAGTATCCTATCCCTTTCTGTAATGGGTGCTTTTAAACAGGGCGGGGGGAAAGAAAACAACCTTTCTTGAGTGCCCTTGTCTTGAAAGACAGAAACAAAAACAATCGCGACCGTTGGCTGGATTGACATCACCAGTGAGGCCATATCATTTAAGGGTCTGAGCGGAGGAAGCAACGTGGCCACTCTCAGTCTCTGGGACAGTTCTCCTAGGCTTTTCTCTCGCAGCTGTTTCGTGGCCATTTCTTCAAAAACAGCAACCCCTGATAGTTGGAGCAATGAATGTCTTTTCCAGGCTCCCAACAGAGAACTGTTTTACTCCAGCAGATGATGGGATAGAGAAAGTTTCTCTTTGTATTACTTCCTGCCAGGGATTCATTCAAAATATGGCTCGGCCTTGAAATGAAACAATCCTAAACCTAACCATCCAATGAAATATTAGACAATGCTGGGGGGAAAAACATGGTATACAGAGAAGAAATGCTGGTCAGTAGGTATGATCAGATAAGGCACTAATAGATTCAGATCATGAAATAAGTGAAATGCAATGTTTTAAAATAGTAATTCATTCTTATTTGTGAAAGTTGCCTTTTGGCCCACAGCATTTCTAAATTTCAGGTAAAATGGGATTACATGTATGGTATGTTACCATCTATACTAATAAAAGAGTAAGATGCAAACTGACCTCAGTGACACCCACCAGCCAATCAGGAGTGAGTATGCAAATTAACCTAACAAAGATGGCAGGTCAATTTTCAGATGCAGGCACTGAACAGCTGGAGGCGGAGCAAGATGCTTGCATTCAGCAGGCGTTCTGCACTGCCCCAGCCTCTCTGGGCCTCTGGGCAGCTTGGAAGGCAGAAAGATGGCGCCCAGCCTGAGCAAAAATGTGGTTCCTCCAGCCTGAGCAAAGGTGGTGCTGGCCGCCAGGGAAAGGAAGACCCATTCTTGCACAAATCTTCATTCATTGGGCCTCTAGTATTAGATTAAATGAAACCTTTAGAAATGAGTGTCTAGATGGCATAGTGTGGTGGTTTAACACTCCCACCACATAATCCTGAAAAAAAAAAAACTGAAATACAGTTAATAGTAAAGGGAAATTGTGTCATGATATGCCTGGTAATTATTGCTTAATTTTATTTATTAAAACTTCACTTAGCCCTAGTGCCCATCAGTAGATGAGTGGATAAAAAAAAAAAAAAAAAAAAAAAAAAAAAAAAAAAAAAAAAAAAGCTGTGGAACATTTACACCATGGAATACTATGCAGCTATAGAAAAGAAGGATCTCTGACTTATTGAGACAGTGTGGTGTTGCCTGAAGAGTATTATACAAGTGAAATAAGCCAGTTAGAGAAAGACTAATAGCACATGTTCCCACTCATCTGTGGAATCTAAAGAACAAAATGAACTGTAAACCCAAACAGACCCAGAGACATAGAAGTATGGAACAGACTGTTGAATCTCAGAGGGAAGGCAGGGGTAAGTGGGTGGGTGGGAAGAGATCAACCAAAGAACTTGTATGTATATATGCATAACCTATGGCATAGAAAATAGTTGGGTGAAGACCTGGGCAGGGGGTGGTTGCAAGCTAGAAGGGGTCAGTGGAAAAAGAAAATGGGACATCTGTAGTACTTTCAACAATAAAGATAAATTAAAAAAAATAAACTTTAATTACATATCATTTGTCACCATTTTCCTTTAATGTATTAATATCTCATTTTTCTACATTTATAGTTATTTCTCCATCGTTTAAAATTCACTTTGGGTTATAAGCATTGCCATATTAAATACAATGTCCCTCCTTGTATCTAAGGGACATTAACAATTACTAAAATAACCTTGCAGTTGGAAAAGAACCTTGATTTCTATTACATTAATAAGGCACTAATGAAGATTAAAATTCAATCCTATCTTTCAACAGCCTAAGTCAAAATTATTACTAACATGATCCAAATGAGAGCTCAATCAAATATGTGTTTGCATGCCACATGACTGTGTCCTAGTATCAACATAGGATGAAAGAAAAGTCAGAATGGGGCTTTAAAAATCTGACTGCCTTATGACAAGTAGCAGGCTGTCACGTGATTGTTTAGCAAGTTGACCAACAGCTAGATAAAACTAGCAGATGTTTTGTGAAATTGTGAATGTCACTAACTATATATAGCTTAAGAATTTGAACTCCTTCAACTTTTCAGAAAAGAAGAGTTTTACCTATGACCAGTACCTTGTAACCAATACAGAATCCTGAGAGGAAATATAATCAAAATACAGTGTTTTCGTTTGATATCTTCCAAATGTGAAATGGCTGGTGTGATACTCCAGTATTCAGTCAGTAACTAATGAGCTAGCTACCTCCTTGTATCTTCCCCTGAATTAGCACGATTCCCACAAACTGTGGACCCAGCACTTGTTAATGTCGGGACCTGAGCCTCTAGCTTCTCTCATAAGCCACAGCCAATCCATTACGAATGTGCTGACCACACATGGGGTGTTAATTGGAGCTTGGCACCCCCTGGAGCATGACAAATTAATTCTCCACTTAGAAATAAACAAAACCCAAAAGGGTTTTTATCAACTACTATGAATTTGAGACATTTTAACCCTCATTTTACCTGAGGTGTAGATGAGATTAAATCATAAGGATGTATGGGTACCTATCCCAGTGACACAAAATGCAGTCCAGGAAAATGGCGGCTAACGTGCATTCTCTCATCTGCTCTGTCAATTGTATGATATGATTTTTTTTTCTTATGGATATAAAAGTCACTCTACAGTGTTTTCTGTCTTTAAACGTGCCATAGGATAAGCGGACTGGAAGGCCATATTGCATAATGGTTAAGAGATTAGCTAGGAAGGTAAGCAAGTCTAGACTCAGATTCTCCAAGTCTAAAAACCATTTCTATAATTAAGGATTCTACATGTAACCTTGGAAAACTCTCATTCACGTTTTCTTCAGATGTAAAATCAGAATTTGAAGTATCTTAAGATTGCTGTGAAGATTAAAAATATACCTATGCTAAATACAAAATCTTGGCATAGGGGCCAGAGCAATTCATATGTATAAATCATGGATTATATTCAGAAAAAAACCATCTCATTTCTAATCTTGAGCAAAATTATTGCATTATATCAATAAAATTACAAATTGTTAAAAAAATATATATATTTTCAACATTTCAAATGACTTGACTTTTAGTCAGACAAACACAGTTGTCAGAGTGACCATTGTACATGTTCCAGAATGATGTTTCTTCACACAAGACACTTCTGATTGCTCTCATCCAACCAATGTAAAAGCCAGTCTTTTAATCACCTGTGAGGGCTTTTATTCTCTACCGATCTTTTCACCATTCATTCCGCTCCTAGCACACTAGCCTCCAACTTTCCAAGGGAAATAAACTCCCACCTTAGGATTTGAAATGTTTTGCTCCCAAGCTTCAGCATGATTCACTTCTATGCTCTATGCATGCTTAAAGTCTGTGTCAAATGTCACTTTATCATAGAACTATGCCGCCCCCCTTACATAACAGAGAAAATGGTCCATCATGGATTTCCTATCCCTTTAACCCATTTATATTAACCTGCACCAGAATGTAAGTTTCATGAAAGCAGGGATTTTTTTTTTTTTTAACAGTGTCTACAATTGTCCCTGGTACATGGTAGGGACACAACAGTTAGACTAAGATTTGGCTGACAATTACAAAATCCAAAGTAGCAATGGCTTCAATAACACAGAAATTTGTTTCTTGATTACATACAAGTTCCTCCTAGGTGTTTTAGGGCTAGTATGACATTCCCAGTGACAAGGTTATGTCACTGAGTTTCTTACTTTCAAAGCCTTAAGCTTTGAGATGGATGCTTTACCTTCACCTCCAGCTCTGCAGTGACCATATCTATCTTCTAGCCAGCAGGAAGTAGGAAATAGGAGACCACACCCCCTCCATTTAAGGACTCTTTGCAAAAATGACACATACAACTTCCAATATATACCTTTGGCTGTTAATTAGTCACATCACAAAACTTTACTATAAGAGGGGTGTAAAATACAGTATTCTGACCAGCTGGATATACAGATAAAATTCCATTGTTCTATTATAGCATACGGGGAGAATAGATATTGATGGACAACTGTCACCTTATCCTAGAACTTGACTAAACAAGTATTTGAAGGAAAGATAATAAAAAGAACTTATTTTTGGCTCAATTTTGATTTCATGAGTTGCAAAACGAAAATGTTCATTCAAAAACAAAATATAATTTATATGGAGATAAGTTGATTTTCATTCCTAACAAACTATTGTAAGGATAAATGCTAAATATTCATTGAAATATTTCACTTTCAATTTAGGATAAGAACACTGTATATAAAATCTAATCACATGGATTGAATTATTTGTCTTGTCACAGGCTCAGACAATAATGTTCACTAATTCACTTAACTGCCCGTTTTTCTTTTTGATCCATATATAGAGTAGGATTTGATGAGCTCAATCGGATAACCTAGAGTTTAACAAACTCTATTCTATTTAATCCCATTAAATTATAATCTTTGTGGTTTAAGTCTGCTTTTAGGCAAACAAAAAAGTACATAAAAGCAGTCTCACTTTCTCTTAAAAAAAATAAATAAATAAAAGGCTTCAATGAATTTTCCCTGTCAGTTGCTCTTTTTGCCTCTGAGCCTTCTCTGAGCTATTTCCCTGATCTGTGAGGCTAGGGACTCTGCTGCCAGCTTCCTGAGCAGATCTAGGGGAAAATTAACACATCCACACTGAGCTCAAGCATTGCTGACATCTGGTTTACCCGCTTTCACAGCACACTTGCACTGCACCCTATTGCCTCTTTCTTATGCGCTGTTTTATCCTGTGGCTCATTTCAAGAAAATGCCTTTAACTTTTAGGTACTACTCTGTGGCGTGAAGTGAGGCAAATAGGAAATAAAACAACCTTGCAAGAGCATTTCCGCGTATATGCAGCTGGAATCATCACCAAATATCAAACCTTATGCTCTGTTTGGCAAAAGCTTATGAGACCAGAGGCAGTGAGGATATTTAAAGAAACCAACTTCACTTTTAAAGAGAATGAGAACAAAATATCCACAATAAGTCATCTCCTTACATGGACTGTGGTTTATTGCCACCCCAGAAAAAGAATAAACAATCATTTTTTACACATTTATTTGCTTAATGCTGTTTTTTCTCTAATAGCAAGAAAATGAAAACAGTTTAAGGTTTTGGGTTTCATTTTGAATTGTACATTTTGAAAATATTCTTTGTATTTTCTATGTTCTACTTATAATGCAATTGCCCCATTGGTATAGTAATGAATGTAGAGAAAACTCTTTCATGCAGACCCCAATTTAATTGAGAATATGTCATAAATAAATAAGTACTAAAGATGACTTTGATTCTATGGATACAAGTTTAGCTAAGAAAATGTATTTTCTAAACAGGATTTATATTATATTATATAACCTGTACATGGGAGACTTAATGAAGAGATTATCTTTAGATGAAAAATATCCGTCAATAAATAGTTCAATTTGAAATGTTGTATAAACTTAGTATTATTGAAACTATATGTGAAAATGTCTCTCAACCCAAATTTTTATCAACTGTGATTTGTTTTCTGCTCAGTCATTAACATTGCATTCTGGAATTTTCTATTTAAAAAATCGTATCTTCTCCCGTGTCATGTTACTTATCTGTGTCAGAATTTCACTCATATAATATTATTATGTTCTTTTGGAAAAGAAGGACAAGGCATAGAAGGTGAGTATAACTATTACAGCATAATATTTATGAAAAACTGTATGATGATAAATTGACTATTTTATGAAACCAAGAGAGATGATAATTAAATATCCGTGAAGTATTTAACATTTATTAACTTTCACAAAGAAAAATGTAATAAATACGTTCTTGTAACCCTATGAATGACACTAATCATTGTGTGGAAATGTATCAGCCGAGACATGCTGAGGGTGGTATGCTAAACTGAACCAGATTCCCCATGTAGCCCTTCGGAAAGTCTGTAATTTGTGACTTAAATTTTATTACAAATCTCACATTTTAAATTTATATAGGTATAGATTTATATCTTTAATAAAGTTCCATGTGTGCTGGAGTATTTTACTTTTTCATTAATAAAGGGCTAGAATAGCTCAGATAAATAATTTTTAAAATTTGAAAATTTAATAAGATTAATTGGTACAGTCAGATTATTTAGTGCTTAGACCCACAGGCTCTCATACCTTAGTGCCAGCTTATTTAAATGCTCACAATTTTTATCCCATGTATCTGATTTAAGATTGTGTGGGTGTTGTTTTTGTTTTGCTAAATTTAAAAATTAATTTTCAGAGAGAGATTAATTTGGTGTTTCACATACTTATGCATTTATTGGTTATCACAGGCACCCTAACTGAAGATCAAACCTGTAACCTTGACATATGGGGGACAGTGCATTTATTGGCCATGTTTTTGATGGAAAATCACAGGAAAATACAAGATGACATTAATGGACAGCTTGACAATAGGATGTGCTGGAGAAAGTATAGGGAACTTCAATTATTAGATAACTAGTGGCCTGGTGCACAGAATTCGTACACATTAAGAGGAAGTAATTCGAGGAAATATTTTAATATTGCTATTTGCTTTTTCTCTATAGTAGAAGTGTCAGAAATGAATGAAAATTAATAAAATGTATATGAAAATCTTTCTCCTATCGGGAAGTCTAGGGCACACCGCGAGATCCAGACTTGGCTGGCCACATACCTGTCAAGCCCTGCCAGGTGGTGGGCACAGCCTCAGGTCACCTAGCCTGGCGCTGGGGCAGAGGGGGTGCATACTCCATGCCACATGGCAGCCACTAGGAACGTGCCCCCTGCTGCCACATTGTGTACGCTGGGCCTGGGGGCGGCACACAGTCCCCTCCTGACCATCTGCATGCACAGCTCTTCCTGAGTGGTCGTGGTGCAGCCTCCTCCTGAGTGATTGTGAAGCCTGGCTAATTAGCATATTCTCTGTATATATGTGTGTGTATAATAATATATATATTTAATATATGTGTGTACATTATATATATATTAGTATTTGTGTAGTGCTTGGGGCAGGGGAGGAAGTGAGGAGTTAAAGAAAAATAGAGAACAATGCTAATGTGAATACACTAAAAATTGGTAAAGGTCATTGGTTAATAGGTCAAAAGTGGAAACACTCTAAAAATCCATAAACTAATAAATAGATAAACAAAGCATGGTGTATCCATTAAAGCACATGTGTCAAACACAAGGCCCGCGGGCCAAATCCGTCCCGCCAGGCCTTGCAATGTGGCCTGCACCGCACTGTCATCACTGCACTCCGCTGCGTTTCCATCACAATGACAGTTTATGACTGTTCAGTAAACCATTTGGCCCGAGATTTAGGCTGGGTTTTAGATTTTGGCCCCTTCTCTGATTGAGTTCGACACCCCTACATTAAAGGAATATCACTTAGTAAAAAAGAACAAGAAATGACGTACTAATAGGTGGTATAAAATGGATAGTCTAAAAACATCAGGCTGTACTAGTATCTAAGAAGCCAGTCACAAATACCACTACTTTTTGTGAGTTGCTTATCACATTATATACACTAAGTAATACATTTAAATACTTGTATATGAACAAAAGCAAATAAATGCATATAGGTATGTGTGAGGCAAATAAAATGTAGAGTATGTAGATCTTTATATTGTATTGGGAATCGTGAAAGAATTTCTTTTCTCTATACACATGAGTATTTAATTTCCTGAAAATATTTATTTACTCCAACTTATTCTAGTATCAGTGCCTACAGCTAAAGGAACATGTTTGTGCAGCCAGACCTCCTCAGATGGTTAGCAATGAAAATCCCAATTACTGAGTTTCTATCATTAAGACTCACAAACCCATAGGGAAGGACAGTAAAAAGTAAGAGTAAAATTCCATGATGTTTTAGCATTTCTTTAAGGAGATATTAATTTTGAATAAAACATGCACACTGTTGTCCCCTGGTATTTAAACAAATGGTTGCTTAATTGAATATGTGTCCTACAGCACTGGGATGATCATCTCACTCCGTATCATTCAAACTTTGCTTCAAGCATGTGCACTTCAATACATATTTTGGCATTTTACATGCAAAATGAAATGGCATGAAATATTCAGGTAGGAGACTTTATTATATATATGAAAAAATTGAATTTGTTCACAAAAATCAGTATTTATAGGAATTATGTTTGTTACCTGCAGGAATGTTATATGTATGGATTTTCCCTTCCATTCATTGCTGCTCAATTGGCAATTGTTTTTCCAAATGTTACAACTGCAAGCACAAATTTCAAAAATGTTTCAACCATGAATGCTAAACTCACCTCCTACCTTTTAGGAATGTGGACTTTGCAGCCTATAATTATGGAACCTGGTATTTTGACTCCCCACCACCCACCCCCACTTTCTATGCAGTCCATAACAGCAGCTCATCTAATTCTGACATCCTTTAATGGGTTTGAATGTCTAAATAAATATTGTGAACTTTGCTCAGAATCTTCTCCAAGATTGTCTTCTAGTTTACTTTGGTGGATGTTCCTAAAGCAAGAAAGCTGAAGTCAAGAAAATGTTCAGCCGAAACTGGTTTGGCTCAGTGGTGGAGCGTCGGCCTGCGCACTGAAGGGTCCCAGGTTCGATTCCCGTCAAGGGCATGTACATTGGTTGCGGGCACATCCCCGGTGGGGGGTGTGCAGGAGGCAGCTGGTCGATGTTTCTCTCTCATCAATGTCTCTAGCTCTCTCTCTCTCTCCCTTCCTCTCTGTAAAAAATCAATAAAATATATTTTAAAAAAATGTTCAGTGAAAGGATATAAATCTGGGCTTCCACTTTTTTGCTTTTGCTCTAATAGGAGAAAAACAAAACACACACCCTTTTTTTTCTGTAGATGCATTTTTATATAGAAACTTGTTATTTTTAACCTGCTGAATTGGTCAGAGAAGAGTAATAAACCTCTAGTCTGGCAAACAGCTTTCTGATTCAGTCCCACACAAACCATTGTGTTACTCTCTATTCCCAAAGGATTCCATGCTAATGAGCAGCAGTAAGGCTAAAATGGTGGGAAGCATTCTAATACCCCTGAGCTCATGAAGGTTGAAGAACTTCAGAGGATGGTCTCAAAGTTAATTGGGAGAGGATCCACCGGAAATGAGGCGGGCAAGAAGTGGTCCAAATAGAAATGGAGGAGGGGAGAAAGAAAACATCTCAGAAAGCAGTTTACCATGATTTTTAACACTACCCTAAACTAACAGGAGGGGGAGCTCTGGGACGTCAGAAACGTTTGAGTCTGGCTTTTTTTTCTCGACATTTGGGAAAACTAAATTTAAATAGAAATGTACAACAGGACAGTATCAAGGTTCAATACCATAAAAATCACTTTACTATAAAAGAATATAGAACATTATACCATCCTTAGAGATGCTGAAGTACAAAGGGAAAAATAAAGGACCCAGATTGCAAAGTCCTATTTCAAAACAAATGATACATTAGGAAAATATGAAAAACATGAAAGAATAATCTAAACAGAACTCCAATACAGTAACTCAAAAAATAAAGTGACAATTCAAAACAGAGCTAGAAATAATAGCAAAATAAAGAACTTTAACAGTTAGGACTAAGCTAGAAAACATAAACATGATGAGATAAACACAATAAAAATATTATATCTTAAGAGAAGTGGATATAAAAAATAAGAAAAAAGATTAAATGTAAAGTAACAAAGGCAATCATAAAAAGGTTTCAAGAAACAGTGATTAAGTATTGACGATTGATGAAGAAGGTTGAACATACAGATACTAGTGTTCCTAAGCAACCTAAGGAAAGCATCAGAGAAAATTATGAAAATGCACATTTCAAGGGAACCTTTAAAAAGTTTAAACTTTACATTAAAAATCCATTGTATACATGACAATATTGACAATAATGATTAGCAAGATGTAATCTATAATAACAAAAAGTTAATATGCAAATCAATGGAACAGCCAAATAGCAGAACAACTGTATGGATGACCTTCCTTCCTGATGAAGCCGGAGTGCGAAGGCGGAGGCAGCTGAGGTTGTGAAGGCCCACTCTTGCATGAATTTCATGCATCAGGCCCCTAGTCTAGTATAATTATAACACTTAAAAGAAAATGAAGGAAAAATTGAGCATGTGACTTGGAAGGCAAATACGATTGTCATCAGACTTTTAATAGCAACTTTTATTTAGAAAAATAAGGTAACATAATTGAGTTATTCAAGGAAAAAACATATGAACTATGGGTTTTATATTCAGAAATATTAACCTTCAAATACAAAGCACATAGTAAAGCTGTTACCAACCAGTGTAAACTCAAAGAATATAGTTCTTGTGAGACCCTACTAAAGATTTTATTCCTTGCCAAAACTGGTTTGGCTCCGACTAAAGGGTCCCGGGTTCAATTCCATTCAAGGGCACATCCCCAAGAGGCAGCTGATCGATGATTCTCTCTCATTGATGTTTCTCTCTATCCCTCTCTCTTCCTCTCTGTAAAAAAATCAATATAAATATATATTTTTAAAAAAATTTTATTCCAGAGCAAACTTTAGAAAAACAGAAATTACTAGAAAGACACAGAAATAGTGAAGAGATGTATAGTTCTTAATACACCAAAACTAAATGAGAATTAACAGGGGGAGAAGTTAGTATGCAGTGCCTATCTGATCTGATCATTTGATACTGTACAATGAAAAAATGCAGTAAAAATAATTGGTAATAACAATATTAATACCAGGTATATAGGTTAATAATGCAGATTTTTTTCAATAGATAGGGTTACACATATGTTGATATATATGCAATTTTATATGTATGCTATTTTGTTGTTTGACAGCTTGCTTCAAAACTTCATATGCCACATTTTCTGAAGTTATTAACATCATAAATATTTTTATGCTTAAAAATTTTGAATTTTGTGCCAAAAAAAGAGAGTTTGTGAAAAGTTTTAATTCATTATTTTATTTTGAAGAAAAGTGCTGCTGAAAGCTTTGGGAATCTTATGGTGAACATGCTCCATCTCAAGATACTTGTGAACTCTGGTTTCAATGCTTTAAAAGTGATAATTTAGATTTGAAAGACAAAGAAAATCCAGGTAAACGAAATAGTTTGAAGACCAACAATTACAAGCATTATTAGATGAAGATGCCTGTCAAACTAAAAAACAACTTTCAGAAAGATTAAACATTGCTCAGCAAACAATTTCCAATCATTTACAAGCATTGGGAAATATTTTAGAGGAAGGAAAATGGGGGCCACATTAAGGAAATGAAAAATGGAAAACCAAAAAATCATCAGTAAAATGTTGCTTCAACAGCACTAAAGAGTCTTTTTTGCATCAAATTGTGACTGGTGATGAAAATTGGATTTATTTTGAGAATCCCAAATGCACAAAATCATGGGTTGATCCAGGTCAACTATCAACATTGACTGCAAGGCCAAATCGCTTCAGAAAGAAGACAATGCTCCGCATTTGGTGGGATCAAAAAGGTGGTGGTGTTTTAGGAGCTTCTAAAACCAGGTGAAACCATTAATACTGGTCACTACTGACAACAAATAATCGATTTGAACCACACTTTGATCATGAAATGACAAAAAAAGTCCAGAAGTTATGGCAAAGTAATTTTGCTTCATGATAACTCACCATCACACACTTCAAAAACAGTTAAAGACACATTAAAAGATTTTTCTGTGAAGTATTAACCACACACTGTATTCACTGGACCTTGCTCCTTTAGATTACTACTTGTTCCGATTGATGGCACATGCATTTTCTGAGCAGTGCTTCAAAACATATGAAGAAGTGGAAAGTTTGGTCTCTGAATGGTTTGACTCAAAACAAGAAAAGTTCTATTGGGATGGTATCTACAAATTACTGGAAAGATGGAGGAAATGTGTAGCTAGTGCTAGACATTACTTTGAATAAAGCACTTTTGATGTTTCTCTTGAAATTATTATGTTTTATTTTATTACAAAATCCAAATTATTCCTGTACAACTAGTATTATTCATCTAAAATAGTTGTATGTAAGAAAAGACTAAAAATATTTAATTTAGATTACTAGTGGTCCAATGCATGAAATTTGTCCCTGGGTACATTCCCTACGCCTGGCTGGAGATCAGGACCATCTTTCCTATCTGCTGGCAGCTGGCCCCACCCCCTGCCACCATTCACCCCCCAGTTTCTCATTTGCCACCGGATGATTAGTGCCTGACAATGGGGGGACGGGACCTAGAAGTAGTTAGTACACCTCATAGTGACTGCCCAGTCACCCTAACCACTCACCTGCCTGACTGATCACCCCTAACAGCTCCGTAGAGGGTGAGGAGCCGTGGTCATTCTGGTCTCTGGTCTTTCTGGTTGTTTCACCTTTTTGGTTGCTGGGCTTTTATTATATAGGATAATAAATTATTGGACATTGGTAAGATGCATCCTATTGTTACCATGACAAAGATTCAATACAATTTAAAAACTTAAATGGATACAGTTAATGAATCACTACTATTCCTACTCCTCAGTCACCAACTCATCCAATTGCTGGAAACATGGAGATTTTTACTATTTTAGTTTTGTAGCAGAGTAAAAAACTTTTTAAATCATTATGCATTTACTTATCTTAGATTCAAACATTAACTAGCCCCTTTAAAACTACTACAATTCAGATGTTAATCAAAAACAGTTTAGAAATTATGAATACTTTAGCTAATGTATTAATGTATAGATAGTAATATTTAAATATTAGAATACTATAGAATGAAACATATTCTTGTTTATTTTTTATTGCTTCATCCCTTCTCAATTAATCTAAAAAAATTACTTCCCAACTTATTGGCAATGTCACTGCTCTACAGAACTGAGGTCTCCTTCAGCAACTTTACTGACAGCTAGGTCAACACTTGCTTATTTATGACTGTACCTGGTCGGTTTATTTTGTATGTCAGAAGTCCCTTGAAACCTGAACATTTAACCTTCTGTTTTCACAATGCTAAAGGGAATACTTTCCATATCAGAAGTGACAAATAAGTTAGCAATTAGAAAAGCAGGTCAATTTGCTGACATCTTCCTAGAGTAACATTTTTCAATTATTTATTTTGAAGTATTTCAGTAAAAAGGTGTTCATTACGTTTTGAAGCTTTTCGAAGTACTAAATATTTGTGACACCCACTGAAATGCACATACGAAAACATATTGAAAAGTCTAAAATACTTTATGACAAACCTTACTTTTTTATTTTTTTAATTCTTTATTGTTGAAGTATTACATATGTCTCCTTTCCCCCTCATTTACCTCTCCCAATACACTTCCACCTCCCAGCACAGACCCTCACCCCACTATTGTCTGTATCCATTGTTTATGCTTATTTGCATGTATACAAGTCCTTTGGTTGATCTCTTATCCACCACCACCATTCCCTCCCCTGCCTTCCGTCTAAGGTTTGATGGTTTATTCAATGCTTCTGTGTTTATAGATCTATTTATGTTCATCGGTTTATGTTGTTCATTGTATTCCACAAATGAATGAGATCATGTAATATTTATCTTTCTCTGACTGGCTTATTTTGCTTAGCATAATGCTCTCCAGTCCCATCCATGCTGTTACAAATGTTATTAGTTCTTTCTTTTTTACCACAGCATAGTATTCCATTGGGTAGATGTACCATAGTTTTCTAGTGATGGGCACTTGGGCTATTTCAAAATCTTAGCTATTGTCAATTGTGCTGCTATGAACATAGGGGTGCATATATCCTTTCTGAATGTTGTTTGTGATTTCTTGGAATATATTCTTAGGAGTGGGATTACTGGGTCAAATGGGAATTCTATTTTTAATTTTTTTGAAAGGCCGTACTATTTTCCACAGTGGCTGCACCAGTCTGCATTCCCACCAGCAGTGTACTAGGTAAACTTTTCTCTGCATCCTTGCCAGCACTTGTTCTTTGTTGATTTGTTGATGATAGCTATTCTGATAGGTGTGAGGTGATATCTCATTATTGTTTTGATTTGCATCTCTCAGATGACTAGTGACTTTGAGCATTTTTTCATATGTCTATTGGCCTTCTGTATGTCTACTTTCAAAAAGTATCTATTAGGTCCTTTGACCATTTTTTTTTGGATTGTTTATCTTCATTTTGTTAAGTTGTATGAGTTCCCTGTAAATTTTGGAGATTAAACCCTTATCAGATGTAACATTGGCAAAAATGTTCTCTTGTTGTTTTGTTGATGGTTTCTTTTGCTATGCAGAAGCTTTTTATTTTGATGTTTTTATCTAACATTTTCTGCCCTTCATATTTAAATTTAAAACATACAATCCCAAAAACAAAAACATTTTATGCAATGAACACAGAAGAAAATAGGAGATATGCTGTGCCGGAAGTGGTGTCATTCTTAGTATGGGAAGACTGGTTAAATCTGAGGATTGGAGACAAGACTTGGACTTGAGATTAAAAATTACATATTCATTAAATTGGAGCTCCTACAGTGATACCCTTTGAGGAGTAGTTGGACCAGAAGGAAAAGTATTACATTAATACAAATGCAGCACATTAAAATTTCTCCAAATATGAATCTGGGATCTGAGTGAACAGGGGTTTCTCTTGAAAATTCTTAGCCTGAGCCTGAGCTTCAAAGGCTATGTATGTACATCAAATGTACCCTTGGTGTTAAACTCACCAAAAATTATAATAAAATTAGTCCAAGGCTTGTTTTGTATGGATGCTTACACAAAATTATTATGGAATAAAAATGGTGAAACTACCTTTAGTTCCTATTTAACTTAGTTCCCCTGTCTGCCATGGAGCAGATTCTCTATCACCTAAAGAGGATTTAAGTTTTATATTTGCAAATTGAGATGAGCCAAGTTGTCATTTTTGTTTTTATTTGGCTTATGTATGTAGGGTATGTTGTGTGTATATAAGTATGCATGTAGATTTTTATTGTTTGATGGGTTGGTTGTTTACTTAATTAAAATATACTTTATCAAAATTGTATTTTGTATTATCAGTGTAACTAAATGAAAATGGCTGATTGTCATACATATCAAACCAAGAATTCAGTCAGTTTGTTCTGAAAGCTTGGCTGCTTTGCAATATTACATATATATATATATATATATATATATATATATATATATATTATGTCATTTGGGCAGAATTAAAATAAATAAATAAATAAATATAGATATATAGTGTCATTGGGCAGAATTAAAAAAATATATAATATATATATATATATTTTTTTAATTCTGCCCAATGACACTATATATCTATATTTTTTTTGGAAGAAAGATAAAAAAAAAAGCTATCATCAGAAATCACAAATTTCCATGTTTTTTTTTGTTTTGTTTTGTTTTTTTGTTTTTTATGAGGGGTAGATGGCTCTAAATGCCCAGAGCTTCAGGCTGGAGGAAACTTCTGAGCAGTAGACTCAGGGAAGGAAACTCAAATGGAGTCCCGCTGCTTTGAATTTGAAGAGCTGTTGATTGTACTGTGGGAATTGTACTTATTTAGTGAGATTGGTATATAAATATTTCTCTTTTTTAATGCTAATAAAAAGAGTATTTTGTATATAATTTCAAATTCTCATTGATTACTCCTGCAATATAAGAAATCAATGGACTATTGCAATCTTGCTATAATTGCTTATTAGTTCCAAGAGGTTTTTTTGTTGTTGTTGATTTTCTGGATTTTCTACATACAACATAATATCATCTGCAAAGACAGTTTCATTTCTCCCTTCACAACCTGAAAACCTTTTATTTTATTTTTACATCTTACTTCATTGGCTATGACTTTTATTATGATGTTGAATAGAAGTGGTACAAGAGGGATCTTGCCTTGTTTCTGATATTAGCAAGAAAGCATCTAGGTAGTTCCTTACCCTGAAGCATATTCGCAGTAAATTTTTTTGTAAATGTTCTTTATTGAGTTGACACTGTTTTCCTTTATTACTGAAAGTTATTTTTTTTTAATCATAAATGGATGATGAATTTTGTTAAATGTTTTTCCTGCATCTATTGATGCGATCTTATTATTTTCCTTCTTTCATCTGTTGATATTCATTGATTTTGAAATATCAAAGCATCCTTGCACATCTGGGATACATCTCACTTGGTTGTGCTGAATAATTCTTTTTATATATATTTTTCATTTGAAACATGCTAACTTTTTTATTGAGGATTTTGCATTTGTAGTTTTAAAAATTATTGTTCTGTAGTTCTTTCTCCTTATCATGCCTTTATTTGGTATTAAGACAATGCTGGCATCATAGAATGAATTAGGAAATATTTGAACACCTAATATGATGATAGAAAGTATAGAGAATTAATATAATATCCTCTTTACTTGTGTGGTAGAACTCACTGGAATGATACCATTGTAATTAGCTAGTTACTAAGGGAAGGCCACACGGTAGAGGCATGTCATTTGTGCAGTTTCTCCAAGAAGCTGAAACTTTACACTCCCCAAGAAACCACTGGCCAGCCTATTTCCTGCAAAACACTGGGGGAAGGGATCCAACAAAGGGAAGATAACAAAACCCATTATAAATATGTACTCATTTAGAACTTGTAGTATTTGTTATAACAACAGACAAACAATGGAAAATATACTTATGGTCTTTGATTAATGACTACAAACAGAAAGGGTGGAAAATTCTCTCTCAAATAAATGTTTTTAGTTAAATTGGACATCTACATTTTAAAGGGGAAATGGTAATCCTTGATTAATATCATATGCAAAAGTCAACTTACAGATACATCATAAAATTAAAGGGGAAGAGTAAAACAAAGATTTTAGATGAAAACATATTTATTAACTTTGAGCAATAAAAGTTTATTCAGCAGAATACAATGTGAAAGGATATCTGATAAATTATATTTTGTTAATATTAACTTCTGGTATTATTAAAATACACAATTAAGAAGGTGAAAGTCAAACCAAATTGCATGAGCCATATTCAATGTATATATCTAGCAAACACCTGTTCTCAGGTAATATAATGACCACAACAGAATACTAAGAAAAAGGCGGAGAAACCAATATAAAATGGAAAAAATGGCTTGTACTGGATCTTTAAATGAGTCTTTTCCAATGGTCAATGTACTTATTAAGGAATGATCAGATGCTTATTGATCAGATAAATAAAAATTAGATACAACTATACATTCAACAGAATGTGTTAAATAAAAATGACATACAGTACCAATCTTTATTGAATGTAGATCAAATAAAATGTCCATGCATTTTTCTTGGGAGTGTAACTCAGTAAAATCACTTTGTAAAATCGTGCTGCAATATCTACTAACATGGAATATATATTTACGGAACCAATTACCATAAAGTAATTTCTTTTTACTCCAGAAATGCTTGCAAATCTTTAGAAATGTTCCTAGAAGCCTTAATTATGATAATCAAACACTAGGAAAAAATTAAAATATTCACAAAAATAGAATGTAAATAAATTGTGCGCATATTTAAAGAGCACTGAACAAATTTCACTGAAAAGTTTTAAAATTATGTCATTTATTACAGCACTAGAAAATACCAAGTATCTATGAAAAATGTAACAAATATCTATATTATAAAAGTCCTGTGGCCCTAATGCTATAGTGACCAAAGACAGGCGCGCAGACGGCCAGGGCATGCGTGGGCAGGTGGGGCAGCAGAGGCTGTGAGCTCTGCGAGGCCGCACTGGTGGGTGGGGCCACAAATTTCACATGCTGAGCTCCTAGTATTTATATATAAAAATAGTTGAAATTCCAAGTCTAATCTGAATAAATAATGCTAGAATTAAAATAATATACATGACTTCATTTATATTAAGTTTTAAATAAGCAATACAAAGTATGCATATTCAGTTGGGTAACTGTACAAAAAAGGAAGATAGCACGAGTTTACCTTTGCCAGCCAAATGTTGGTTGTATTGAGTGGGGAGGGAAGGAAGGCCTTTTAATTGCAGTCATTCAGATACCACCTGAAATGAGGCAATATTTTATTTCTTTTTAAAAACATATACTTTTATTGAGTTCAGAGAGGAAGGGAGAGGGAGAGGGAGAGAGAGATAGAAACAGCAATGATGAGAGAGAATCACTGATTGAATCAGACTCAGGGCCCGTAAGTCCACAGGCTGATGCTCTATCCACTGAGCCAAACCGGCTATGGCATTATTTTATTTCTTGACCAACTATACAGGAGATACATTTAATGTTTTCTGCTAAACACTTCCTTAAGTACGTGTTTTGTTGTTGTGTTTTAATTTGAGGTTTATAAGATTGGTATACTTTAAAGGGGAAGAGAAGTTTTAAGAATTCTTAGTTCCTATGGAAGAGTTTCTTTGGCTTTAAAAATCCCATACTAGTCAATTATGCATCGATTGACAGTACAGAGATTATTGAGATTTATTATGAGAGATGCTGTGTAATCAATTTTAAATTACAGGACACTAATATAATTCAATTTTTAACACATAAAATTTGTAAGGAATATTTAGGCACTTAATCGGAATTTTAAAAGCCAGTGATAACAAGTTAATAATTGTGACAACTAAGAGTATCTAAATAAATGTCACTTTTTTATTAATTGATATTTAATTTGCTGTAGCCTGCCTTGGTAAATGTTAATTAAATGCCAGAAAATTTCTTATAATTTTAACATATTAATAATTTTATAATTATGCCTTTATTGCTTACATAATTATGAGTTCATTACACAGCTACTAGATTTACTGTACACTTAATAAAAGCTTCAGACTATCCATTTTTCCATAGGTCAATAAATCTGATTGCCTGGTAAGCACTGCTCATCATAAACCCAAAGCTGTTTGTGGATAACTATACATTTGCACACAATACAGTGAACATTATACAACAAACTGGAAAAAATCAAATCTTCCATCATTCCTTTTATTAATTTATCATTTACCTAAGAAAATATGTAAACTGTAATATGTAAAACAAGGAAGATGTTTCTTCTTAGATTTTTAAAAAATGATATCTACAATATATACACTGAGTGGCCCGATTATTATGACCACTTGACATTTGTAGGCAAATTAGCCTTATACTGCATCGTCGGATAGCCCTCTCACAATCTGGGACCACTGGCTCCTAACTGCTCACTTGCCTGTCTGCCTGATTGTCTCTGTCTCTGCCTGACTGCCTGATTGCTTCTAACCCCTCTGCCTACCTGCCTAATCTCCCCTAACCTCTCTGCCTGCCTGATTGCCCCTAACTACCTCTGCCTGCCTGACCTTGCCCCCAACTGCCCTCCCCTGCAGGCCTGATCTCACCTCCACCTGTCCTCACCTGCTAGCCTAATCTTGCTCCCAACTGCCCTCCACATCAATCTGGCCCACCATGGTGGCTATCCCTGCAATTGTGCACTGTCTGGGCCAAGAGGCTGCACTCAGGATCAGCCAGTAGCTAGGGCAAGAGTGAGGGAGGCCATCTGAGAGGGGGCCACCACCACTGCAGCCACCTTGTCGCCAGGCCAGTGCTAATCTGTGGGTGGGGTCCTCCCAGGCCTTCAGCACACAAGGAGCCAGGCTGCCCTCCATCTCTGGAGCCAGGGTGATATCTTCACAGAGGCCTCGCCAGAAAAGACGCCCTTGGGGAGGGCACCTCAGGGCCGTGGGACTGAGGGAAGTGCAGCAGAGGGGCTACCTCTGTTGGTGGGGTCCTCCCAGGCCCTCAGCAGACAGGGAGACTGGGCCCACCTCCTCCACCCCCATCCCTGCTGCCACAAGTCCCCACCCACCAGAGCCTGCTACCTGCACAGCCTGGGCGGTAGGTCAAGCCTCTGGTCATTGCGGATGTGACAGACCCAGGGTTTTTAGATATTAAGATGTGTCCTGCTCTGCATGGTGTATTAAGATTAGAATTGATCCTTAAGTAAGCAATAATCACTTCTTCCATATTCTCATTTTTTTATTTTTATTTTAGAAAGTAATGTTTTATTCATGCTTGCTCAGGTTGTATGAATTACTCTTTTATCACATAAAACAGTCTGAGTATTCTGACAATGCAAGAGATACTGTTTCATAGTAATCACTACAGAAACTGCTAGTTGGCCTGGTTTTCAATTTTCTTCATAATCTGATGTCAGACAATTTATTCAATTTACTTTCTCATTCTCTTTAACGTGCATGCAGTATTCTAACCTAATTCGACCTCCGTTGATTGAAAATCTACATCTTTGACTAAAAGATCCTATCTACTCATCTCTGACTATTCAAAGAATTCTTTTTTTTTTTAATGTATCTTTATTTTTGAAAATATTACAAATGTTCCCTTGGTGGGTTTTGTTGTTGTTCTTTCTTTCTTTTCTTTTTTTTTCTTCCATTAACCCCCTTTACCTTGCACCTGTCTCTCCCAGGCCTTTACCACTCTATTGTCTGTGTCCATGGTTATCCATATATGCATATAAATTCCCCCAATAATCACTCCTCTCGCACCTCCTACCCTCCACCCCCGCCTTCCCTCTTAAATTCCTCAGTGTGTTCCATGCTTCTATGTCTCTGGATCTATCTCATTTGTCAGTTTATTTTGTTCATTAGATTCCACATATGAGTGAGATCACATGATACTTATCTTTCTCTGCCTGGCTTATTTTGCTTAGCATAATACTCTCCAGGACCATCCATGTGCAAATGGTACCTTCTTTTTTACAGCAATGTAGTATTCCATTGTGTAAACTTACTACAACATTTAGTAAAAGGCGAAAGATTTATGCGATCTGAAGAGAAACCAGAGTATAACTTACTACAACATTTAAAAAATATATATTTATTTTATCGATTTTTTACAGAGAGGAAGAGAGAGGGATAGAGAGTTAGAAACATCGATGAGAGTTAGAAACATTGATCAGCTCCCTCTTGCACACCCCCTACTGGGGATGTGCCCGCAACTAAGGTGCATGCCCTTGACCGGAATCAAACCTGGGATTTTCAGTCTGCAGGCCCACGCTCTATCCACTGAGCCAAACTGGTTTCGGCATATTTTTGTCCACTATATTCTGCTGATGGGCACTTATTTTATTTTATTTTATTATTTTATTTTACTATAAAAATAACAGATTTATTAAGATATGATATACATGCCATACAGTTCACACATGTAAGGTTAACACTTTTAAAAAGCACTAAAAAGTTGCCTCCATTCTCTACCAGTTACAGTTATCCTTGTTCAGGACCTTCCTCTATGTCTTAAATGAACTCCATTTTCTCTCGTCTTGGCCAATTCAATTCCTTCATCTGAATTTTAGTCTGTAGACGTGAGGTCCTTTCCATCAGGCAGGCTCTGACAAACCTGGTTCTAGGCATTCATTTCCTTACCTTTCAAGGTCTGAGTTGCCCATATCCACAGGTTCTTTCTGGTTTCCTGCCTTCTTTGTGCCTAAGCCTCATACTTCATTTAGCTCAGTTCTTTCTGTTTCCTTTTATCTACTCCTGCCCTCCTTTTAGTCCTTCCAGCTGGCTCTCCCACCCACTCCTCCAGCTTAGCTCAGATAGACTTTAGCTTTTATTTGTTCCCAGAACACAGGATTTTTCTTTGATGGACACTCACTTTTAAAGAGCCAAACAAGTCTTATATTTTATCATTTTTATGACACAATGTCAGATAATTCTTGCCTTCACTGATCTCCTTCAATACTAACATCCCTCAGTAAGTATTGTTTATTTGATTGCCCATTTTATATTGTTTTTTTTTTCTTGTGCATTTTTAATTTTCCCCAAACTATATCATTAGCTCCTTTGGATTAATAGCCATGACTTTTGTCTCTGTTTATCTTTAACAGTCCCAAGAATTTGTTTATGCATATACCAGGAAATCACTATTACTTAATTGTGTTTTGAGTCTTGTGCAGCATTGTGTTTGCTTATTTGTCTTCTTTCCTTTTATTTTTGTACAGGTTGTATTGGGGTGACATTGGTTAATAATTATATAGGTTTCAGGGCTACAATTCTATAACACATCAGCTGTATGTATCATTGTGAGTTTATTATCCCAAGCCAAGTCTCCTTCCATTTATCCCCCATAGCACTTTAAAAAAAGTATATTTATTGTTGAAAGTATTACAGATGCCTGCTTTTTCCCCCCATTGACCCCTTCTAGCCCACACCTGCCCCCACACCGGGTTTCCACCACCCTATTGGCTACATCCATGAATCATTTTTATTCCGTGTTTCTTTGGTAAAAGACAAAGAATTACCTAGAAGCATTTTAAAATATACAATAGATACTCCTCTGCCCTACCTTGGATCTGGGAATCATGGCTTGGGGGCCAATACATTTTAGAAGCAGCCTCACTAATTCTGATGCACAAGATAGCCTGGGGGCAACTGAGTTTGGACCTAGATTTCTTTTCTTTTTTAATCTTTATTGTTGAAATTATTGCATAAATCCTCCTTTTTCCCCCATTAACATCTTCCAGCCTACTCCCATCCAGTCCTCCCCCACGCCCCAGGCCCTCATCACCCCATTGTCTGTGTCCAGGGGTTATGCATATATGGACCTAAATATATAACACACAAACACTATTTCTCACCTTATTTTCATGTTGATGAGCATCAAAGGGAAAGAATCCCGTAAGGCAGCAAACATTTTTAGACTGACTGATAAGATATTATAAGGATAAGTAGATGTACTTCTGTTTCTGTATATGCCTTCTTCATGGCTAATATTTAGAATACCACCAAAAGGAAACATCAAAGGAAAGATCCTTTGATGATCCCATAGGTGGTATCTCTGTATAATTTAGTTTGTTTAGTGAAAGTACTTTATATGCTGAAAAGCAAATTAATTTTAAACCATCTAAAATGGACCCATTAAAAAAAGTGGTTTAAAAAAATCAATGTCTATCACTTGGTTCTCCCTAAAGATAATATTTTCTTTTTATTTTAAAAGTGGCAGAAACTTACACAAAATATAAATGAGGAGGAAATGGATTTATCCTGTGTGTTTGTCTTTGTTTTGTTTTTCTATGAATAAAAGGCAAAAATCATTCTGCACGTTTCATCAGGAGGGGGAAATGTGCCTTCAAAGACTAGGTGAAGCATTATTCCAGAATACAAATTAAACTTTAGAGAAAACAATTTTTTCAGAAGGTTTTCAGCTTAAAAATAATTTTTAAAAATGCCCTAATCATCACTGTTAGTTTAACTCAACCATAGGCTAATCAATTTAGAGTGTCATGAAAGTAACTGAGGTAGGAAGGCGGTCCCTAGATAGAAACTTCAATTTCAATTTCTTGACTTTTGGTGTGTTCGGAGAGAAAACATACTTTCCAGGTGGACATTTAATTTGTAATTGACACGTGTGCCATCCTGCAAGCCACTGGTTGGCCTCATCTTGGCATTCGGGCGCCATTCCAGTGGAACTGGACATCAATCCACTGTAACTGAGCAGCTGCAGGGTGCACTGGTTTCCAAGGCTCACATTAGCGCCGCACTAATCCATGTATATTTGCAAATTGTGATGATCACTGCTCAGAAATGGCATCAGTTGCAGCTGCAGTCTTCTGAAAATATTTCAGACTTGTGATGCCTGGAACAACAACACAGAAATTATAATCATCTGACATCCATCACCAGCGCTCCTTCACTTGATTACAGCAGTCAACAGACTCTGTGCGGGAAGACAGTGTGGGAAAGAATAATGCGAGCCTTCTCTGCGAAAGAAATCTTTATCTTTTTCTCTGATTCTAACCATTTCAGTTTTCTGCCATCTTCCTTCTTCCGTTTCAAACAGTATCCAATACACAAATAGAATAAGAAGAAAATCTATGATTTTTGAAAATGCCCATTAATGTGCTGATTCTTAAGACCTAAATCGACAACAGCTTCTAAAGAACAAACCCAACCCAACCCCCCACTGCCACCATGTAATATGGGGTTATTTAATATTAGTCTGAATATGATTTTATTTTTTGAATAAATATATTTATCTGCCTCTTTTCTCTTTTGATCTCTCCACTTCATTTTTGTTTTATTGCTGTTGTTGTTGTTTTCCTTACTGGAAGACTGAAGTATTCTCAATGTATAGGTTAGACTGGATTTTTTTTTTCAATGCTGCAGTTTTATCTCTTATCTTTTAATCCATATACTATGGCTCAACAATGTTCTACTGAGGGCTAGTCTTGAGCATTGATGACTATGTGTTACCAATACACAGTTCAACCTAATGACATTTTTTAAAGGCTCAGTTGTAGAAACCTTAGTGTTACTGGTTTTTCTTTAAACTCTCAGACAAGCTGAGCAACTTCACAAGGTCTAACACCAAGCAAAGTGCTTTTATCTGACATATGCTAAATAAATATTGCTGAGTGAACTAATGAATACATATTTACATCTGACTAAAGGCCTGGTGCACAAAATTTGTGCATGGTGAGGGGTGTTCCCCTCAGCCTGGCCTGCACTCTCTCCAATCTGGGAACCCCTCAAAGGATGTCCTACTGCTAGTTTACAGGGATCGGGCCTAAATTGACAGTTGGACATCCCTCTCTCAATCTGGGATTGCTGACTCCTAACTGCTCACCTGCCTGCCTGCCTGCCTGATTGCCCCTAACCACTCTTGGCCTCTAGTTTAAAAATAAAATCACATGTATCCCTGGAAGTCTGAAATCTGTGTTTATATCTAAGGTTGTGTCCTCTCAGAAGTACTTACTGGCCTGCTAACCTCCAACTGTCCCCTGTGCCAATGTGCTCGCTCCCAAATGCCCTCCCTGCTGGCCTGCTCACTTCAAACTGAGCCCCCCTGATGTCCTTATCACCTCCAACTGACCCCCACTCATGTCCTGCGTGCCCCCAACTGGCCCCCCTGCTGGTCTGCTTACCCCTAATGGCCCGCCCTCCCACCAGCCTGATCACCTACAACTGCCCTCCCCATTGGCCTCTAACCACCTCTATCTCAGCCCACCACCATGGCTTTGTCCAAAAGAACATCCAGAAGGTCTCCTGGAAGGTTTCCCAGTCTAATTAGCATATTATCCTTTTATTAGTATAAGTGACCTGTTATAACAATATACTTTGTCATTTCAAATTAAGATTCAATTAGACAAAAAAATCCTAGCGTTGTAGCACGTAATATGAAACTTTCCATTGTCTGACCTTTGCTTTTATTCTGGTTGCAAACTCCATCATTTGCCACACCACATAAGTAGGAAAATCCTTCCATAAGAAGTACAGTATTTCATGTCTTGTGCATTATGTTCTCTCTGCGAGAAATCTATCTACTAATAGCATATCTCAAACGACACTTTTTCCAGAAGGCATACAATTCATTTTATTTTAGCAAAGTTACAGAGTTCAGCAACTATTACCAAAATCTAATATAGAACATTTTTATCATCCCATTTGATTCTCTTCATTTCTTCCTGTAGATTTGTGTTACCATCTGTTTTACATTTTTTTTTTGCTTCAATACATCTCTATTTCCACCTGCCTCCTTTGTTTAGTTATCATAAATTATACTGTAAATTATATGCCCAATAACACAATTATATACATGTTTTAATTTAATTTTTAATCAGTTAAAAGAAAGGAGAAGAAATATGTCACCACATTATCTTTTAGAACTACCTACATAGTTTCTTTTGTTAGCCCTCTTTGTTCTCTCATGTAGCTTTGGATTTATGTCTGCTGTCAGTTGCTTTCAGCCTGAAGACTTTTCTTTTATTATCCTTTGTAACATAGATAGCAATAAATTATTTTATTTTTATCAGAAGAATTTTATTTCATTATTTGGTGAAACATGGATAGCAACAAATTATCTTTATTTTATTTTCATTTTTGAAAGATTCTCAGTTGGTTGTTGTTGTTTTTTTTTTTTAACATCAGAACCTTGAGCTTTGCTGTTTACTGCCTTCTGGTCTCTATTGTTTCTGATGAGAAGTCAGTGATTAACCTTACTAGGTTTCCCCTAAATGTAATGAGTTGTTTTTCTCTTTCTGCTTTCAAATTATTTTCTTTATCTTTAGCTTTCAACATTTAACTGTGATGTAGCTGAGTGCAGATCTCTTTGTACTTATCATACTTGAAGTTAATTATATTTTTGGATGTGAAAATTAATATTTTTCAACAAATTTGGAATATTTTTAGCCATTACTTCTTAAAATACATTTTCTGCCTCTCTGTCTCTTTCCTCTCTTTTTGGTATCATGCATATGTTTGTGTACCTCATGATTCCTCATATTTTTCTGAGGCTCTGTGCATATTGCTTCATTTATTTTTATCTCTGTTCTTTAAATTGATAATCTCTTTAGTCTATCTTTGAGTTGGTTGTATCTTTGTTTTATTTGCACAAATCTACTGTTGACCATTTAGTTATTTTACGTTTTAATTAATTGTAGAATTTCATTTAGTTCTTCAGTATAATTTCTATCTCATTAATGATATTTATATTTGTTGAGATATTGTCATTATGATTTCCCTTAAGTCTTTATAGGTGGTTTACTTTAGTTCTTAGAATAAATAATATCTGCTGCTTGGAAGCCTTCAAAGTACAAAGTCTGGGTCCCACCAAAAAGAAGTTTCTATTGTATGCTTTGTCCGATTTGAATGAAGTACACTTTTCAGAACCTTGCCTGAATCCTTAGTTTTGGTTGAAAACTGAATCTTAAGATTATATGTTGTGAGACTGAGTCCCACCCACAAACACATATTAGGAGTAGTTTTTGCTCTTGTTGCTAGATTAGTCATTTGTCTATTTCTTTAGTGACATTGTTGAACTGATTCTGTGAAATCTATTTTTCCCTCAGTTTTTTTCTTGCTTAGGTTTGAGCCTGACATCAAGACATTTCCCCTTGGTCAGCATAAGCCACTTATTGATCAAGAGTGGTTTAAGCCTAAGCCCCCTACTCATTTCATTGCATATGTTTATGGCTTATGAGCTGCTATAATGGTTTATTTGGGGCAAACATTCAGCCATGAGCTTGGAAGTCCCCACTCTAGTTACTTCTGAGAGGACACAACCTTAGATATAAACACAGATTTCAGACTTCCAGGGGGTACATGTGATTTTATTTTTAAACTAGAGGCCCAGTGCTCAAAATTCATCCATAGGTAATGCCCGTAGGCCTGGCTGGTGATCAGGGCCGATCAGGGCCTTTCTTCCCCTGGCTGCCAGCTGCTAGCTGGGGTCTTCCTTCATTCTGCGCCTACCCCTAGTGGTCAGTGTACATCACAGAAAGCCAAGGAACTCCTGGTTGGTCGAACTCCAGACAATTTGCATATTAGCTGTTTATTATATAGGATAAATAAACTTCTTAGCAGTTTTTCCTTGGTTAGAGTAGCTTAATGTTTAGCCAGCATTTTATCAACTAAGTCTCCTGTGCAAGTGGTTTTCTGCCCTCTGCTAGTGGATGCTGAGTGACCTGGAGATAGTTTCCAGGTATGTTCCACATATTGTTCTGGCATTCAGTGCAGCCTGGTGAATGTACACAATCTTTCCATTTCTTAGCGTTGAGGGAGATCTCAAGTGGGTCCTTTTTGTATCTTTCCCTATGGCTCTGCCTTAAATTTCTGACTTCTCTGTTGTCTATTTTGTTCTATCACTGTTGTGGAGATGCCAGACCCTTTTAGTTGTTCTTCCCAAGATCTTTATTGTTCTTTGTGGGGGTTTTTTCTTGATGAAGATAGTCTTTAATTTTTTTGTTGTTATTGATTAAGGTATTACATATATGTCCTTATCCCTCCATTGCCTCCCACCCTGCACTCATGCCCTGACCCTCTTGGTGTCTGTGTCCATTGGTTAGGCTTATATGCCTACATACAAGTCCTTTGGTTGATCTCTCCCACTAACCCCCACCCTCCCCTACCTTCCCTCTAAGGTTTGATGGTCTCATCAATGCTTCTCTATTTCTGGATCTGTTTTTGTTTATCAGTTTATGTTGTTCATTATATTTCATAAATGAGCAATATTTATCTTTCTCTGGCTCACTTATTTTGCTTAGCATAATGCTCTCCCATTCCATCCATACTGTTGCAAATGGTAATAATTCCTTCTTTTTTACTGCAGTGTAGTATTCCATTGTGTAGATGTACCAGATGTAATCTGCTTATCTGCTGATGGGCACTTAGGCTGTTTCCAAATCTTAGCTATTGTAAATCATGCTGCTATGAACATAGGGGTGTGTATATCCTTTCTGATTGGTGTTTCTCATTTCTTGGGATGTATTTCTAGAAATGGGATCACTGGATCAAATTGGAGTTCCATTTTTAGTTTTTTGAGGAAATTCCTTACTGTTCTCCACAGGGGCTGCACCAGTCTGCATTCCCACCAGCACTGCACAAGGGCTCCTTTTTCTCTGCATCCTCACCAGCACTTGTTTATTGATTTGTTCATGATAGCCATTCTGACAGGTGTGAGATGGTTACCACATTGTCATTTGATTTGGTTCTCTCGGATGATTAGTGACTTTTTAAGCATGTTTTCATATGTCTCTTGACCTGCCTTATGTCTTCTTTCAAAAAGTATCTATTTAGATCCTTTGCCCATTTTTTTGACTGGGTTGTTTATCTTCCTTTTGTTAAGTTGTATGAGTTCCCTGTAAATGTTGGCAATTAAACCCTTATTAATGATAACATTGGCAAATATATTCTCCCATACAGTGGGCTTTCTTGTTGTTTTGTTGATGGTTTCTTTTGCTGTACAAAGGCTTTTTTTTATGTAGTCCCATTTGTTTACTTTTTTCTTTAGTTTCCATTGCCCTAGGAGCTGTATCAGTGAAGAAATTGCTTCAGCATATGTCTGAGCTTTTGCTGCCTGTGGATTCCTCCAATATTGTTATGGTTTTCTGTCTTATGTTTAAGTCCTTTATCCATTTTGAGGTGTTTTTTTTTGTTTTTTGTTTTTGTGTGTGTGTGTGTGTGTGTGTGTGTGTGTGTGTGTGTGTGTGGTGTAAGATGGTGGTCTAGTTTCATTTTTCTGAAAGTATCTGTCCAATTTTACCAACACTATTTATTGAAGAGACCATTTTTATTATTTTTGACAATGAAGGGAGCATCAATCCTGTTGCAAGTGTTCATCCATGAGAGTGTTTCTGTAATATGGGGCTGGGGAGAAGAAAATACACTGGTGACATCTTCCTAAGGGTGAAATCACAGGCATAGGCTGGGACCTGGGTGAAAAGGGAACTTCCTTTGGTGCCACTGAGTTTCCATTGGCATAGCTGGGGAGTAGCGAGGGACAGGTTGTGGATTACATGTCACACTGTCTCTATTCTCACTAAGGCTTAGTTCACTTTCTTGACTTAAAGTTTCCCTATTGACTGTACATCCTTAGGACAATATGCAGAGGCTATCTTTTTTTTTTTCTGTAATTACCACCTCTTAGATTTTTGTTGTTGAGGACATTGCCAATAAGTTCCTCATTCCACCATCCCAGAAGTATTACTGGAGTTTATTTTAAAAATGCAATGCTTTATTAACATATTCACCATACTAAAAGACAATTTTTTAAACCATAGGAGTAGATTATTAGTTTCAAAGATGGAGTGATAAAGATAGTAACTTGCTAAAAACTCATTTAATATTAATGGTTGTTTTAGGCTTTGTAAAAGCACAAAAAAAATAGACTATGCAGTTAACTAATCATCATTTGATTAAGTTTCATCTACCATGTATGTTTAATAATTTTTTTTATCTGCATTGTATCATTATCATGACTCATTAATTATCATTCCTAAAAGGAATCAGATATTCTTATATTTTAATATAATTTTATCAGATAATCCAGAAATATATCAAAATAATAATATGATCAGGTGGGGCTTATTCCAGTAATATAAGAATTCCTTTTTTCTAATATCCTTACTATTAAAATTTACTACATTAAGCCAAAAATTTTTAAATCATGTGATTATCTATTTAGATTTTTAAAACACAGTGATAAGAAAGATACTTACTGAAAGACATATTAAACCACTTCCTCATAAAAAAATCTGTAATGATAATTTGACTTATTATCAAAGAACAACATAAAGACTTTCTTTATCATCCCAATCATTTAAAAATCTTCTAAAGGTATATAAAAGATATGAGGCATGAAAACTAGATAGGAGGAAGTAAAATTATTCTTATTGTAGATGATATTACTGTTTACCTTTAATAAACAAAAAGAATTAATTAAAGTGATATGATAATTCGATAAAATTATGGGCAAAGACCACCAGTGAAGTAATAAAATTAATGGAACAAATTTACATAAACAAGCAAAAAGGGGGGAAAATAGAAAATACCTAGTAATTAATAAAAAATGTCTCTTGGAAGAACAATCTTAAATGCTACTAAAGGTCACAAAGGAAGCCTTGAACAAACATAAAGCATGGGTGTCTTTGTCTAAAGTTCCATGGCAGAAAGAACTGAGCTCTAAGCAGTTGGTGATTTGTGAGCTGAATAGTCTGTTTGTTTGGGTGACCAGACATTCTCTCTTAAAAATGGAGTGGTTGCCTGACATCTGACATCTCTACTACTGGGCCATTAGAATGCAGTCCTTGTTAGAGCAAGCACGGGGTGGGGGGTGGGGGAAATATATATATATATATATATATATATATATATATATATATATATATATATATTCTGTATTATGAAGGCATATTAGAAATTCAGAAAAATAGATCTCTCTAAAAACTGAGCTGCAGTTTTTAGCATGGGGCTGGGTAATTTTTTTTTAATTTTTTAATTTTATACATGATTGTACTTCATAGAGATCCCCAGCAAAAAACAACTACCCACCCAAGAGTGTAATAAGTAAAATATAATTACTCCTGGCAGAAATAAAAATACTCTAAGGCACTGAATTGTCTTGTAGTGAAGTAGTAAAGGAAAGTATATATGGTCAAATATTACAACCGAGTTTAGTGTGCTCTATATACTGATGGCAAAAATAAATAAATAAATAAAATAAGTAATTGACTTTGCTTATAAGGTTAATTAACTGTAACTTTAAAAATATTCATTTTTATATAAATAATGTTCACACTGCTTCCATGTTTGGGAAATGCTATAATAATAAAGCATTCTTTTTCTGGAGTCCAGAATAGAAATGTTTCCATGGTTCTGCTTTTACAGAGGAAATTTATTGTATTAGGCCACAGCTGTAAATTTCATCCCTCCAATCCTATAAATTTCTTCTAAATGTTTAATGGTTTATAACTGTAATTATTCTTGTGTGCCAACATTAAACTTTAAAAAGTTTAATTTGGAGACTATTCTGAGAAACTCATCTTTTTTACAGCCTCATAAATAGTTCTTTGATGAAACGAGCAGAGGCTCTGTGTCTGCCCGAGGAGAATACAAATGACACCACGTAGAATATACTCACAAAGAGGAAGCAAATGCATTGATGTCTAAAGTGATCAGCTGGTACAGAACAACAATGGGGAGTGGTATGATCCAGGATGAGAAATGACCTGGCTCTCAAGCCTATTTCATTCTTTTACTCTCTTCCTTCTCCTTGTCCTCCTTTTTCTCCCCCTATTTCTTCTCAAAGTTTTCAATATTATCAACCATTTTCTATTAAACAAAGGTGTAGTCACCACTAGACGAACTCCCAATCCAGAATATACAGTTCATGGCTTCTATTTAGTCAATGTATTTCAGTGTCACTTTTAAATGTTATCTAAGGTGGAGTGCAGAGCTATGTTACATATTGCTGAATTCAATTGCTATACCATACCACATCACAAACTCATGTGAAGAAGAATTTCTTTAGTTTCAAAAGTAAGCTGTCAAATTCAACAACGAAAGAGAATTACAGGCCAATATTCCTGATGAACATAGTTGCTAAAATACTCAACAAAATTCTAGCAAATCAGATCCAACAGTACATCCCATGACCAAGTGGAATTTATTCTGGAGATGCAAGGCTGATATAGTATCCACAAATCAATAAATGTGATACATCACATAAACACATTGAGAGACAAAAATCACATGATCATAAAAAAAGTAAGCTGTCAATGTGGTGATAAATATTAGGAATTCTCAAGTGAACAGTTATTCATAGGGTGCTTCCAAATTCTTTTAAGTTCAATTAAGATAGAATAACAAGTCAATTTTCATTCATTAAAATCCAGAGGAAAAATAATGGGAAACTTTCTATGTACAAGTACATAGAAAGATAAGGGCATACCCTGGAAAACACTGAAGTTTGTTTCATTTTTAAATTATTAGATTGTTATGTTTAAATCTATACGTACCACAAAATGATGCATGTTCATTTGCATAATTATTTGAATTGAAGAACTTTCAAATTAAATGATGCTATATTATCCTACCTTAATCCAAAAAATAAAATGACAAATAATTATTTCTACATATGTACATATATTTGTTGCATATACTCTTTCTCACTTTAAAATAATAAATGAAAAAGTACAAAATAAAATATAGAAAAAATAGATTTAAGCAAAACTAAAATAACCTGTTTTCCTTTCCTAAGTAGTCTGTTCACTCTATGGATGTAACTCAGATGTGATGGAAATTGCTCAGCCCAGTGAGACCTGAGTTGACAGCCTTCTGACTTACAGAAATGTAAGAAAAATTTGTTTTGTTTTAAGCCACTCATTTTGTGTAATTTATTATAGCAGAAAGAGGAAACAAATGCAATAAGAATGCAGCATAGGTATTATAAGATATATAAAGGTAAATCATATGACAAATATAGCACAAAGATTCGAAGAAGAGAAATGGAGGTATAAATACTGTAAATTTCTTATATAAATAAAGTGGAATAAAACCACTTGAAGGTAGTTATTATAAATTAAGGTGTATATTATAAACGCAACATACACCATTAAAATAATAAAATAAAGTGTTATAGATAACAAGCCAACAACACAGTAGAATATAAAAATACAAATTAATCTAAAAGAAGTTAGAAAAAGAGAATAAAGGGACCAAACAGATGAACTCAATAGTAAACAAAACCCAGCAAGATGATGGATTTAAAGATAAAGATGTCAATAATCATCACATTAAATGTAAACGTACACCAAAACCAAACAATGGAGTCTCACCGCAGCCCCAATTGCCTACTTCCCCATTCTTGTAATTCCTACCTCCCCAGGTAATCTTTGTCCTGACTACTAATATATAAGCAGCTGGCTTATGGGAGGCTGCAGAGCACACTTCCGTGGATGACCTACTGCTCCCCCATACTGCCGCCGGCAGTATTGGAATAAGCGCTCATATATGATTAAAAAAGAAAAGTCAATTATCACCCTGGCCAGTGTTGCTAAGTGATTAGATCATCTGCCTGTGCTTGGAAGGGTTGCCAGTTACATCCTTAGCCCCCAGAAAGGTGTGTGCTAGAGGCAATCAGTTGATGTGCCTCTCTGGAATTAATGTCTCTCTCTCTCTCTCTCCCCCTTTTCACCCCAACCACTCCCTCTAAAAATCAATGGAAAAAATATCCATAACCTGGGTGAAAGTTAACAACAACAAAAAAAGTCAGATTGTCATAGAGAATAAAACAAATCTCAGAGGGAAGATGGAGAGGGGGTGAAGATGGGGCCTTGGAGAGATTAATCAAAGAACTTATATGCATATATGCATAACCCACTGGCACAGACAATAGTGTGGTAAAGGCCTGGGGGTGCTGGGCAGGGTGAGGTGGAGGGGGTCAAAGGGGAAAAAGGGGGGCATCTGTAATACTTTCAATAATAAAGATTAATTAGAAAGATATATTCTAACTCTGAGGATATGTGCTACCTCATGTATTATGATACAGCAGAATCCTAAAAAAAATCATTGCAAAGTACAAGCAAAACACAGGAGGGAGCAAAAGTAGGTTTATAATTTTAATATAAATAAATAATATAATAATTAATAAATAATAGTACAAGAATAAACTGTTTTGCATACTCACAACTGCAAATCAATTCATAATTTGCCCATCTTCTGTATGTGTGATAGATGATATAAATATAAATGAAGAATACAAAAATAGTTTGAACAAATTCCAAATAACATCCTTTTAAAAAGGAATTAATTTAATTTCATGTTATACTCATTAACGTAAGTTCACCTAATGTCACAGATAATTCATCAGTAAGCATGTTAATTATTAGTTGTTGTACAGCTCAAGTCCCCAAAATATCTTTTAATAATGATCAGTTCCTTATAAGCCATGCATTTTATAACTAGAATTTCATGAAATTTAATTATATTTATTAAATAATATATTATTAATATGAGGTGTCTGTTGAGGATATACAACCACATACTAAACGTTGCTTTATACACTCATAAGTATCTTTTCAGAAATCATTAAAGTATCTATTTAACCTCAAAAACAATCCTATTAATTTCAATTTAATGCTTAGTTAAATATATGTAGGGCAAATCATTTAGGTTATAGTTATACTGCTGAAATAAATTAAAGAAACAAAATTGTTATTTGAATAAATTCAGCCAAAACTAAATTTTATAGATCTAACTTAGGGAGAACAAACATCTTTGACCATATGTGTTTTGATAACTCTATAATTCTAGGATATTGGATATATTTGTTTTTAATGAATGAAGTTTATATGTCATTAAAACTATAACAAAATCTTCTCAGAGTAGTAAACATTTTGCTTTTATTTTTACTTCCATATATTTTACAACGGCATAGACCAATTGAATTCATCAGAATGTATAGAGGTCATGCACAATGAATTATAAAAGAAAAACTCATGTCTGGCTGGCATGGCTCAGTGGTTGAGTGTCAATCTATGAACAAGGAGGTCATAGTTCAATTCCCAGTCAGGGCATATGCCTGGGTTGCAGGCTCATTCCCTAATGAGGCATGCAGGAGGCAGCCAATTAATGATTCTTTCTCATCATTGATATTTTTATCTTTCTCTCCCTCTCCCTTCCTCTATGAAAAAAAAGACAAACAAAAATTCTAACCTGAATTAGAAACATTAAGTGATATCTATATAACATGAATCTTTGCAGAGTATGAAGTTTATTACAAGTTTTATAAATTAATATTATACAATAATATGCTTAGTGTCCCTTAATATAAAACCAGTGCAAAAGTCTGCCACAATATTGTCTGTATTTGCATAAAAAATGAAGATTAGGCCACTATGTGCTTTAATCTAAAATTGTCTCAACTATATGGCACAGAAAACATTATTGACTTATCATTTTTCCTAAAAATCATTAGTCATGTGTTAAAAGATAAATTGAGGTACATAAAAATGTTAAGAATTCATCTTAGCAAAAATCAACTCAAATCCACCAGTGCCAAACTGAAAATGGTTATGAGAGCGGGTCACGGAGGTGCTAGGGAAAGACTTGTATAGAGACTAGATTGGCTATTTATGATTGATTGTTCATAGGTTTTGATTTCTTAATGGTTTAGACTCAGAGGCTAAGGTTTTGGTTTGCTTACGTAAGTCTAATGGCCTCCTTGTTTAATTAATTCAGCATATAATATATAACTTATACATATTATGCAAATACCACTCTTCTGTATGCTAAATCATATTTGAAGGTTAAGATTGTGCAGAAAATATATATGCAAATAAAATAATTAAAAATAGAAATATATTGTGGTAAATACAAAAAAAGTAAAGACATGCAAATATTTGGGTGCTTTGAGAAACAAGTAATTATTGCTAAAGGAAAGACAAAAGGTAGGTTTTGTAATAGAAATAGCATTTGAACTTGCTCTTGAAATTTGGAAAATACAGCAATCATCAAATAACGAACTGGAAAGGAGTTAAGTTATGAGAATAGAAATACTTATTATGAGTCCAAGAGGTAATGAGCTCTAAGTGTGACTGAAGTAGACTATGTGAGAAGGGAAATAGTGTGCAAATAAGTTAGCAAACATCAGCCTTGACTGATACAATGAGTAAATTGAGAGCCTAACTATTGTAAAGACCTTTATGTCCAATTAATATATATATATGTATATATATATATATATATATATATATATATATATATATACACATATATTACACTCTGACATTTTGTCTTCAATCATTTCTCTAACTCCTCTTCCTACGCTGTTTTCATCGTATCATTCACCTCAGTTCCATACGTTTTTTATGATACAGCAGTTCCTCTAGAACTCATGAAAAGTGGCATCAATAAGGTTCGGTGGTATAATAGGTCTCTAGTTTAGTACAAAATGCAAAGCAAACTAGCTTAGAAGGGAAATTATTGGTTGATGTTACTATTTTTTTTAAAATATATTTTATTGATTTTGTACAGAGAAAAAGGGAGAGAGATAGAGAGCTAGAAACATCGATGAGAGAGAGTCATCGATCAGCTGCCTCTTGCACACCCCCTACTGGTGATATGCCCGCAGCCAAGGTACATGCCCTTGATCGGAATCGAACCCGGGTCCCTCAGTCCCCAAGCAGACGCTCTATCCATTGAGCCAAACCGGTCTCAGCTGATGTTACTATTATAGTAAGTGCATGGTTAGGGTAAGAGGAAGAAGGTGATCAAGTCTCTATAAACTCTTATCAATTAAATGGAAACACTCCAACAATATCTCATGGTTACAGTATTTTTTTTCCTTTACCTCTATCTCTCAGCCTCACCTTTCTCCTGATTCACTCCATATTCACTGAGATTTCCTGTCTTTCCAAGAAACTCATCACAGCTGTAGATCCAAGATCCCTCAGTTTGAAACACATGGTTGAATGTGGGTTCCCTTCCCAGAAGCTTCATCAACAGTGTTTCAGTGATTCTGCTGAGCTCGAGTGCTTGCCTGATGAACAGTGAATGGGATGCTCAGATGGGCCCAGGCCTGGGACCCCTGCTCCATTCTTCACCTGTAATTTGAAAGGGTATTCCCCAGGGGGGGAAATTGTGTTGCAGTTAACAGAAGAAGAGAGAGCAAATGAGAGATAGCAAATACTACTAATTTAAAAACCACCAAACAAGCCTAACTTTGAACTGACCCCAATCTGAGAGGTGAAACTTTGTTCTGTAACTTCATCATTTTTGCAACAAAATGTAGAGTGCTTTGTCAAAATATAAAGTTGACTTTGATTAAAATTTCATGCCTTATGTATTATTTGAGCTTTCAATAATAGTGTCAGGTGTGGGGAATTTATATAGCAAGATGAAATACTCCTGAAACTTTTTTTTTCAACTAAAAACCTCTCATATTTTGTTCAGTGTCAAACCTGAGGTTTCATGAAAGGCTATCCCTGCTATCTGACCTCATAATTCAGGTTGAATCACTTGTAATTTATCTTCCCCTTTCACTCTTCTGTAACTGCGCTATCAAATGAGGCCAATTGGCTCCTGATCCAATTTCTGGATCCAGATATTTGCTCTCATTATCAAAATATTTCCCTTTTTGCAGTGCATTGCTGAAACTAGTGATTTTAAAATTAACTTCTTGAAAAATATTTGCAGAAGTCTTTGTTAAAGTTCTACAAGAGATTTTATAATATTAATTCTGATTAGAAGTTAAAGAATCAATTCTAGTTAAAATTTGTGTAGAAGATTATGAACCAGCTTACCTCTACCTTCCATGCCTTAAAATGTGTAACCTCCCAGAATGAATGGAAAAACAAATAACCTTCTAAATGTGGTCTAAGGATGGTGTTCAAACTGCCCAGGACTTCACATGATATTTAATGAATTTGAGCTAAATCTAGGAAACTGTGTTGTCTTTATGTCTATCCTTCTTATGTTCTAGAGCCACACTAATATTTAGAATGTTTAGAAATGTTATGACAATTTTTAAAAAATAAATCTAATTTTGAAGTTGGTGATACTGTCACTCTTCATTGTTTATGTCACTCTTCTTGTAGGTGTTCTGCTATGACTGTTGTTCGTGATCTCTTCCTGTTGGAAACCTTTCTTCTCCCTATCTTCCCCATAGTTATTTCAAGGGCTCAGATGATACATCTGTCTCTATAGTCTCAATACTAGGGTATTGCGTATTCCCTCCTTCACTTCTGTTGGCTGATCAACTAATGAAAATGACATAAGACAGATGAACTGGAGAAAGTAAAATTTAATCCATACATATGAGGAATCTGCGCAAACATGAGCAATTCTAATAACAGTAAGGCAAAGTGTAGTATATACGTCATTTGGATTAAGGAAAACGAGGTCGAGGTCTGGAACTTGAATGGGAAGTAAAGCCATCCGTGGGAAGATGAAAATATTCAATGTTTGGTAAACAAATGTTTGCCAGGCCATACAGAAACAATGAGATGCAAAAGGTACTTTGATCAAAGGGGCGCTTAGTAGGTTCATACCAAATTCATGTTAAACTGGTTATCTATGGCAATGCCTCTCTTCCTGGAGCAGGTGCTCCATGTACATTCATTTCAGCAATTAGGGAGGAAGGTCGAGTGTCCTTCCTGAATCTTCCATTTCCTCAAATCAATCACCCTGAAATAATAACGCTGGAGAGAAACATCTTGAGGCGGCAATGTTTGTTCCCCTACAGTAGCTAAAACAATATTTCTATGTGAGATTTTATAATCAGGGACTTAGCAGCACTCAAGAAAAGTCTTCTGTATTGTATTTCAATTAAATATCAGAATGTAGCAGGAAAACACTAGTCTATTGTCTTTTTTTAATGTATCTTCTTTTCTGTGGATTGTCAGGAGGGAACCTGCTCACAAGTTCAACACAATTTTTTCAAATTTTAAACCAATTAAAGAAAAAAATGTCAGTCACTTTTACTCACTAGAATTTTGTTCTGTTGCAAATTGCCATATACGGTATATTTATATAAGTGTTTGGATATACACATATTATTATTAATAGACTTATTTATATGTATCAAAATATATATACAGAAAGTTATATTTTTATTCAGTTCCCATGTTTTACTTACAAAGACATTAATAATTTGTGATTTATATTGTGGCCATGACACATTGGCCATAGTCTTAAAAGCTGGGGGGGGGGAGTCAAAAAAGCTACATAAAATTTTATTTCTTAGAGAAATCACAAAGACACAAAACATGATGTTGTATTTTTTTCCCCTGAATCGTTGCCATATTTTCTGCTGAACACCAAAATGGGAAAACTATTTTAATTAAAAGGGAGCAGAATTTGCCACCCCCATAATATTTTTCTTTGTTATTTTAGATTGATTATTTTTAAGAAATAGCAGACACAGTAGAAGATCTGAAAACAGAGTGGAGATTACCCTTGGTAAGGAAAGCTGCATTAATAAGGAAAAATCTCCTTTTGTAAGGATGTCTCCCCATCTATACCAGGAGTAAGAGGGTGATCAAGTCTCTATAAACTCTTATCAATAAAGTAGGTAGAGACTGAGAGCTGTGTTAATAACCAGATTCCTGCTCAATCTCATTCTTCTGGTAACTCCCACAATTTACCCCCAACATCTTTCTTTGGTCTTTAGCTGTAGATCATATTTAAGGTGGTGGCTTGAGCCATTTTGGGGGAGTGATTCAGTTTTATTGGGTATCTCTATGTATACAAGAGGCATAGATGTTATTAAACTTCAGTTTGTTTTTCTCCATTACTCTTTTATTCCAGGGAGTTCTCAGCCAAGAACCAGGAGCAGAGGGATAATTCTTCCTTCCTTACACAATCCAAAAGGGACTAAGCTAATCTCAGCTGATGTTTCAGAGTGTATTAGAAGAATTAGTTTACTTCTGATTGTCCATTGTGTTTACCTAAGACCCTTCTTTTTGGTACCTGCTAAACTCCTTTTTATTTTTCTTATCCTCAGTACTGTATGTTTGCTGAAAGATCCACTGAGCTTTCCAACTTTATTCATAGGTTCCTAATTCTCCTGTGGTCTGCATTTTATGAACGGAAAATTATTTCAGGGAAGACTGCACACTGTCCTGATTATGCACTGATGCCTCCACCCCTCTTTGTGATATGGGATAGTACCTTCCTTCTTTAACACCCTAGAACCTTATTTTTTTTTTCCTAGGTGTTTTGTTTCTAGATCTTTATGCTTTTTTGTTCTAAATGCCTTATGCTTTTGTGCATGAGACTCTTTCACCTAAGTTTCTCTACTACTGCCATTCCCATTCCACCTGTGAAAATGATGCCTTTGTCAATGTCCATATCAAATGTCTTCTCAACTTGTTGCTGTGTGATATTTATTTATTTATTTATTTATTTATTTATTCATTTTTGTGTGTGTGTGTGTTTAGCTTACCCAATAAAAGTGCTTTTTCTTTTTGTACCTTTTTTTTTTTTAAATGTATTTTATTGATTTTATACAGAGAGGAAGGGAGAGAGATAGAGAGTTAGAAACATCAATGAGAGAGAGTCATCAATCAGCTGCCTCTTGCACACTCCCTACTGGGGATATGCCCGCAACCAAGGTACATGCTCTTGACCAGAATCGAACCTGGGACCCTTCAGTCCCCAAGCCGACGCTCTATCCATTGAGCCAAACCTGTCCCTGCTTTTTGTACCTTTCTTGTACCCATTCTTGTATTTTGCTTCATATTTTACTGTGAGTTTACTTTACCGTGAGATGCCTCATATATTAGTGAGATCCTTGAAAAGGGGAAGGTTTTACATTCAGTGTTGTATTAACAGTTCCTGGCACATATTAGGTGACTAATAAGTATTTATTGAATGAACAATATGGAAATATTAACTGAGAAGTAAATTTCTCTCAGAGATTTTCCCTTCAGGTCCTTATCAGGAAAATTTTACATTGCAGGTTTTCTTGAGAGTAGTTGCTCCATTCAATTCATTTAATTCAATTCATTAGCTTTTGCTTGTATGAACAATTCAGTCCTGAAAGGAGTATCAGCCATAAAAATGCAGAACAAAAATTAGCTTTAATAAAAAACACAATTCAATTTCCTATAAGAGGCAAACAGGTAGAAAAAAATTAAATTAGCATTCTTATCTCTTCTCCCTGCATAGATCTTAAGGCATTCTGGATGAGTTACCAAGATTAACATGCTAAAATTTCACATAAGAATTGTTCACAACTTCATGGATGAATTTAAATGTAATTCAGAAATATCATAAAATAATGTAATTCCCTAAAAATAACACAGATATTGCAAGAATTAGAATGCAAAATACCTACCAATTTCCAGGAAGTATTGCTGGAATTAATCTTGCTATATATAAATATTCTGTAATTCAGTATACTGGTTACTTTTCTATTAGAAGTAGTATTTAGTTTAATTTTTTATTTACATACTGAGAATTTGTAGTTTCTTAATTTTGAAGAGAAGAACATGCTGTTGGGACCTCAATCTCTGAATATATATTAGAGGCTCTGTGCACAAAATTTGTGCATGGGGGACGGGGGTTCCCTCTCAGCCCAGCCTGCACCCTCTCCAATCTGGGATCCCTTGGGGGATGTCCAACTGCCAGTTTCGGGCCTAAACCGGCAGTCAGACATCCTTCTCACAATCCTGGACTGCTGGCTCCTAATCGCTCACTTGCTTGCCTGCCTACCTGGTTGCCTCTTACTGCCCCCCTCTGCCGGCCTGGTCACCCCACGCAGCCTGCTTGTTCAGTTGTTTGGTTGTCCCTAACTAAGCTCCTGCCAGCCTGGTTATAGACAGCCATCTTGTGAGGGTGTGAGGGTCAATTTGCATATTATCACTTTATTATATAGGATATATTTTCCAAAGAGGATAGATTTTATGTACTTTGAAATTTTCAATCTGTCTCCTACTTAGCAAAATGCAGATATAGTCCAAGTCCAGTGGAATGTAAAAAGAAATGAATTTGGGGACTTGGCAAATTATTCCATTCAGTTCTCTAATGCCTTTAATAATCATGATAAGGATATGAATTACTAATTGTATTGAGTGCTTACAGCGTTTCAAGTACTGTGCTTCGTACTAAGCATGCATTAAGTTACTGAGGGTTGTAGACACAACCATGGAAAATAAGTTATGTAATCTTTCTTTTATCATTTCTTAAAAACAAAGAAGAGAAAAAGATCTCAGTTCACTCACTTTGCCTTTGATCATTTTCAAACCTTCACCCTTTGCTACAAATCATTTTGTAACTATAAAAGTGAAGTCAAATAGTCCACAACATAAATTTTACATTTTATTTTAATCATTGTACCTTGTATCGTGTTTAATCATAGGACTTGAAAGGTGAGTAAAATTCTTGAATACAAGTACTTTTTCTAATTTATTTTATTCAATATCATTAAATCCATACTATATATTTTTTATTTACATTGCCCACAGGATTAACTAAATCACTAGTCCTTCAGGAAATAAAAATAAAGTATAAGGGAAATAATTAAAAATGATTTTATAAATGGCATAATGGGAGTACAATCTAATAAAAGGAAGAAGTTTTATTGAGTCTGCCATGAGCAAAGGGGTGGCTCTGAGCTCCAGCTTCATCATCTGCAAAACAAAGAGGGATGGGTCCCATTTTTCTTAATATCCATTTAATTTGAAGTATTGCATGGTCCCAGGGGAAAAAATGAAAGAAACCAATTTTTCCTAAGACTTGTACAAAGTTGAACATGTCAATGTTATTATCTCCTAAATATTTAGACACAAAGAAGGGGAACTAATTTACTTTTGGCTTTTTGCCTTTGGCATTTTATACTATAATCAAAGACCAAGCCACTGAATGATACATAGACTTATATTGATTCCTGTTACCTATCATTCAAGAATAATGCGGTAATAAACACTAGAAAGGGTGTTCACTGGGGTTTTTGTAGGAGTGAGAAAGTGTGACCTTCCCTGTAAAACAAAATGGTCTACTCAGTCACTAAATCAATGAAGGTTGACATCCTCTGAGTCTCACAACCCAAACACTGAGCCATTCTCTTCAAGCATCAAAATGTGACAATGGAACAGCCTTGGGGTGATATTTTACTTTTTATAGCTCCTAAGGGCATAAAGTTATAAAAAGGGTGGCAAACTATTCCTTTTGGTTTTGTAAATTCTTCTGTGTAAAAATATCAAGTGGCATTTTTAAAGACAAAAATCACAATATACAATTACTTTACAGACTTTGGAGCTAACAAATCTGTCCTTTTCAGTTATTCAAACACTGAAACAGAAATAAGTAAAATATTTTCTGAGTCACAAAGACAGATTTTGCAAAATGCACATGTTAATACCCAGTCTAACAAACAAAATACAAAATATTTTCAGTTCAGACACCATTAAAAGTAATAGCATATCAGTGAATGTTGGAGGCAGACCATTTTACAACATCAATATGTAAACACTTACTGAGTACTTACTATTTGGCATTTATTGCCCTAAATGCTACATCACCATAAAACAGAATTATTTTATGAATTATTACCATGAATCATTATGTCTTTTAATTTCAGATGATGAACCTGAAGCTCAGAAGGTGATATAACTTACCCAGGTCACACAACTGAAAATGATGTTGCCAGGAGTCAATCCCAGGCAGTCTTAATATAGGACTCAGACCTGAAGCAGTGACATTTTATTACTTTACTAACAACAGAAAAGGATGGTAATTTGTAGTTTAAAAAATAGATATAAATAATTAAATAAACATTTAAAACATCAATTAAGGAAGAGATAGACTGGTAAAATATAAAAAAAGATTTATTTATTCATATATTTACTAAAATGTATTCATTCTTTTAGCACCTTATTTTTCCTTTGGATTTTTGTAATTTGTGAGTATTTCATTACAAAGCAAATTCACTGACCATAATTTTTCTCATAGGCAAAATTAGGGTGTTTTTCTTGTAAGAGATATGATAATTAAATCTATTAAGGGTCTGGCACAATATCTGGTATATCTGAACACTCAATACATGATTACTACTTTTAGTTGTTAATGACAACGTAATATAGAATGTGCTCCAACTCTGATATTTAGATTCAAGTAGATCATATCACTTTTTTATTTTTTTGCCTGATGCTTAAGTTGATCATGGTTTATAATGTATTTTATCTTTTAGAAAATCCTTTAGAAAGAGTTTGCAAAAGGTATTTTTACACCTCCCAATATATTTGAGAATTTTTTTAAAAATGCAATAATCTCTTTCCAAGACTAAAATAAATGATTCTTAGGTTGAATTAATCAGAAATAGGTACTTGAGGCCATATTCTAAACTGCTGATGCAATATAAATGTTCACATTAAACATAAATTGCCCATATCAGAAGCAAATCATTCATACAGCCTATAATCACAGATAGTATTGGTTATTTTGCAATCTCTTGGTAAAATCTGTTATAAATATTGAATCTATCTAGAAAATATATACTTTTCTTCCATGTCAATTCAACCTGAAAAAAAATCCCTTCTTTGACTTTAAGGTATGAATCTTATTAATAGAGTTGGTAGATGAGTTATTTTGTAAAATAATGATATTCACTATGGCTACATTTCTTTTAATCAATTTGAGATAAACACCTAAAATGCTAGACAAATATAAAAACATTTATTTTTATGTATGGTTGGTTTGTGGACTACAAAGGAAATTTTCAAGGACAAGAACAAAAGTAAGCAAGCATTGTAGCTAAAGATTGTCCTAAAGATATTTGGTGATAACATTAGTGGATTAGAACATGAATATATTTAAAGGTATGTCTAAAAAGCATGGACAAAACAGTACCTGGACCTATCATATACCAGAATAACCTATTAAAACATGCCATACTTACACATGAAGCTAAGACACAGGAGTCCCAATAAAAGAAATATGCACACATTTTCCCTGCTCCAGCCATCCCCTTTCCACTACCACACATCAACATCCCTATGAAATCTATGAAGGGAGACTGTAAACATACATGGTCCTTTTGTTCAAGTTTGCTCTGACAATTCTAACCAGAATGCTTCACAAATAGAGGTTTAGGTGACATAAAACTTGGTCCCAATTAATAGTGTTTCCAAGAGCCTGACAAAGGAATTACAAGCCTATCACAGCAGAATTCATTTGTGTATTGCATATTTGCATTGTATATTGCATTGTGTGCCCACCACCAGTCAAATCATCGTTTGTCATTATATATGTGTCCTCCTGTTCCCTTTACCTTTCTTCCCTCTTACAACCACTGCACTATCCCTTGTGTCTATGAGATTTTGTTTGTTCTTATTGCTTGTTCATTTGTTACTTTCAGTTTTATATTTCTCAGATGAGTGGAATCATATGGTTCTTAACATTTTTTGTCTGACTTATTTCACTTAGCAAGATATTCTTAAGATCACTGCAGCATTATTCATGGAGGAATTCACTTTAATTCCACATCTGAAAATATTTTCCCAGACCTCCAAAGAATAAGCTTACATTCAGAACTCACTAAAATAATAAGATAAATGAAGTTGATAGGAAAGTACAATTTAAAAATTAGAACCAAGCTTATAAGTGTTGATAAATCAGGAACAAAGACACAAAATTATATTTAACATGTAATTTAACATTAAGTAAAGAGCTCCTCAGTTCATGGCATCCAACAACATTCCTGTCTGTGAGGTCCTTTCCATGTTTCATTCACACCCCTGATTCCTTTCTATTTTCTTACAGGCAATGGCTGAGGTATGTGTATAAACATATATTCACGAATTGGCATAAAATATTATAACAATGTAGTGAGGGTCTATATATTTTGATTTACATACATGCTACTTTCGTTTTACATAATTTACTCTGTGCTATGTTTTAAAAATCTATCCATGTTGCTATGTTTCCATAAAGGAAGTCATGCTATCATCACTACAAATGTCTAGGGAACTGATCTTTGGCTTTTAAGATGTGGAATTTTGTTTTCGATCTGATCCTAATCTCTACAGCTACAATGTTTTTGCTAAGTAACATTGGGATGTTGGCCTAACTGATTTAGGAGCTTTAATCTTATAATCTGCTCTAGAGGCCCGATGCCCAAAATTCATGCAAGGTGCTCAGACCCCACAGCCCTGGCAGCTGCCTCTGCCTTGGTCCTCACTGCACTGGCTTCATCTGGAAGATCGTCTGGTCTAATTAGCATATTACTCTCTTATTATAATAGATTATGGAAAATATATATTTTATATGATTTTGTCATGGTTAGTAAAAATGACATACATAAAATGTCTTTCACAGAGCAATCCTGATGCAAATTTCTTTTATCTTCTCATATTTCCCCTTTTTAGCTTTGATAATGCTTTAGGCTCTTCATATTTTGAGAACATTAACTACTTTGAAAAGTAAATGAGAGCAATCTACCAGTTTTATTTTTTTAATTATATATATATATATATTACAAAATTACAAAAAAATCAAGGTGGTTATGATCTCTTTTAGAGTCTATGCTTTTAAAAATATTTTCAGTTTCACTAGAGCTCCTGGCATTTACCTCCTTTTATGGAGCACGGCCCCAAATATGAATAGATTCACAACACTGTGACTGGGAGAAAGGACTGTTTGTTTACTGGGAACTAGTGTACCTAGACCAGAGTTATGCTGGGCAGCCACAGTACTCAGCCTAGCAATACACTTTATGGTCTTTTCCACTGTCAGGAGATAAAGAATGAGCTTTCTGCATGCCTTCTGCAAATTATAATTTGCTTTATATGCTGTGTTCATTAATGGCTTTTGTTTTCTTGTCCTGAGGCACACATTTCAGTCTATGCCTTTGCTAAATGGTTTCATTTTCTGCCATTATTTATTATTTGTACTTGTCAGATTTTTAATTGTATAATTAAGATGCTGTTGGTCTCCACTAATAAAAAGGCATCAAAGTGTTGTGACAGTGTTGTACCAAATAAATTTCGAGGTCACTGAATATGGAAATTTAAAGATTTCAAGATACAAGGTATGTAACACATTTCTTTCAGGGGCAAGCTTAATCAGGTCTAGGAAATAAGCAGTTTTGTTAATAGCTATGGGAACACAGACAATTATTAGCTCTGCATTGCTGAATGAAATGACATTAGACCAGTGACCAATATTTGAAATGGAGAATTTTATAAAAATGAAATTAGGGGTAAACAAGTAGATATTTTTTTCCAGTTCTTTTCTATGAAGACAGCAATATTGAGAATTGAATAAAACCAATTTAGAACAAGGAGTTTTCCTTGAGACAAGAGTGGGGTCTAGAATGTTTTGTCATTTGCACAAGGTCGTGTACTGATTGATTTTTTTTCCCCCATGCCTTTATTGTTCCAGACAACTTCACTGTTTAGTGTTTTTTGTTTTTCTTATTTTAGTTTCTTTTGTCCCTACACTGTGGGCATGCTACAATTTGGCCCCAAAGTAGTATTATGTAGTTTAGACATATTATGTGCCTAGGATATGGAGATTTGGAAATGTAGATTAAAACATTTACAGAAAATTTCATAGAGCTATATTGAAGTAGATTTAAAAAAAATAGACTTCCTGGTTTGATTCTTGGTCAGGGCACATGCTTGGGTTGCAGGCTCAATCCCCCATTGTAGGGATTGCAGGAAGTAGCCAATTGATGATCCTCTCTCATCATTGATGTTTCTATCTCCTTTCCCCTTTGAAATCAATAAAAATATATTTTAAAAAATAGATTTCCTTTCAAATGAATATTGATTTACAAAACTACAAATTGTCTAGTTATAAAAAATTCTGAATTTATATAGATTAACATAATCAGCTAAAACATATGCTCATAGGTGCTATAGATGATATAAGATATATCAAAATAAGTGAGTCTTGTCTTTTCTCCCCCTCACTGTTGTGACATGTGGCTTATAAAAAAATGCCTTTATAATTCTTCTTGTACATGAACTGTATCATGCATCCAGCTTTTTGGCCCTTTTCCCCTTTGAATGTGAATAACTCTGAGACAGACAAGTTACTGGAACAAAGCATTCCCAATGCTCTCCGTATGAAATCTGCTGACACCTGAACTGGCTTCTACCAGAATCTGTTTTTGGCTGATCTTTACATGACCTTTGAAATCCTGGCATCTGACCTGCCTCAGCTTGGACTCCATGGCTGTAAGCCTAGCCACTTCAGGGACTTTGTTCGCCCAAACTCATATTTTCTGGCTCTCTCTGTGTCTCTCTTAACCCTGTGGAAGCCAAGAATATGAGAAGCTAGTATTTTATGGACCTCTTTTTCAGTCTTAAGCCAATGAAAGGTAAGACATACAAACCAAAGTACTACCCACCTCTTTCTACTGGCTGATTGGTCTCAATCAATGACCAGTGCTGAAAAAAACGTGCTCATTGAAAGGAAATAATGAGCTAAACTGGAAAATGCCAAATACTCGGAAAACTTTGGCTCTCTGCACAAAAAGGAGCCTCAGCCAGGTGATTTAGTATTTGATTAAAATAGTTCTTCTATATAAGAGATTGCTTAAGTTAACAGATAGCTAGACTAAAAATTTTAGGAAATGTCAAGACAATGAGTCCAAAAGTAATGTTTGTAATAATACATTCTTTCACACTCAGATGGATTTCTTGGTTCTGGCTTGGGCTATTGACATATGTGCCAACATTCTCCCAGGAGGAAACGTGGCATCCTCACAGGACTTCTGCCCAACTGGAAAAGGGAAATTCCAGCCATCTCTTAATAAAGCATGAGCTCCAGAGATTTGCAACTCAATTTTGGAGACCTAATGAGTTTGAAGATGATTGGAATAAACATTGCAATTCTGGTAGCGACTTAGCCGAATTCTGGCTAATCTCTATGTCCTCTGTGGTTTGCCCTTCACAGATGCAAACTCCTCACAGCTATTGCTAACCAAGATCATTAGTGCCATACAAAGTCAATTGAAAACGAGTCAAGTGACAATCCTCGTTGTGTATCTTTAATTTACAAAGAGAAATTCTCTGGGCAGTTTTCATTAGCTTCTAGCAAGTTTAATTGGATGAAAACATTGCTTTCATGATCTTTGATACCATGTGTTGGTACAAATTAAAGCATAGCAGCTTCTAGTCACGGAATTTTGCTTCTCAAAGGCCTCAAGAGAGTTAGGCTAGACAAAGGAGGGTCCTTGACAGAATGATTACAAATTCCAAGGGTGCAAATTGATACTTATAAATATCAAGTTTCAGTACCAAACAAAAGAACAAAAGTTCAGATAAACACATGCATAATCAAACATTCATGAGAAACACATAATGTGTTCAAGACAGGCAGCACATTCAGGAGTCCTACCCTACGTGAAATGGAGACAGGCACTTTTATAGAAAGATATCCTTACATATAAAGAGGTACTATGCAAATTAGGCCAGGACTCCATAATGGGTCATGACCAGACAGGAGGAGGTTGCCTGCATAGGTGAGGCCTGGAGCAAATACGGAGATAGAGGCAGGGAGGCCCGAAGCAAACACAGGCAGGGGTGCTAGAGGACACTGCGAGTCAGGCATGGGTCCCAGCCCACCCACAGTGCCGGTCCAGCCTGACTGCCATAGCAGCCAGCACTGTGCAAGTCAGGCTTGGGTCCCATGGCAGGACACAATTTCAAATGGCCTCTAGTGTTTTAATATATCACAGTATATGAATCTTGTCTATGAGGTAACATAGCACATTGATATTTTCTGACCAATTTGAAATTATATTATCACTGTTGGCCTATTAAATGAATTTGGTCAATACTAAGCATTCAACCTTCGTTATTTTTTGTATGATTACATTGATTACTCTGATGAAGCAATCTGTAGCCTGAAAAATAAATTAATCTTCTACAGTTAGAAAAAGGTAAAGGGAGGAGTCAGCAGAGTATGATTTAATATGTTTGTCTAATAAGATAATCACAGAGATAGCATATCCAATTTTTTTTAAAATTGAAAAACACCTTTACATTATAAGTTCTTTAGGTGGTCAGTCTATGGAAGGTAGACCTTCACGGACCACAATCACAAGTCCCTAAAGCAATTATTTATTCAGAAATATGCCTACTTCTGCAGACCAGAATACTTAGGTTGGCTTTTAATGGCATTTACCCCCTTTCCCCCAAAGGAAGTCATGCAGCTCTTGATAAATTCCTAATAAAGAGCAAGGGGGAATCCTAAGAGAAATGTCACAGTTGTGATAGTGCACAATGTCCACTTTCATTATCTGGGGTTACATCTGCCAAACAAAATGAATGTTGTGTCTACCAGCTGTTCTGGACATTGGCATATTCAGACTTTTTATCTTTCATTGACTGCATTGCAATGGGTAGGATTGTGCCTTCCTGTTGTGAAAAAGATGACAATATTACTTTTTTTTTTTTTTTAAAACCCAACTCCTTAATGAGTTTTATGGATACTCATTTTGGAAACCAGAAGTATTTATCATGAATGTCTCCAGTCCCTATTCCAAGAGTCATGGCAAACATTATAGCAGTGTGACACAGGCAGACAGATCCTTCTTGAGAGTGTTTCAGGCTGCCAATACCAGCCTATCAGGATGGGTACAAGAGTAGAAAAGTTTTGGTGCAGCTCTATGTCATGAATTTTGGAAAATATTCTGGTCTTATAGGAAAATATATCCAAACAATCTGTTGTGGAGGAATCTCCTTGTAAATGGCGAGACCCTTTCAATGAGTCATAGTGATTTTAGATTCTGATGGTAACACTTTCAGCCTCTCTCCTAATTCTAGTGTGTGCTCTATTTAGATAATATAGTCCCATATTTTACAGTAATAAATTCAACCAGACAATGGTCATTCTAGCTGAAGAATAAACAGTTTGGAAGTATTCAAGTGATGTCTGGAAACAGTTTAAGTTTCTTTTTTTTTCATATAAATTATGCATGCAATTAAAATATTGCTAATAATTCATTTGCTTGAATAGTCATAAAACTTTAAATATGATACATAGCTGTTTGACTAAACTGTATTTTTAATTAGCAAAAAGTGAAATGATTTTTAGCATTAGAAATCTCTAATAACATTTTAAATGAAAGATCATGCTAATGGTTGTAAAGAATTAATTCTAATTTCTAGAATAAATCAGCAAAACATTCATTTTTTTTACATTTAGAAAATTTTTTCTTAAAAGAAAAAACAAGGCATTTGTATGCAAGTACATGCATTCCCTACTTGTGCAAACCTCAGAAATGCGTTAATTTGCCCCAACATTTAATTGACATTATACATAGCAGTGAAGGAGTCATACAGAATCACATTTATGTGAAAGTGAAGGCTCCTGTGGAGGAGTACAGACTTGAAGGCTGAACCAGGAAATTAAAACAAAACAAAACAAAACAACAATATATATATATATATATATATATATATATATATATATATATATATATATATATGTGTGTGTGTGTGTGTGTGTGTGTGTGTGTGTGTGTGTGTGTGTGTGTAAATGTTTAAGTAAAATGGTGCCACAGTGATGGCAGTATAGATTCAGAAGAAACAAGTGACAAAAATAAATGCTGCTTGGGTTTATATTCCTCATTGCCCCCAGAAATTCACAGTAGGTGAGGGAATGTTTCTTCCTTTTCTATGTCTGCCCAAGAGAACAATGTCATCATGTCTCATCAGGCTCTATTTCTGGCAAGTTCTCACAAAACACTCCCCAGACACCTGTGGCCCTAGGTTAGCAGCAGCTCCAGACAAGACCGTGAGTACTCTTTCTCTTGCTCCCTACTAAAACTCCTCCTCTGGATGCTACTTCTCCCTCTGAGCCAAATGAGCAAAAGCTTAATAGATTTCAGACCTTGTCCCTAAGTGGTGTTAATTCTTTCAATTCTTAAAAGGCAGAATTTAGCTCTCCCTCTAACTGTAAAATTATCCTGAATTCCCTAGGATCTAGGCCAGGAAGTATTCTAATGATCACACTTTGAGTAGAACTATTGACCTTTCTAATTTAGTCTAATTTCATCCTCTCAAATTGGGCACAGAACTCCCAGATTCAATCCTACCTCATGTCCTTGCCTTTCTAAAACATCATCCTTTCTCCATGGGTCTGGAAAGATTTATTTGAAGGCCTTAATGAATAATTCAGTCTTCTATATTAGCATCCATATTTCCTTTATTGATATTTTACATTACGAAATAATGAAATAGCTCAGACATGTCAAAAGTAAGGAGGAACCTGTCAACAAAAGAAATTAAAAGAGAGTATTCCTATATGGTTTTAAAATCAAGGGACATGAGCCAAAGACATGTTCCAAGGTGTCACGGCTCAGGGCGGGGGTGGGGGGGTGGGGGGAGGGAAAACAGGATTTTTAAAAGGAGAAGAGTTGCTAGTGAAACAAGGTTATGAACTTAAATCATTCATTTTCTGGTGGGGACAACTGAACTTTCAATGGTAAGAACAAGGTGGAAAATATAAGTAAGCATTTATTAATAACCTAGTTTTGGTTCAGGCTCACAGAACAAAGGCTATGGTGGAGCAGTTCCTATATAAGAAGTATATAGGCCCCATTGCTTATCACCCTCACAGGGGGTGTGATTTACTGTTCAATAAAACCAGCACAGGAGGGCTGCTTGCCCAGTATGCTGTTTCAGAGCTGAAGTTGCAAAAATCCCAGTGTTGGGCCATAAGTTATGATATTAAATTCTTATACGTCCTCAAATCTAATGTGCATATTTGTACATCACCTGTAGTACCAAGGACCACAGACTGAGGCAGAGTGTGCAGTGAGGAAAACAGGATCTGGAATTTAGTTCTCTAGGTTTGAATCCTGATTCTGTCACCTACTAGCTGAGTGACTCCAGGCACGTTACTTACCCTCTCTATTCCTCAAAAAGTATCTCATCACAAAACAAAGGTCAAGTTAAGAAAACATACACACATACCCTAAGGTTAATGGGAGGAATAAGTACTATATTAATATATGCAAAATAATTACATGATAGCCTGGCATTTTGTGAAGCACAGGCCAGAAGGGATTGGCAAGAGATGTTCAAAGTGATGAAAAACAAGGATTTACAACCAAGATTACTCTTCCCAGCAAAGCTAGCAAGTAGAATCAAAAGATAAAGAGATTCCCACACAAGAAAGAGCTAAAGGAATTTATCACCGGCAAATTAGTATGACATAGAATGTTAAAGGGTCTAATTTAAGAAAAAGAAAAGGGTCTTACTCTGATCTTCACAAAATTTCTATTACTGGATAACTACTCTGCCAAGTATTTATTCCAAAGTAACAATAAAGTTTAAGAGACTGTGAGTTGGTCTGCAGGCCCAAACACACATGTGTGTTCACATGGACTCCAGACAACAATCTAATTGTCAAGATGGTAGGCACTGAGAATAAATATAATCCATGGAGTGTGACTGCTTCTTGACTTCGAATCCTGTGGGGATCCTACTTATTGAAGATTCTCTGCTGATTAAAATGGCAATCTCTTTGGAATCAGTATGCAAAACACACCCCATAGCCCTCATCCGGATTCTTCAAGTGTTTTGATACATAAGGACCTCTGATGGAGTGTGTTTTGGAACGGGAAGCTAACTGGGGGCTGAGAGCAGAATGGTGACTAACCTGGAAAGACGGGGACAATTTTCAAACAGCAAGCAGCCTCCACATAAATAATGTGTGTCTCTCCATGACCCATTTTTGACAGCTGGTTGCTGCTTCATTCTAGCAAGCGGAGGTCTTTCCTCCTTGATTAGGCCACCTCCCTTGATGATCATAATTTTTAGTGCTGCAACAAGGCAGAAACAACAATAAGCAATGATAACAGCAAAGCCTTCAGTGCATTAACATCGCTTTCATCTCCGCCAGTTGTATGGTTTTGTAAATTGTCTCCACTTTGTAATTGTGCAAAGGCAGACTACTGGCTTGCTTCTCAAACTGGAGCTTTTATCTAACAAATGATGCCATCAAAACCAGACAGTGGTAGGAGTTCCTTTACCCTTCTCCTGGCAAAATACTTTCATCATTATTCTCCAACTGATTAAGTCTGAACTGTTTGCTCCAGAGAGATTAGACAAGATACAGTTTATCTCTAAGGATGCTCTATTGTGCAACGTGGAGTGGAGTGTGGAAATTGTCTAATGAGTATGGACAGATAAGTAGTTCATATTAATAATTCAAAAGTTCTTCTTCCTGAAACTCTGCATTTATCTTAGTTGCTCTTTGGGATAAAACATGGAATGTAGTCACTGTGGAGCCACACAATCAGTTTCCTCAACTTTCTTATGAGCTCTAACATTCCAGATGCCTTTCCTCCCGACTTTACAGTTCTCCCCACCAACCTATCCCCCTGGGTTATTCTCCACATTTAGCTGCAGATAGAGAGACTCTCTGCACTCTCTCCCTTGATTCCTCTGGAATCCAAAGACTTAGGCCATTTCTTTTGCAGGAAACAGACAGGGATATAGGAAATTACAAACTTAGGGATGTTAAAAATTGTTCCAAACATGCTCTTTGGTTAACAGTCCCTGACTCCCTTCAGGGATGATAACTAGACACCATACAGTTTTTATGGCTCCAAGAAGACCAATTCTTCCCCATGGTAGACCGAAGAGGCAATCCATGGGAGAAAAGCAAGTGTGTGTATCTCTCATTTGGGCAGTTTGCATGTCTAGGGATCTAAACTGGGTAATATTCATCTTCTTAAGGCTCTGTTCCTCACTGAAAAACCCTTTGAACATTTCTTACCTATTCAGAAATTCAAGAAGAAAGTAGATTCTTTGTGCCCCACCTGATACCTAAATGCTGTATAGCTGAATGCTGTACAACTGATACCTAAATGCTTATACCTGATACCTAAATGCTGTATATGGGGTGAAATGTATTATTGGTATTTTGGGAATTTTTTCAATTATTTTATTGAGCGCACAGTAGGATTTGTGACTTAACAAAAAATGGGTACTTCCATAAATTCTGCCTCCTACATACACACAAATTCTGTGTGAATGTGCACATAACCATAATTTTTTACAGAACTTTTGTTTTAAATGCTTAAAATATATGGAAGCAACGATTCTGATTTTATTAATCTGAATGTAAACATTTCAGATAACACTTTATTTTTGTTTGTCATAAATTTACTACTCATTAACTCTGGTGGGATATATAACTTATGATAATGTTGAAATAAAATACAATTTTCATTTGAACCATTGAGTCATGAAATTGGAAATTAATCCAGGCATATGTGTATTAATACGTGTAATAGTGTATTCCTCTTACTAACACATGCTAGCTTTCTGTTACTTGCCAGTGGTCTTGATCCAGCATCTAGAAGGCTTCAGGAATATGGAAAAGCACTGTGTGTAAATTAAATAAGAGACCAGAGACAAAACAATTTTGGGAGGCATTTTGGGGGGCCAGAGGAGCTTGGCTGAAGAAACCAAGTTCTCTCTTGTTTCAGGACCCCTTGTTTTTTATTAATATAATTTGTCCTAAGGCAAGGTAGATATTCACATCAAAGGGTAGGGCTATCTATACAGAATCCATTGTCAGAATGGGGAAAAACTGCCTATGGCTATTCAGATGTTTGGCCAACAGGAGGCAATGACATGTAGTTTGAAATGCCCTCAGCTGTCTGGCAGCAAGCAACCAATTTATTCATCCTTTTCAGGTTTGTGGAAATGTCCTCAGCCATCTCCAGATGATTCAACCCTGCTGACATCCTGGAATTGTCTTCCACAGTTACTCAACAAGGCTGTTTATTCGGATTGTATGGTAAGAGTCCAAAAATAAAAACGAGCGAGAACAAAAGTTATATGTATTTATTTATTTGTTTGTTTGTTTTTCTTTTATCATTAAACTTACTGGGGTAATTTCAGTTAATAGTGTCATATAAGTTTCAGGTATACATCTCCATGATACATAATCTGTACATTGAATTAGGGCCCACCAACCAAAGTCAAATCACCTTCTGTCACTATATATTTGCAGTTTTTACATATTGATTTCTATAGATTTGGAACATAATCAACTTACATTGGGTCTTAGAGACATTAATGTTCAAGTTAAAGGTGAAAAAACACACAACTTATAATCAAAGTCTGATTTCTGAATTTCCAGTTACCAGAACGACAAATCTAGGTACTTTGACAGCACCAGCTCCGTCAGGAACAAGTTGCAAACTAATAGAAATTCTTCTACCTTGTGTTGCCTTCTTATCAGAACTCTAATATATGGAGGCCATGTAGATATTTTCTAAAGTAATTCTGTTCCTATTATTCTGTGATTGCATCTGTAGATACACTACAAGACTGTTAGCCTTCTTCGTTTAGATGTGCTGATTGAAAATAAGAACTCTGATCCCCTAGAAGAAACGCTTTTGCAATTTCAATTATGAATTCTACACAATTAAGGGAGAATGGTTACTGTATGAGCTCCCAGGTTAGAAAAGATAATGTTCTAATTTATGCATTTATATTGCGTATGTCAAAAATCTCAGGTACAGAAATATAATTCCTCTAATTTCCTCTCCAGAGTTGAGGAGTAAGCAGTCCTTTTGTGGAATATTCAAAGTGCAATATTGATTTTTGGCTAAGTAATTTTATTGTTTAGACACATTAATCACTGCAGTTTTCAGAGTGCATTGAATAACTGATGAACAGTGGTTTGGTAAGCATGTGTAGTCAATGGTCAAGACATGCAGCAAATGACGGACAGAAAGAACGTCTAAAATCTTGAAGTGAATTGATATCTCTAGGACACTGCATTACCTTGAGCCAATATAGGAAATTACTCAGGTGGAAAGGGCAAGTAGGGTGAATATTCAAGCATTTCTCCTTTAGAGAAGCCTGATTCATATGTTAATGGTTCAAAGATTTTCAGAAAAGGCATTCAGCTTAAACCCAGGCAGAAACTGGCTTATTCCTGTAGGTGACACTTTGGACAATTCTATCATACAAACCCTTTGTGATGAGCAAAATGAGACAGACTAGTCAATAGCTGCCTCCTTCCTATGCCTCATTGCAAAGCGTGATCTGATGAGCTGCCTGAGAATTTGTTAGAAATAAGATTCTCAAGCCCCTTTCCCCAGAACTACTATCAGAAAAGGCCCTTAACAAGATAGAGATACAGTTTACAGTTTGTGAAGCACTTGTTTGAGATCCTTTTGATTTTAAAAATCTTAGTCACCTTAAATCAGGCTAAAGCATTGAATAATTAGTATCTACTTTTTTCTGGAGGCCATGACAATTATTTTTAATATTTTTTTTATTGATTTCAAAGGGGCAAGGTGAGGGAGAGAGATAGAAACATCAATGAGCAGAGAGAGTCATTGATTGGCTTCCTCCTACATGCCTCCTACTGGGATCGAGCTAGAAATCCCAGGCATGTGCCCTGACCAGAATGGAACCATGACCTCCAAGTTCATAGGTCAACTCTCAACCACTGAGCCACACCAGCTGAACAAGACTGATTTCTTTAGCATGAAGGACACCTTCCCAGAGGAGGCATTTTCTCATCTCATTTTCCCAAAGGTCACAGGCCAGCAGACAAGGTAATGTTCCAGGTAAGCGTTGCTGCTCCACCTCCTTGCCTGGCCTGTTTTCTATTCTGAACTTTGTCTTTGGAAGTGGTTTCCTTTTGGAGAGGAACAGCGCTCCCAGCCTCCCCACTCTTCACCCCAAGCACTTTCATGTCAAATCCTAGTCTCTTGGCAGACCCTCCACCACTGAAAATTTCAAATTTTTAAGAAAATAAGAAGTGGTTATTTTCCATGAAGAGGGACACTTAGGGCTTTCTTTTTCTCCCCCCCCCCCCTCCTTTATATCTTGTAAACTCCTGTGACTCAATCACAGAAGCTTCTCTTTTCCCGGCCATAATGCCTTTTTCTTTTTGCACTTAACATCAACCCTTTCCCCTCTGTAATGCACACTGAGCCAAATTTGTTTTCATTTTTGTTTTTGTTGAGTCACAGAGAACCGTGACCCTTTTATAGCACTCATCTAAATGTATAATACATTCTCACTGGTGACATTGATTGCTAGTATCTTGACACTAGGAAGCAGCAAGTATGTTTTATTTCTGTGTCTCCCGTCTGCTTGGCACAATGCATGACCCAAGCACTTAGCAGTATTTTCAGGTTAAATAAACAAAGGAATATGAAACCCAAAGAGGTTAGGTAATTGCTCAAAATGTCACACAGACATGAGATGTTTCAAACTATTGATTCTATGGTCTTACTTCTACACCTGAAATTTTCTCCAACCTGGCGGCATCCCAAACTGATTTCATCAGAATCTCTGGCTGGACCCTTGCATTGGTGTCATTAAGATCCTCCAAATAATGCTCGTGTGCAGCTATGGTTGAGAGCCACACTCTGTACTTTGCTGGCTCTTCTACAATAATGACACAAAATCTTCCAGTATAATAAGCAAGAACAGTGATTGAAGAAGTCAAAATAAACTTGTCAATTGGTAGGAAAATATCAGCAATGGAAAAAGTGTTCAGCCCAAAGAAAGGAAATGTCAAAAGGAACTTGCTGTCTTTAACTGTTTAAAAGGTTTCCTTTTATTACTGGGATTAGATTCATTCTGTGTATTCTCAGGAGGAAGCATCCAGACACATGTATACAAATTTCAGGAAAGCAGTTTGGGGCTCAGTATGAAGAAAAAGCCTCTTAGAACATGAACAATGAAAATATAATAGATTTCCGAAACCAGTTTGGCTCAGTGGATAGAGCGTCAGGATGAGGACTGAAAGGTCTCAGGTTCGATTCCGGTTAAGAGCATGTACTGTGGTTGAGGGCACATCCCCAGTAGGGGGTGTGCAGGAGGCATCTGCTGAATGTTTCTCTCACATTGATGTTTCTAACTCTCTATCCCTCTCCCTTTCTCTCTGTAAAAAAAGTCAATAAATATATATTTTTTAAAAATATATTGGATTTCTTTTGGAGATGAGAGGTGCTTAGGTAAAGCTTGGTGTGGGGATTGATGAGGTCCAAGTGCTGAATTCGGTTAGTTAGATTATAGCTGCATGGGATTCTGGGATTCTATGTCTCAGAATATCTATGTTTTATTAAGAAATACTACTACTAAAATAATGATTGTGAATATTTATTGAGTGTTTATTGTGAACCAAGCACTTCTTCAATAGTATACTAGTATATCATAGTATTACCTCTTATAAGCTTCACAACTTGATGATGCCAGTATAATTAATAGCTTTATTTTAATTAGGAACAAGCATAGAGTGATTAGTAAACCTGTACAAGGTAATTAGCAAAAAAATTGTTAAAATATGAGTTCAAACTCAAGGAGTCTAACCTTAAAGCTTAAATTCTAGGTCATTTAGTTCCAATCACCTATAAAGACTATTGATATTTATCAAACAATAAAATACCAATGTTACTTTATAGGCATACCTACTTTCAGATACACAAACAAAGACATTAGGATTAAAGAAAAAAGGATTAAATTCAATTCTTCACTTAGAAACGGAGAGATTGCAACCATCTATTTGGTTCAACAAAGGATAAAATTCTGTTTTGCCGGCTTAAGATATTAAAGATATGTGTTTCCTCTCTCCATTGAGCAATTAAAGAACCAACTGAGGTATAACTTCTAAACTCAGAAGTTTCACTAAAAAATGTTTTATATTTTTCTAAATAACATTGTCAAAAATTTAAAGATAATTATAATAAGTACCATTTTTTTGGGGGGGGGGGGGATCTTTACTAATTTTCTGTTATGAGATCTGTATTAAACCCACAGTTGAATTAGTTTTGCTTCTCAGAGGCTAGTGTGGGTCGTCTTGTGTGTATCATCATGTGGTTAAACATGCTTGAGCTCTATATAGTCTTGTGAAATGGAGAGTCTGAGATATGTATTGTCTAATGATCATTCCAGAAATTATATCCTCCAAGGATGAATAAATAATAAGTTAAATACCTTTGCCTTCAGGTTGGAAAATAAAACTTTTGTAGCTTATTCTTAAACTTCATTTTACTCTTCTCCAAGGTGGAGAAAATAGTGCCAACTTCAACAGATTCAAAGAAGATCAAATGAAATAATTATCTGAAATAGTTGGCACATTTCCTGGTTCTCAGCATATGTTAGCAAGTTTTAATTGCCTTTCTTTTTCTCTTTTATTCTTTGTTCCCTCATCTTTAAAATGGGGCCAATAAATCTCCCTGACTTACTCCATAGTTCAGTTGTGAAGACAAAAAAAATGGAATTATGTATCTTCAAGTGCTATGAAAACTGTAATTTATGCTTACAGTTACAACTACAGTGGTGCCTCACACAAAGAACTTAATTCGTTCCAGGAGCAAGTTTGTTATGCGAAAAGTTCGTTACGTGAAACGCGTTTTCCCATAACAATACATGTTAAAAAAAATAATTCGTTCTGTAGCATAAAATATGCTAAGATGACATAAAAAAGGATAAATTTTTTGTTATTATTTTTATTTAGATACATCTAAAAACATAATTAAAAAAAAAACAAAAAACACATTTTTTTAATTTTAAGACAGACTAAGTAGAGTCTACCGAATCTTGCACATCTTCATCCATTTTCTGCTTTTTGGCCGATGGTTTCATGAAAAACCTGTCCAAAGTCGTTTGTTTTTCTCTTTTCTCCAACATCTGCCGGAAATAACGGACAAGAGTATCGGAGTAAAGATCGTTGATCCTGTTTGCTTCAGCTGAATCCGGATAGTGGGCATTGGTAAACTCCTGAACTGCTTTCCATTTGACCAGGATGTTCTTGATGTCAGCAGTTGGGATTGGTTGATTGTTTGATTGTTGCTCCTCGTTATTAGATGACGCTTCCCTTTGAGCATTGTCCTGTTGCTGGACCAGAAGTGCTTGGAGCTCTTCAGTTGTCAGCTCTTCTTCGTGTTCCTCAATAAGCTCCTCTACATCCTCTTCCTCTACCTCTAATTCCAACCTTTGGGCCACTGTGATGATGTCCTTCACCACTTCTGTGTCATCAACTACTGCTTCTTCCTGGGCCCACGAAGGCACAAGCATCTTCCAAGCAGAAATGAGGGTCCTTTGTGACACTTCTTCCCAGGCCTTCTGTATAAGTCGTATTGCCACAAGGACATCAAATTTCTCCTTCCAAAACTTTCGGACAGTCATATTGTCTCCACCAAACTCGCATTCTTCAAACACCTTATTAAAGAGGGCTCTAGTGTAGAGTTTTTTAAAGTTCGCAATAACTTGCTGATCCATTGGCTGAAGAATGGATGTGGTGTTTGGTGGCAAATACTGCACCTTGATAAAAGGATAATTTTCCTGCAATATTTCCTCTAGGTCTTTTGGGTGAGAAGGGGCATTGTCAAGTATCAGAAGGGCTTTGAGTGGCAGTTCTTTTTCCAGCAAGAATTTCTTCACGGCAGGAGCAAAGGTTTCCAGAATCCATTCGTTGAAGATAACTTGGGTCACCCAGGCTTTTTGATTGGACTTCCAATGGACGGGCAGTTTGGACTTAATAACGTTATTTTTCTTGAAAATTCTTGGATTTTCAGAGTGATAAACCAATAGAGGTTTGATCTTGAGGTCTTCGCTGGCATTAGACGAAAACATAAGGGTAAGTCTGTCCTTCATGGCTTTGTGTCCTGGCAATTTCTTCTCCTCTTTTGTAATGAAGGTTCTGCTCGGCATTCTTTTCCAGAAAAGACCCGTTTCATCGGCATTGAACACTTGTTGTGGGCAGTATCCTTCATCCTTAATACATTTTTGAAAGTTAATAGAGAACTTTTCTGCTTCTTTCTTGTCAGCACTGCTAGCCTCACCATGCATAGTAACGATGTGGATTCCACACCTTTTCTTAAATCTAAAAAACCACCCCCTGCTGGCTTTGAATTCTTCTTCATTATCTTGATTGCTGCTACTTCCAGGGACGTTTCTTTAGATCGTCATAAATTCTCTTGGCTTTGTGACAGATAATATCTTGGGTTGTTACGTCACCTTTCACCTGCCTGTCCTTAATCCAAATCGCTAATAGCCTCTCCATTTCCTCGTGGATTGAAGACCTATGTTTTTCATGAAATAGTTTTGATACTCCTTTGGCTACTTTGGCTGATTTGATTGCATCCTTATTTGTCAAAATGGTGAAAATGGTGGTCTTGCTGAGGCCAAACTCTTTGACGAGGTCACACTGTTTTACCCCACATTCACTCCTTCTAATTATTTCCTGTTTCATTTCAACAGAAATCACCTTCCTGCTTTTTTTTAGAAGCCATGATATAAAAAAAAATATTGAGTTTAACTTAAAAGGACAACTGCCGTGATACGTGCGTGATTTAATTCGTAATGAAGAACGATTGCCGCGATACGTGCTTAAGTTAAGCGCAGTGACTAACGACTGCCTGCAGTGCCTGCGCGGAAGGATGCAATACATCGGCAGCGATCGTGGAAGCTCGGGCGAAGCAGTCGTGGAAGCTCGGGCAAAGCGGTCGTGGAAGCTCGGGCGACTTCGTTGTGTGAAACGAAGTTCATTGTATGAATCATGAAATGAAGTTCGTTGTGTGAAGCGTTCGCTGTGCGAGGCGTTCTTTATGCGAGGCACCACTGTATTAGTCAACCCTCTTTTAATTATTTAGTGTCTATCACTGTTGACATGCTCTTGTATTTTGAGTCTCTAGAAAATATACCTAATCTACTTTGTTTAAGGAACTGTAGAGATATTACTGAGAAAACAACAACTTCATAAAGTTAGATATACATCTAAACTTTCCCATGAAGAAAAAAACCCCCAAAAACCTGGAATTGCAAAAAAATAAAAAAATATTGCTGCATTCTGTTTAGATTTGTTCTTGTCTTCTGCAGAGTTTCAGTGTTAAGGAGCAAGGGAGGCCACCTTTAAAGCCAAAATAAGTCTCAGTTTAATCCATAATTCTTGATTAAGTTCTCACTGCCATTGTCTACAGAGGGTGAGTATTTCCCTAGGACCAGGAAAATTGACCCACATCTTTTCTTATACATGCGTATTAAGTCCATGGCCTTTCAATGCCCTTTTCCTTGTAAATATCAGTTTCATCTCCAAGCCTGCATCATTTTAGCTCAATTAGAAGCTTTTGCTACAGTCATGAGCTGCTTGTGTTTTATTTTGCTTTACTAGAATTTTATGCACAGAAAGGATGCAAGTTCGGTGCAACATTAGGCCAAGGGCTCAAATGGAAAACTCTTCAGAACAAATGCAATGTAGTCATTTTTCTCCAAATAAATGATGTGTGCATTTGCCAGAGAGTGATAAAGAGACAGAACTGTGTGTGAGGAACATATTTATTATGATGAAATTTTCAATAAATAGGGCAAAGAACAAGGTGTGTTCTACTGAATAAAATTGTGTTTTAGTCATTAAAACATTTACAAAATTGTTAGTAAAAGGAATCTTTACCTCAAATAAAAGTTATGACACTTAGTTTTTTTTATATATATATACATGATCAAGAGAAAAGGGATACATTAGCTTTTACCCAATAACTTCCAGTAGCAGAAATAATGGACTTCAATTTTCCAGGGAGTAGGAGTGAATTCCTGTGTAACCAACTTAATGAAACTAAATAAAGCATCATCACTAGTAAAAAGAGTAGTTTGGGGAGTATGTCCTTCTGAACATCACTTTCAAACGCTTTAAAAATTGAATAGCTGCACGGTGGTGCAGTTTAAAGAATCTATGGTATCTTTCATTTACCCAAAAGGAGAAAATCGCTACCTATTTTCTGGTGGCAACTGTCTCTCTGCTGTGACGTTAGGAGTAGTTAGAGGGGGGGGGGGGTTGTCCTGCAAGTTTGGAAAATGCATGGTGGAAATGTAACAGCTCTGCTGAGCATCTAGTTTTATACACATTTTAATCTACCCAAACCACCATATTGCAAGCCTATTTATCCACAGAATGATTTGTTTATGCCAGAGGAGTGGCTTTCTCACCAAGAGTCATTCAAAAACCATCAGGGCTTTTAAACTTTAGCCAAAGGGATGAACTTCCAGTTCCGTAGTCTCCATAGAGTGGGATTCAGAAATAATCAGCAACATTTAGAAATTGATTTCTGTCATCTGGAAACTATCCTGATATGTTTCTCCTATAAGCAGAATATAACTTGGTGATTTTCTATCTTCCTGGTGTTATTTCAAACATTTGTAACATCTCTGTTATGGAACCTGGTGGTTTATCCTGAGATTGATATATGTTCCTTTTGTGGTGGTTGTTTTGTTTCGTATTTGTTTTCTTGTAACAAAACAGAGGTGGAGCTGCCCTGGAGAGGTCAAAGGGGGAAAAGGGAGACTTATGTAATACTTTAAACAATAAAGAATTTAAATTAAAAAAAAAAAGAATAGTTCTTTGTTGGTTAGGCAGAACTCAATCTCAGTTTTACTCCTATTTGTGACTTTGGACAAGCTTCTAGACATTCCGAATCTCAGTGTTCTCACTGACAAAACCAATGGAATAAAATCCATCTTGTAATGCCTGGAGGTAGGATGGTCAGCTTAGTACCTGTAAGTGTTTTCTACAATTATCTGAGCCCATTAAATGAAGACTAGCACTGAATTACCCAGGGATCCATGACGACGTCTATTTTGAGGCATAAGAGATAACTAATGAGATACTTTTGTATTTTTATTTTAAATGCTTTCCAGATCTGCAAAATACCCATTGATGCATCGGATTACTACAATAAAATTAAGAGCAATGAACATGCATAAAAAGGAGCATGTGTTTAGCCCTCAGAATTTACTGCCCTCATTAAGAACTTCATGAACTTTTCCATTTGAACTTCTCTGAAACTGTTATTCCTTGTTCCACTTTTTCCCTTCAGACCACCCTAAGCAAGTAAAAGACAGTTCATCCAGAGTCATTCTAACAGGTCACGGTTCTGTTTATCCTCGTGAATAAAACGACAGCTCACAAATCCCAGCCCTGTTCTTGGTCAGGGTTTTCACTCCACAGTTCAAATGAAACTTCAGCATTTTTCTTAATGTCCGCAGTAATTTTGCAAACCAAATGTGAGAAAAGAACAATTTTGCTTCTGCTTTGCAAGGCCCAGATGCTCCATAAATATTATTTAGCATCTTCATGGTGCATTCTGTGTGCGCTCTGCTTTATAATCACTGCTACGGTCATTAGCATAAAAATGCTTTTCTTCAGTCTTTTTTTCCCCATGCTTTGGCTTCGGAATTTTATCCTTATGCATAGTTCAAGAACTTTGCAAACAAATAAGATGCTGCACAGAATACTTTAGGCAGCTTCGATCCCAGTACTAATCTGCACTTTGTAGCATGAAACGAAAGTTAAGCAAGCATATGGCCAGAGACCGGAGTAAAATAATATTATGCATGAGATATAAGAATGGAAATTATTTACTAAGGCCATTACCTATAAAGCTATTATCCATGCTTCTCTTACAAAACTAAGGTTAATCACAAATATAAACTTATGTGTCCTTGTTGTGTATGTATAATTATATATGTTACATTTCCCTTACATAATGTATTTAGTATATATGCATTTAATAAGTGTATATGTTTAGTTAAATATATGCATTATATATTTAACTTAGTATATATGTATACAGTATATGGTGCACTTATATATTTTTATTGTTTCTTACTTTTATATTGATTATATATTTTATGTAAAAACGTTAGTAGAAATACCTCTGGAAAATGGCAAAGGAAAGGCAGGGACCTGATTAGTATGGAGAACTATATAGAGTCCTTTGTCTTTTAAAAGTGTGGGAAGTGCGTTTGTTGAGAAACAAAACAGTCAGGGGATATATTCTGCCCCCAAAGCCATGATGTCATCAGGAGCAAGTAAGCCAATAAGCCAACTGCCCAGCACAGAGTTTTCTGACTCTGAGACATGAGGGAAATTATTTGTGAATCATCATAAAGGCAAATGATGAGGTGGAGGCAGAGAAAACATTTTTTATAGATTTTTTTAAATCATTGAGTTGAAACACAAAATATATTCACTACCAATAAGGGGGCTGGCTTTTCAATTACTCATCTCTCATGCAAATGAAAAGAAAATACAGGTCTTCAAGTCAGATTTTCTCTATAGAATATTACTAGCATATTGTAAATCTGCCTATGTCTTTGGAGAGGCATTATTATTTTACACACCAGACATAACTCTAAAGATTTGACTGAGAATCAAATTTTGGTAAGGAGATTTCATATTTTAAATAATCAGACATGTTTATTTGTGCTGCCACAATTGTGTCCTTTGGCAAACAGGAATTGTTAATTTTACTAAAGTTCTCAAAAGGATAGAAGAACAATACAACTAACTCATTATTCAAAATGAAGGACCAACTTGTTACCTCATCAAAAAATTATAAATAATTGGCCCATAAACCTGTCAGCAGGTACTCAAAATTATCTACCATCAAGAAATGCAAATTCAAGTAGCTTCCAGATATAACTACACACTGTTATAATGACTAAAAGGAACTGAAACACACACGTGAATTCTGTAAAAGAAACATGCACAAGGATCCTGATAGCAGTATTTATCATACGAGCTCCAACATAGGAAGCATCCACACTGTCATGGACAAATGTGCTGTCGTATATGAATGTGGTTAAATCTAAAATGACAGTTCAATTTCCCAAACCCCAGCTACACACAATGGCATGGGTAACTGTCACAAACATTATGTTTCAAAAGTCAGACCTTCAGGAGGACATCCAGAATGATTCCATTTATATGAAATTCAAAATCAAAATCGGGCACCAAGGCTTTGGGGACAGAAGACAAGATCGTGGGTACCCGAAGGCGATGACTGGGGACATGGACAAGGAAGAAGTGTGAGGGAGGCTTCCATAGTGCTGGTCAGGTCTGACTCATAAAACTTCTTCTAGCTGTACAGTTATTTTTGGTACATTTTTTTTTGTAATTCAATATACTAGTAGGCTCTTAAAAAATCTGCAAAACAAGGGGCCTCCTATACAGAATAACTCACAAAACAAAGCAAACATAAAACAAAGTGAGAAGCTGCAAAGGTGTGTGTCCTCTTTGCTGGGAACTGCACTTTCTCCGGTAGTCCGATGGCTGGCCCTTCACCTTCCTCTCTCTCTCAGAGCACTTACTGCACCGCATGATTGTGTTTGTCTGGTGACATCTTTGGGATTTTGGATTAGCCTGAGTATTTCTCTTAGGAAGTTTCTCAAACTTACCAACTGGTTAGATTTCTGTGTTGTAGTCTTTAGAAAGGGGCAGCATCAAAGCAAGGCCCATCTTTCCTGTGATCTGTGCTAGGATCTCTCTACCACCCTCCCACCACATGGTGCTGAGCAAGTACCACTGATCCCACACCCGCTAGCAAGACTGACTGTACTCCCTGACTCAGTCCTCAAACCCTACCCCACTGCCACCAGCATCAAGACTGGGCAAAATGCAGACCCTGAAGCCAATCGCATGATCTCTCTTGATATTTTTGTAAAGGGGATTTAGGACTAGAAACCAGTTGTCTATTTTCTTTCTTTTTTTTTTTTTTCTTTTTTCTTTTTTTTTTTTTTTTGCTGAAAATAGAAAAAAAAATATTCTAAGCTAAGATAAACTTTTTTTTTCAAGTGCACAGTGGAGCAGAGAGCCCAGTAAACATATAAAATTAATAATAAAGTAGAGAGACATCAAGATGAGACCAGGTTACCCAGAGAACTGGAGAAACCCAGCTTCCTTTGTTTAAAAGTTTCTTTTCTCATTTTAACTCCAAGTACAGCCAAACTACCTTCCTTTCTCTTACCAATCGATTGTTACTTAATGCAGCTTCCCCAAGCTTCTGTTACTTGCAAAACCAAGCAACCAAAGTTCAAACCCTTACTCTAAAACGTAAATATATTATTTCAATCGTTTTTGTGAGTTTTCAAACTTGATCTGAATACAAATGTATACGTTTTTGTTTTGTTCTTCAAAATATACATGAAGTAGTATTATAATTTCTTACCTCTCTAAATTAACTACAGGATATATGATTTCCTGGAAAGTGAGCTTCTTGAAAGCAAAGAAAGCTTCGGATAAACACTGGTTAATTAAATGAACGCTCCTGACAGGCAGAGACTACTGCCTGTGAACAGGGTGAGAGCCAACACAGGCCATGAGAATGGAAGCGTCCCTTACAGGAGGTGTTCAGAGTGAATAATAGGAATATGGTAAAGAGTTAGTGCTTAACCGGAATGAGTTGGGACAGCCTTGATTATTTTCTTCGGCAAAGAACTTGGCTCCATGGCTCCAAAAATAACCTCAGTTTAAAAAAAAAGATATTTTGCTATACAAATAATGGCCAACTCTCTTTCTTTCTTTTCTTTCTTTCTTCCCTTTCCTCCCTTTCATGTAATCAAAGAATAAAATGTGGTTATTAAAAGAGGCTGCCTGGAAGTTGGCATTTGAAACACAAATTTTCTCTTATTTCTGCTTCTGCTCCAGAATGTCTAATTTGAAGGCTCATGATTTGCTGAGCGAATGCAGCAGACTGAGTTGTGCATAGCAGCTGCGTGTTTATGTCAGATCCACAGATAGAAGGATGTGTCCATAAAACATGAGAATGTGATTATCAAAGCTTTGAAATGAGCAGTAATGTGTAAGCAGGCACAGATTGGTTATGCTGGACCCACCGTGGGTTCTGAATGCCAAAAAGAGTGCAAAACACTCAATTTCAATTGCTAAAGGGCTTAATTGATTAAAAACTGATAAACAACTGATATTTACTATTTACTCCACTTCTAGGAAGTTAAATTTTTTCAGTTAAATCCCATTTTTCTTTAAAATATGAAAAGTCTGTTTTAAAAATAGTTAAATAAGGCATATTTCTACTAACAAAAGGATAATATACTAATTAGACAGGGTTAACCAGACATTTTATGGTGGTCCTGCCTTCCTACCGGACAAAGCCACAGTGGTGGAGGCTGAGGCAGAAGTAGTTAGGGGTGATCAGGCCAGCAGAGGAGCAAGCAGTTAGGAGAGAGATCAGGCCAGCAGGGGAGGGCAGTTAGATGGCAATCAGGCAGGCAGGCAGAGGTGGCTAGGGGTGATCAGGCAAGCAGGCAGGTGAGCACTTAGGAGCCAGCAGTCCCTGATTCTGAGAGGGATGTCCAATATTGGAAAGGGTGCAGGCTGGGCTGAGGGACCCCCTCTCCTGTACACGAATTTCATGCACTGGGCCTCTATATAATAAAAACAGAATATGCTAAGTAGACCAGACTTCCTTCCTGATGAAGCTGGGGCTGTGAGGGAAGCTGGGGTCCCAGATGCCAGAGGGAATCCAGTGCTGGCAGCTGGGGGAAGGAAGGCCTACACTTGCATGAATTTCATGCACCAGGCCTCTAATACTCTTAAATGGCCATAAGTAGTATCTCCCCTCTATACTAATCAGATTTTTGTTGTGGTCTTTGTATTTTAAGAGGAGGAAATATAGATGGGTTTAAGAGATATAAAGTTAAGAAAATTAAATGAAGTAAGACATGATTCTCAGCTATAGGGTCCGAATAACAGTGAGGATCTCTCAGTCATTGTTGCAATGTGTTCAATATTTAGGGGGAATGTAGGTTTCTGGAATGATCAGAGTACATACAAATCTCTTATAATTTTCTTAAACTCAAATCTTATTAAAAGATGATTACTTCCCAAAAGTCTTCAGGAAATATAAGGACTTTGGGATTTGAAGGACTTGCCACTGGAGGGGTGAAGATCAGGGCTGATGGAAATAGAATAGGCTGAAGGGGTCTTTTCCCACTGAACTGAGAGTTCCTCCCACATCAGGTTCACATGGCATATGTGACATAAGTGACACAAATATGACAGGTGAAATTCCCGTGGTCACTTTGGCTTTATATCTTCTAAATGTTCCAGAAATGTTTGGTCCCAGCATTTGGGCCCTTTATGAATCTTTCTTCTAAAGAGCAGCCATGCATACAAAAGGTTGATGTAACCCCAAACATGGATTTATAACCTGAGAAAATGGTAGCATTGCTGCAGTTGCTTTTGTTCATTTTGTTATATCACAGTGCAAGAGTTTATGTTTGAAAATAATATTTAGACATTTTACTGAATTCTCCAGTGTTCATGATTTGTGAGGCCAAGAAAAGAATGTTTTTTACATCAAAACCATCCCCAAATTCAGAATCTGGGTCAATTCAGAAAGTCTTTAAATATGGGTATTGTCCAGAAGATGCCAAATTGTTCAGCTAGAGGAGGTGGGATTTAAGTCAACTCACTTTTCTGCAATTCAGTGTGGTAATTGTATAATTTCACATTTTGTTTTTGAATACATAATGCAATATTCTATTCTTAGAAATAAAATTATTTTGTAGCCCAGGAGATTTAGATTTTAATTCTATCCTATTTCATAAATGGGTCAGAATGGGTCAGGAAACCTTTTAATATTTTAATATCTTGGTTTAAATAAGGATTGTATATCTAATTCATAAAGATTACAGTGAGAAATGCAATAAATTGTATAAAATGTTTAAACTCTCTGGCACATAGTAAGTGTTAAATAATTGTTTGCTTATATTTTGCTCATAATTATAAAGAGAAATCTGATATAATCTCACACACAAACATGAATGTCAGTGCTGATATTAGGTAATAAAAATAAATAATCATTAATAATATTTATTACACTGAGAAAAGCATTTTATGGGGATTTCTCATTTACCTATGAGGTAGGTGCTGTTTTTGAGCCCACTTTACAGAAGAGAAAATAGAGAATGATTACAAAGTTGTCCAAGCACACACAACTTATCAATGTTGAAGGAAATATTTGATTTCAGCAATCTGACTCTGGAGTTTGTAATCTTACTCAGATATCACATTCAGAAAAAAAAAAAAAATCCAGATGTAAAAAAAAATAAAATAAAAATGTGAAAAAGAGTCTCAAAGACCTGGATAAGAAAATTGGGATATAGCATCTCATACTTTTAAGTTTCTGCTTCAAAATTCCACTCCACATTTCACAAATACAATACAATGACTTGATATCTGAATATTTCCATTTACCAACCCTGTTGTTTTTCTTTCCTTACTTCTCTTCCATAAAGTATCATTTAAATTCAGCTGAAAGAACATCCTTTTATTTATTGTTGTCTGGATCTGCTCATGGCAAATGAACTCAGATTTTGCTTATCTATACATGTTTTCATAGGATAAGTTTTGTCTCCCACCCCTCTCCCCCACCCTATCCTCACCCCCAGTCATATGTTGGAGTCTTATACCTCAATGCCTTAAAATGTGATCTTATTTGGAAATAGGGTTGTTACAAGTGTGATTTATTGATGAGGTAACAGTGGAATAGGGTGAGCCCTTTATCAGAAAAACTGGACAAGAACCAAGCAATGCTTAGAGAGATGGAGTTACATTTATTATTATTATTATTACTACTACTACTACTACTACTACTATGCGAGGGCCCAGAGAAAAATCTCTAAAATTCTGAGCAAAAAACATGGAGGAAGTTTCCTGTATTTATATCTTTTTACCCTCTTTGTCTCCCAAATATGGGATTTTTTGGTCCCCTTTGCTAGTTCTTAAAGAGCCCTATGTGATGAAGCTTTGAGACTTCAACCAAAGGCCTGGCCTGGTGCCAGCACTAATAACTTTGTCCAAGGAAGGTTTATGGCGTCTCTGGAATGGAAGTAGTCTTATTTCCTTATTATTTAAACAAGCAAGCATTTACAGAAGCCAAAATAGCAGGATTAAAATTTCAAACAGCAGTTTTTAAAGAAAATGGATGCTTCATCCTTATTTAAAAAAAAAAAAAATGCTGCTGAAGCCGGTTTGGTTCAGTGGTAGAGAGTCGGTCTGTGGATTGAAAGGTCCCAGGTTCGATTCCGATCAAGGGCATGTACATTGGTTGCTGGCACATTCCCGGTAGAGGGTGTGCAAGAGGCAGCTGGTCGATGTTTCTCTCTCATCGACGTTTCTAGCTCTCTATCTCTCTCCCTTCCTCCTCTCTATGAAATATCAATAAAATATATATTTAAAAAATGCTATGTGAAGATATAGACACAGGGCAAACACCAAATAATTGAAGTAATTCTTCTATAAGCCATGGAAAACTGAAAATTGCCAGTAAACCACCGTAGCAGTATATTTTGACAGGAACATGTGGTGTTCCCTTGGATTGGAAGCCACATTCTCTGTCCTCCAAAATCAAAGAATGAATCCACAGACAAAAGGTGGTACAGCCAAGGTGGAAATTTATTGAAGAACAAGTACAGATTCCCAGGTGGGGAGGGGGAAAGGGCCCACTGAGTTCTTTTTCCCTATGGCTTATAAAGGCTGAAGAACTTGGTGCCTTGTATCCCCTCTGATTGGTCACTATTCCCTTAGACTGGTAACTATAGTAACTCCTGGGCTCAAAGGTGGAACCTCACATGTTCTCCCCTCTCCCCCTCCTTCCTTATTCTTTTCCTATTCCCCTTGGGGTTTTCTCTTCCTTTTGGATGAAGGGCTTCCTTCTCTTTATTATAAATATAGATCTTTTGGTATTTCCAGAACTCTCATTCTATGGAAATGTACCTGTTGCAGCTTTTCAGCTTCCCTATTTTATGGAAATATACCTTCTGCTGCTCTGCAGCCCTATGCTTCCTCCATGATCCCTTTAAAGTTTTTTTCCCCCTAAAAAAACACACACAGAAAAAACAAAAAACAAACAAGCAAACACACACCCATACACACACACACACACACACACACACACACACACACAAAAACAAAAACAAAAACCCACCTAATGCAAATCCTCTAATCTAGGGGTGTCGAACTCAAACAGAGAAGGGGCCAAAATCTAAAATCCAGCCTAAATCGAGGGCCGAATGGTTTACTGAACAGTCATAAACTGTCATTGTGATGGAAACGCAGCGGAGTGCAGTGATGACAGCGCAGTGCGGGCCACATTGCAAGGCCTGGTGGGACGGATTTGGCCCGCGGGCCTTGTGTTTGACACATGTGCTAAAGACTAATAGAGTTTTACTCTTTCTCTCAAATGATTAGCTACCTCTTTATGGTATAAAAACTCACTTTTTGGACTTATGTTTCTACTTTTGTCTCTAAATTCCTTTTCTTCTCTCCTATCAAGAGCCATATTATAACAGAAGTGTAATAGATGAAGAGTTAACATGACCATGATTGGAGCTTGAAGGATAGGCAGAATCTAATGATGATGATGTAAATAAACACAATGAAACTGAAAGGTGAAAGAAAAACTAACAGACCAAAATGTCTAGAATTTTTGCTTGACAATTGCTCAGATTAGTATAAAATATTATTTGGTGGCAGAAATTGTACAAGGACTCAATTTATAATTTCCTTATGAAGAGAAAATTATAATACATATAGTACACTAGCTGATTAATTAAATATAGTGGCAAGCATACTTTGGTAAAAACTGCTGTTTGAATTTTAACCCTTCTAGTTTGGCTCCTGCACCTGATTAAACACGGGGGTGGGGGGAGCTATTTACCTTAGCTTTCAGGTGGAGACTTGGAGCTAAGGCAATTTTCCCTTGCCTGGGACCAGGACCACAGGAGATTGATTCCCACTAACTCAGTAACCTTCAGAGATAGAAACTGTAGATAACCTCTGAGCTCTGTTTCTATGTTATTGGCTATCGCTAGATAGGGCCACATTCCAATGTCCAGCAGGATGTAACTGGGAATGACTCTGCGGGCTGACCCCAGTCTTTAGAATGTAATCTTTAGGATTTAGAATTTAGAACAAAGGAAAATTCCTGTGGTTTGAACCTTTAAAAGGGATTGCCTACCCTTGAAGTGGTGCAGTCCTGTGGAGACCACCTGCATGTGGTGCTCTAGAGGCTGTCCTGGCCAGATATTTCAATAAATTCTTGCCTGCTTTTTTTAATTAATCATCAGCCTCCGGTGGTCTTATTTTGAACCCAGGATTCAACCCCACAATAAATGAAAGATGTAGTTAGCTGAGTGAAGTCTTTTCCAATGGCCCAAATTTTGTTTGATGGCAATAAACAATATAACTAAGATAAAAACAACTAAAAGAAGATTCATCTGGCCATCTACTTCAAATACTTATTGAGCACCTTGTAAGTGGCACATGTAAGATATATGTATAAAAACAAATAATAATAATAATAATAATAATAATAATAATAATAAATAATAATAATAATAATAATAAATAGACATTGCTTCTATCTTCAACATTATAGTCCAGGGAGAAGTAATAAAACATAAGCATACAAATGAGTGTATAAATATAAATTGTCATGAATACTCTGAAGAAAGTGTGGCTTTCAGTTGTTTCTGGTGGTAGTGGAAGAAAAGTGTCATTCAAGATGAAAAGATGTCATTGTAGAGATGCTCTGTCCATTAAAGGAAAGACAAGAGCCACAGCCTTTCAGGAAAACTCAGAGGGAAAGGCTCAGTCATGAAAATCATCCATAACTTAAGAAGCCCACCACCAAAAACAGGAAAAAGAAACTTTACTGCCCTAGGTTAAAATATTTCGCTATGCCTGGTCCAAATAGTTTTCTGCTTAGAAGATCAGCTTTTTATTTCATACTTTTTAACACTATAGTTCCTTATAGTGGTTATAATGCTACTGATGTGATTCAAAATATTGTAGTAAATATAAGTACTGACCAACAGAGCAGCATATTCCTTATGACTTTAAAAGAAAGCACTGAGGAGAAATTAAAGAACTCCATGAATATCCCAAATGTGTGGCAGAGGACAGGAGCTTACCCCTTGCTATAGTTTAGGTGACAGAATGTCCTTATAACACCTGTTGAAAAGGAAATCAGTGAGTGCTGCAAGATTAAATGGCAGGTGAAAGAATATATGTTATTTCTATTCACCATTTCAATAATGGCAGAAGAACCATGTTAAGCTTATGGATATCTTTCCTTCACTAGATAGTTGGCGAGTGCCCACAGGTAATATTTCTTGCTAGTGAGTGAAAAAGAAAACGATGAGGCCACATTCCCAATTAGGATATTCAGCTGATTTTCTGTGGAGGAAAAAAAATGCAGTCTGTCTGGACAGACCCTAAATGAGTGTGTCCCAAACTTGTCCATTCCACAAGTGAGTGTCTGGCACAACACTGCTCTCAACAAATACTACAGAAATAAATGAGAAAAAGATAGAACAGAAAATAAGATAAATGGGAAGATAGAAAGGGGATGACAAGCATTTGGAGAACAAAAAGCATAATTTTTCCAGTGTATTCATATATAATTGACATATAACATTGCATTAGCTTTAAAACATGATTTAATATATGCAAAACGATTAACCACAATCTTTTAATGATTAGCCATCACCTCACACAGTTAAATTTTTTTCTAGTGATGAGAACTTTTAAAATTTGTTTTCTTATCATTTCTCAAACAAGAAATCCAGTATTATTAATTATAGTCACATTGGTATACATTTCATCCCCAGAACTTATTTATCCTGTAACTGAAAGTTTGTAAAATTTCCCTATCTGCTATACACCACCTCTGGCAACCATCAATCTATTCTCTGTTTCTATGCATTTGTTTTTTGTTGTTTTTTTTACAGCCATTATATAAGTGAGACCATACAGTATTTGTCTTTGTCTGTCTGACATCACTGTTTTTAAGTAACAAGGAGATGACTGTGGCTCAAAAGGAGGAAAGGAAGGGAAAACATCCTGAGAAGTGATTTTATGTCCTCAATGGACGAGTTCAGAAATAACCCACAGCGATCTTGTGTTTGAGTGGATGAAGTGTATGTTTTATGCTAACGCCATTAGAAACAAAATAGGGCATATTACAACAGGTGCATACAACCTTGCAAACAGAAATGTTGGAAAAGATATAACAAGCATATAATGAAAATGAATGTGGATACAGCTATAGGACCCATTGGCAATCTCCCAATGAATCTTTCTCTCTTCCTCTCCATTCTCCCGCCCATTAAGATGCACATTGAGAAAAGATTCAGGCAAGATAGAGAATACATCTTTAGTTTTTCTTAATTTTGAACAGCACTGACGGTGTGGCAGGGACACGTGGACACACAGCATGACGAGGTGTCTTAGTGAAGTTTCTGAATGTTAAAACATTTAAGATTCGAGACCTACTTGCTTTGGGAGTCTAATTCACTTTGGCAGTTGACAGTTTGTTGGCCGTTTACAGTGGGTAAGTGCACCTGACTCTGTCAGGCTGTTTTCATGAGCTACCTACCTGTCACATTGTGAGTGGCCTTCCTTCCACTTTCTCAGAAGCTGTCTCCTTTAGATGCTTTTTCTCGTGGAGATTTAAAGTGACTGCGTGGTGAAAGGCCACATAATCCATCTTTGTGATGACACCAGGCCTGCACTTCAGATGTCAAAATATCATGAATGCAATAGTAAAAAAATAGGCTGGTTCAGGAACTCTTTTTAAGTTAAAATCTATTACTGAATGAGTATTGAGCATCAAGTGCCTATTTACAATTGGTGGTTTCATGTGTGCTTAATAACTTAGAATCTATTCCACAACAAAAGTAATGAAACAAATCATAAGAAATAAAAAGATGCAAAGATTTATGGAAAAACATTTGTTTGTAACCTGAGAGGTGGATCTCTTATTAACTTTCCCAAGCACATCTATGGAAGGGCATTTGTATGATCCTGAGATCTGTTACATGATAAAAACAGTGATGTGCAGGGAGAATCATGATGTCCTTTTGATGACATTGTTAGGAAAATCGGACAGAGCTTCAGTGACTCTGAATGCAGCACAACACCAGGAAACAGGAGGTTCAGAGAAGAAAGGCAGAGTTGAAAAGCTCTTGGGTCATTACAGAAGTTATTTTTCTCCTTGTAACATAACCTGTAAATCAGCTCCTCACCTTATATTTTTAAGATAATTTACTCTTAGCATAACTTTTTATTAGAGTCAAAAGGAAATGTTTTCTTGAGCAATAAAACATAATTCAGACCCCAGGCTCTATTATATTATAGCTTTACATAAAGGTACAGCATTTAATAAATAAATATCCAGGCATGTAAAAGTGAAAAATTTATTAAGAGAAAAAGAAACAAGAGAACAAACCCATTGGGAATTCAGATAATGGTGTTATTAGAAACTAAATTTAAAATAATTGTGTTTGATATGTTAAGGAAATTAAATGTTCAAATGACTTATTTTGGCTGGAAACTACAAACAGACACCAAATAGGCATTATATAAAACATAAGAAAGTAAAATTTAGAAATAAATAGATGAGTTTAATGGCAAGTTTTCTAGAGTTAAAGAAAAACTTAGTTAAGTGGAAGACTGGTTAGTAAAAATATCCAAATAGAAGCTTAAAGAGTCAAAAAGAAAAAAAAATAGATAACTTAGTGTGATCTATAGAACATAGTAAAAAAAAATCATCTAACTAATGTGTAAATAAAGTTTCCAAATTTTAAGAGAAATGTAACAGATACAATATTTAAAAGAATAAAATTGATAAAATTGATATTTTCTATAATAGATTGATTGAAGCCATGTTCAAAGCCTAAGTAACCATCGCAATTAAATAATCTACCAAACAGGCTGTGTGGGGCAACTAGGCCAGCAGGAGGGATAGTGAGGGGCCACCAAATGACTGAGTATCAGGCTGCATGGGGTGACCAGGCCAGCAGGGGGGGTGGTTAGTGAGGGGCCACCAAATGACTGAGCAGCAGGCTGTGTGGGGTGACCAGGCCCACAGGGAGGGCAGTTGGGGGTGACCAGGCAGACAGGGTGGCAGTGAATGGAGACCAGGACAGCGGGGGGTGGGGGGTGAGGGGGGGGAGTTAGTAAAAGGTGACCAGACCAGAGGAAGAGGGCATTTAGGGGCAACCAAGCCAGTGGGGCGCAGTTCGGGATGACCAGGTCAGCAATGGGGTGGCACTTTGGGGTGAGCAGGCAGGTGAGCAATTATATATATATATAAGTCACAAATGAAAATAAGTCACTTAGGCTTTTATATATATATATATAAGCCTAAGTGACTGGTGGACCAGCTGACCACTGGAACATCCGGCCAGAAGCTATGATATGCACTGACCACCAGGGGAAAAATGCTCAACTCAGGAGCTCCAGAGCTGCAGTGACTTGGCAGATGTGGTTCCCTAGTGATACAGCCAGAACCAGAGAGGAAGGAGCCTGCTTCCCTACTTCAGGGTGGATAATAGCTCCAACAGGCAACCTCCAGAGAGGGAAGGAAGCAAAGGAGCAGCTCAGGTGAGGAGAAGGAGGTTCCTGCCACCACAGGACTCTATCTGGGCAGAGCCTAACATTGAACAGAGCACTATCCTGGGCTGACTAGATTGCAGGCTAAGTAAATTCTGTTTGCTGAATAATTGCATTTTATAGCCAAATGCCCACAAGTCATTAGTTACCGTCAAACTTAGGGTAAAGTGAGATGAAAACAGCGAGACAGATACAGAGAGAAAGTGACATAATATTGGGAGAAGAGAGGAGGGAGCCTGATTCCAGGGCCCCTCACCTGAGAACCTCCCTCTTTAATCCAGGACCCCTTGGAAAATGTTAGAGAGCAGGTTTTGGCCTGATCCCCACAGTCCAGGCCAAGGGACCCCTCTGGTGCATGAATCTGTGCACCGGGCCTCTTTGTTAACAATAAAAAGCAACAAATTACTGATGTGTGTAAAAACATTATGGATCTCAAAGTAACTATGCTAAGTAAAAGAAACAGACAAAAGAACCTACTCTATTGTTTCTTTTATATGAAATTCCATATACAAACTAATTAAATACAGATAGAGAACAGATCATTGGATGTCTGAAGATTGAGGTAGAAAGAATGATGGATTAGCAGATTAGGAAACTTTTGGTGGGGAGAGAAATCTTTTGTATTTGGTATGTGATGAGTATGTCAAAACTCATGAAATTATACATTTAAACACGTGCAATTCGTTGTATGCTGATTTACAACTCAATAAGTCTATAAATAATTATTATGAACTTTAAGTGTTATAAATACAAAGAGAACTGGCACATTACAATTAAAATGCAAAAGCAAAGACCAAGAAAATCTAAAAAGAAAAATATAAAAACAAAACAATAGACATACTATCTTCAAAGGAACAACAATAATAAAACTGGTGACTCATTTCTCAACAGAAACAATGAAAACTAAAGAACCAAAATTGAGGGGACAAATACATTTAAAAAGTCATTTTGAATGAGAATAACTGCCAACATAGAATTCTATAACTGATGACAATATTCTCCAAAAATAAAGACATTTTCAGATAATCAAAATTTGAGAAAATTGTTCACTAGAAGGCCTGCACTAATGTAATTATTAAAAGGAATACTTCAGGCAAGAAAAATCTAATCTTAGATCTGAGGTCACAGATGAAGGAAAAATGAAGAGCTATAAAATTGTAATTATATGGACACATCTAAATAAAAATTTACTATATAAAATAGAAACTATTATATATTTGTGGTTATAAATGTTATTACATTATTTATTCATTTCCATATACAAACAATTAAATGACAATATTATTACATCTGCTCAGAGGGATCAGTTTGGTTAGCATATTGTAAAAATCTTTTCATTAACTAAGTGAAATAAAATTACTTATTTTATTAAACTTTAATATGTCAAGGATGCATATTTTAATATCTAGAGTAACCCTTAAGGGAATAGAGAATGTATACTTAATAAACTAATAGAGGAGTAAATGGAAAATGGATAAAATTAATTAATTACTATAGAAGAAAGGAAAGAGGTAAGAACATAAAACAGGCAGGACAGAGAGAAAATGAATAGTAATACTGCAAATTTAAATAAAAATATGTTAGTAAATACTCCAATTAAAGCAACAGTAAGACTCAATTTAGCACACACATAAAAAATCTATTCTATGTGTGCTTAAAATATTATATACCTTAAATACTATCTTAAGTGATTTTATATTTAAAGGTTTAAAAGTTCAGCCTTTGAGTACAATAAATAACTGTTGAGAATACAACCTCAGTCAGACCTATAAGCTCATAGCACTACTGAGACAAGTTATCCCCAAGAAACTTTCTTCCTATAAATACAAAAAACAAAAAAATAAATGTAGATGCATGTTTTAATAGTAACAACAAACTAGAGTCTATTTTTTTCTTTTCAATTCTATTTTAACTTAAACTCTTTTTAGGGAGTCATACATACGCCTTGAAATATATTGCTATGACTCTATTTTTGAGCATGGCAGGTAAGCAAATTTATGCAGAATTAGCATGAATGAACCCGTATGCAACATCTGTTCAGCGCAATGTGGCTTTCCTCCAGGGTGAAAATGTCAATGTAGCATAGCAACTTTTTGGAAAAGGAAGAAGTGAACTTTCATTGTTTCTAGGCAGACATAAATATCACAGGCAGTCGCATGACAGACTGATTAATGTACTCAGAAATAAAGGGGAGATAATGGATCACTCTTATCATATGACCAGTGTTGCACATTCTTTCCTAATTTTCTGGATGGGCCAAACATATTTTTTTCTCTTTCATACTGAAGGATCAACTCAGTTATTCCTCATGAGCACTGAGCTCTAAAGAATGTGATGTTACTGTAGGAGACTCTATTGTAGAGGATGTTGAAGTTCTACAGGTCAGATGTGGTTGTGAGTTCAAGAAACAGTAGGATTTTCAGGTAGTTTTCATATGCATTTATAATATTTCATATAGATTCATCTTTATATATATCTAAGAATGCAAATAAATATGTGTGTATGTATAGATATATACTTTCATTCCTTCTATTTTCTAGCTTTCCATCCTTTCTTTTCATCCTTATTTCCTTCATCCCTTTTTAAAACTTCCATTCTGATATTTTGGCACAATATGGAACATATGGCCTCCATTTCTTTATAATGATTTGCCTTTATCCTTGCAAGTCAAACTACGTTTGCTTTCTTTTCTCTTGACAATAGTCAGTGAGATACTGTGTTCACAATTACTGGTCCTAGGAAAGCTACTATTCAGCAAACTCAGAGGAAAAACAATGTCTACTATTTTGCTAAGGATGATCAGCAATAATAATGACCTTTTACAGTATATTTCCTTTCCCCTTCAGAAACAGCATCTTTTCAAAAGGCGCTTATGTGATGCAGGAAGCTGTACTTTGGAGCTCAGCTTCAAAGAGTTTTGCGGATCTCATAAAGGCAAGAGTTTGGCGCAACAGAGAAATAACTTAAAGAAGAGCAGAGGGTAATGCATCTTCCTGCCAGAATAAGAAAAATACATGAAACACAACCTCTGATTATGATTCTAAAAATCCTAATGCATCTTCCCTGGCATAGAATTGGAGATGAATGCAGCAAGCAGCACTTTTTGTGTGGCACAATCTCAAAGCGTGCCTCCAAAAAGCCACTGTTTTGCAGAATGAGACTGACGTTTTTCTCTTGTCATGTGAATTGAGGAATGCCATTTCAGCCTCTATGTATACGTAGCAAACTATTCACCCCTTCGTGTGCATGATACTTCAGTACCCAGGGTTACCCCTCTCCTTATCTATTTTGATTATGTAAACCAAAAGCTTTCAATATTTGTTGACAGTGTAATGATGTGTGTGTGTGTGTGTGTGTGTGTGTTTGTGTGTGTGTGTGTGTGTGTGTGTGTGTCCTGGGTCATGGTCTGGAGAATTCATGAGGAAATGTAACATCTTGTATTGTTAAATTATGAAGAAGATCATAATTTTGGCAGGTACCAAAAGGACATATATTAAAGCGACTACATCTGAAATTATTTGAGCATTAAAAAGTGATTGTAAACCTTCATAGCTTTTTAATTAAAATTTAAAATTATGAGTTCATTGTAAAAATAAATGAATAAATAGTCAAAAATAAAAAGCTTTCTCACAAAGGAATAGCCTCTAATACATGTGAAAAGATGGATGGAATTATAAAGTCATTTGAAAATCATAATGGTATTTCTAGATTCAGGCAAAACTAATCACCAGTTGAGAAAATCATTGGGTAAAAAGGTATTTCTTAATGACAAAGGAAAAGTGGTAACTTTACAGATGTAAAAACCAAGCAAATATCACCTTAACTAAGAGATCAAAGTTAAGATCACCAGCAATGGGACAAATTGTTATCATGACGTTCTGACATGAAGTACTCAGAATAAAACAATTTTACAAAAAAGAGGGAACATTGAACAAATCTAAATTGAGATACATACACCACAAAAAACAATTGTCCTGTACTTTTTTTTTTAAAGAGTAGTTTATTGATTTATTTTTATTTTTTTAGAGAGCGAGAAAGGGAATGGGAGAGAGAAGCAACTATGTGAAAATACAACGTTGATCCCCTGCCTCCTACCTGCCCCCTACTGGGGTTCGAGTTCACAGTCTGGGCATGTAACCTTAACTGGGAATTGAACTGGTGACCTCCTGGTGCACGGGAAGACACACAACCAATGAGCCACCCTGGCCAGGGCTGTCCTGTACTCTGAAATGCATGTTCCTGAAAGACAAAGAAAGAGTGGCAAATTGTTTCAAATTAAAAAGGGCTAAAAATACTTGGCATCTAAATATCACACATAATCCTGGGCCAGCCATTTTTGATTCTTTGCTTCAAAGAATATTATTCCACTTGAATAAATTTAAATGCTAAATTTACTTTCCTCAGGTCTTGCCCCTTTTCAGTCTTCTCCATGGAGCTATCTGAATTGTTCAAGAAAAGCATAAGACAGATCATATCATTCACCTGTGCAAACTATCTAGGGGTAGATTCTATTAAGGAAAATTTCAAACTCTGTATTACAATCACAGTGACTTATTATCCAAATCGGGCACCCTGAGACTGAAAACAGCATTAGTAATAATTGCTATAGCCTAAACCGGTTTGGCTCAGTGGATAGAGCATCGGCCTGCAGACTGAAAGGTCCCAGGTTCAATTCCGGTCAAGGGCATGTATCTTGGTTATGGGTACATTCCCAGTGGGCAGTGTGCAAGAGGCAGCTGGTCGATGTTTCTCTCTCATTGATGTTTCTAACTCTCTATCCCTCTCTCTTCCTCTCTGTAAAAAATCAATAAAATATATTTTAAAAATAAATAATTGCTACAGAACACTGACATAAGCTGGAGTATATGGTCATCAAATCTTCTGTGGCTCCCATTACTCCTTTGAGCTTATTGTCCTCTCCTAATTGTGCTGCTATAGTCACATGGGCTTTCTTCCCTCCATGAGAAATCCAAGGGACTTTCCCTGCCTACAATTCTCTCCCCATGAATTTACTCATGGTTCACTTTTTTATTTCCTTGAAGTCCATACTCCAAAGTCACTTTCTCAGTGATGCCTTCTCTGACGGTCTTAATTAAAAGTTTAGTATCCCCCCTCCAATATTTCATACCTCCCTTCTCTGCCTTATTGTAGGAATTCATTGATAACAGAATAGTACATATTTTAATGATTTATATTGCTTAATGTCTGTATTCCATATAAGAATACAAGATAGCTGAAGGCAAGTGTTCTTGTTTGTTGAGAATTCTCATATATATAACCTAGCACCTACAAGAACTTCTAGCACTTGATAGGCAGCTAATAAATATTTCTTGAAAAAAATTAAAGAATAGTTTATCATTTCAATGAAAATTATTAGGTTTATTGAGTGTTTTTAAAAATTATGAATTATATGAAGAGTCAGCCTAAATCTTTACTACAATGCATATCTTTATTCACAAATAGAATTTCAGAAATTCAACATTTGTTATATTAAAATGACAGCTTATTTTACATATATCAGAGACTTGATAAACTATAAATAGTGAACTCTGGGCAACACTCAGGAAATTTTCACTTTTAGATAGAGTTGAAAGGATGTTATTTTATTGTTTTGTTTGCATTTCACTGATTAATGGCTGGGTTGAATATAATTTTTTCATGTTTTTTGAAACACTTGTTTTCATATTTATATTATAGTCGTGTCTTATGGGTCCACTTTTATTTGGTTTTTAGTGATTTATTTTGTCTAAGAAATCATAAGATTATTCATATGGTGTCTGTTAAATATTAAACATTTTACATTATTCTATCATAGAGAATATGCCACAGCCTTTTACAAAGTTTAGGAAATGGAAAAATGTTTAAAGGATTCAAATGTAAGCTTACTATCCTAATTGTAGATTCGAAGCTGGCATCCTGGATTTAAATTCCTGAAGCAAGCTGACATCCTACATGATTATAATACTTTTGCATCAAATCTTTATTCTTCAGAACCTTCTTTGCATGGTTTATAAAATGGGATGAATTAATGAATTTTAAGTACTTTAGTGTTACATTGTTGTTTATTAACTCTGTAGTGTCTTTAGGGTAATATATAATTACTAGAGGCCTGGTGTACAAATTCATGCACCAGTGGAGTCCCTCAGCGTGGCCTGTGAGATCAGGCCAAAATTGGCTCTCTGACATCCCCTGAGGGGTCCCAGATTGTGAGAGGGCACAGGCCAGGCCAAGAGACCCAACTGGTGCATGATCAGGGCCAGGGAGGGACATAGGAGGTTGACCAGCTGGGGAGGAACTTCAGAAGGCCTCCAGGGCATCTCTGGCCCATCTCACTCAATTTCGATCGGCTGGACACCAGTAGTAAGCTAACCTACCAGTTGGAACATCTGCCCACTGGTGGTCAGTCCACATCATAAAGAGCAGTTTAGTGGCCTTAACATACCATTAGCATATTATGCTTTGATTGGTTGAATGGAAGACCGGACACTTAGCATATTAGGCTATTATATAAGAGTAGGTTTTATTTTTATTGGTCACCATTTTTGTCCAGTAATCACATATTCCTACATATTTGCAGTGATGGAGTATATTCAATTTTATATCATCTGTTTTACTTAACAGCATATCATCAATAAGTTTAATGTTGCAACATAATATGCATAATTTTAATTTTTATGAAATGCATATTATTTTATCCAATGATTATATCATAACTTATTCAAATATTAGACAAGTACTGTATAACTAATTAAACCACTTTTTAACATAAAAATCTGGTAGATTGAGAGAGGCCTGCCCATCAACTCATGATTAGTATATTCACAAAGCCTATCAAGAAAGCATGATTGGAAGGATGTCAAAAATTTTAAATAAAGCAGTAAGAAAATCAGGCTTACATTTGTGGATATGCAAAACACAGTTTATTCTTGCATTATTTATTAAAATTATTATATTATTTATTTGTATTATAACTATAAATCTGCTTTGCCCACCCTAGTATATTCATTCTCTTTGACCCAGCAATTCCAAATCTAGGAATCTCTTCTAATGAAATCATCATAAATGAGGACAATGATTTATGTATAGAAATTTTATCATGACATTATTTATGGCAGCAAGCCACTGGAAGCAATCCAAATGTCTTACAATGAACGATGGTGCAGCTATAAGAATAAAGAGTAGGCAGCTTGTATAAAGTATACTGGTGAAGAATCTTAAAGAGGTGGGAAATATTCATAATATGTTAAAAGAAAAACAGAACTGATTTTATATTTGTAAAATTATAACATGTACATAAAATACACATATAAGCAAGAAAAATAAGCCGAATTATCTCTGAATAGAGGAATTAATTACAGGGGATTTCCCCCCCCCCATTTTCCCATATCTTCTACAATATATATAAACTAAGTGGCCAGATTATTATGATCTCTGAACACATAATAATCTGGCCACTCAGTATATATCCTATATAATAAAAGGCTAATATGCATATTGTCCCCTTGACTAGGAGTTCGACTCACAGGCAGGCCAGCCAACCACCCATGTCTCCACCCCCTGGCCAGGCTGGCTGGATCCCACCCATGCATGAATTCATGAACCAGGCCTCTAATGTATATATATACTGAGTGGCCAGATTATTATGCATTCAAACATCATAATAAACTGGCTACTCAGTGTATCTCACTTTAAAAATAATTTTTAAAGGGCAGGAGAGCTACTGTTAAATTACTAATGGATACATCTATGTTTAGGTGGGGTATTTTGAATCACTTGACATTGATGGCAGGACACCTTTGTTGGTGAGCATGATACTGCATCCCAAAGGCAATTCAAGGCCACCTCCAACTAGTTTCAGCATCGCTCAGCTCTGTGGAAAATCTCCAAATTGCAGTGTTGTGGAAGGAGAAGAGAGTTAAAGTCTTATGAAGTTACAGACTAATGAGCAGTAGCAGCAGGTTCATCCACAATCCAATTACTTTGAAAGTAAATGTTCCATATCTAGTTAGTGATATTGTTTAATATTTAATCCTGTGAAACCAAAGCAGGAACATTACAGTTCTATAACAAACCCTGGAAGCATGAAAATAAACTATAAAGGTCGTAGATCTTCTTCAGGAAAGAAAAACCCCATAGAAACTACTTTTGTACAGACTGCACATGTGCTGTTACAACAGGATAAATGGAAATTGACTGCATTCTTTTTTTTTTCCTTCTGACCAAAATAATTAAAACTTGGTTACGTTTGTTATAGTCTCTACAACTGTCTCCTCAGATGCTGTGATCTTGACAGCCTATTTAAAAATGAGTATTATTTAAGGTCACATAGTTTTGAACTTCAACTTATTAAAATGTTCCTCATAAAAATATAGTAGAAAGAGGAACCTTTAAATTCATTATTATAATGATGACCACTTCCTACTTCTCCTGACTCTTTACGCTAGAGAATCTGAGACCTCCAAATTATGAGCTCAGCCTCATCAACGACTTAAACCAATGCTCACACTGAAAGCAGAACACAGTAAGCCCTCCCACCACCAATGATAGAATTTGGAACTATCAGTTCTATTCTTATTCCAAAACTAGAGACCCATTGCACAAAGCGTTTTGAGCAATAGTCCTTCTTTCCCTTGGCTGCCGCATTGGTTTTCCTCCAGCACCCGGGACCCAGGCCTTGGCTCTGCTGCTGCCTTCATTCTTTGCTCTGGGCAGAGCACCGCTCCTGTAGCTCCCCCTGGCCTCCACCTTCCCCCTTGTAGTAGGCCTCCAGCCCCACCTGGCCACTCTGTGCCTGTAAGTGTGCTGCCCAGAGGCCTGGAGTGACTGGGGGGCAGGGACACCACTATCTTTGTTGGGTTAATTTGCATACTCACTCCTGATTGGCTGGTGGGTGTAGCGAAGTGATGGTCAATTTGTATGTTTCTCTTTAATTAGTGTAGATATAGCATATCTGTGGTAGGTCTACTAAGGAATAGCCTGTGAACACAATTGTATATTGTGTTTGTGTATTTATGCTTTGATTCATAATAACTTCTCATGTTATCAAATTGATTTGCATTGGACACAAACTATAAATAAAAAGAAATGACAGCCCATCCTGCATGACTCTGTGGTTGAGCATCCACCTATGAATCAGGAGGTCACAGTTAGAATCCTGGTCAGGGCATATGCCCAGGTTGCAGGCTCCATCCCTAGTATGAGGTGTGCAAGAGGCAGCTGATCAATGATTCTCTCTCATCATTGATGTTTCTATCTTTCCCACTCTCCCTTCCTCTCTGAAATCAACAAAAATACATTAAAAAAATAAAAGAAATGACAGCTGCTGACTGTAATAGACTCTTTCCTTCGGAATTTTCAAATTTGAACTTCAGCTGAGGCACTGTCACTTACATGGTCAAAATAAAGTAATGTGACACACAAGGCTGTCAACAAGAAGAGGTTATAGCACTGTAGATAATGTCCATGTCCCACCCACATCATTAGTCATTCTCATTTCCATGCTGGCTCAACCTCCTTGATAACAATAAGATATTCTTGCCTACAATTTTCTTGGCCTCTAGGTCCCTCTCTGCACATGTGTGGCAGGTCAAAAGGCATGATGAATTAACATTCAATGACTGACAGGAGCAGGTAAGCTAAACACCCTGGTTCCTTCAGTCTTTGGGTGGACTATAATGGAGCTGTAGAATCTATACCATCTCCTTGACCTCCAGTTGATTATCTTTCCTCCTTCCCTGTTTTGTTTTCCTTTAATCTCCTACAAGAGCCTTCAGGAAACATCTTCCAAAAAACCACATGTATTTCAAATATACTACTGTGTTTTTTGAGGAATCCAAATAAAACATTAAGGAATATAGAGTAAGACAATTTTAGGAAATAAAACAATTAATCAATGGGACAAAGAGATCAGAAGTAGAGATTCCTGATGATACCTGACTTATCCACCAATCCTGGCCTACTTCTGAAACTTAGTCACTTTTTTTTTCTATTCTATGAACAACACGAGTTGCTTCCATTACCTACTTTTTCCTACCAGTTAAAAAATTAGTCTGATTTTTTAATGCCAGAGAATCCAAATCTAAACTATATCCCTGTGGTAGGCTGAATAATACTACCCAGGAAATATCCATATCTTAATTCCTAGAACCTGTGAATGTGGGGGGAAAAAGACTTTGGAAATACTATTAAAGATTTCAAGTTACAAATATTTTATACTATATAATATATAATACAAAATTTTGTGTATTTTGAACATTTTGAAAAAATATTTTTTTAAACAGAGAGTATGTTTAGGGATAGGCATGATGTTTACCCACCTCTATGCTACACTGTCTACCCACGCTTTGAAAGTACTAGTAAAAAAAAAATCTTTGCCCTAACCGGTTTGGCTCAGTGGATAGAGCCTCAGGCTGCGGACTGAAGTGTCCCAGGTTTGATTCCGGTCAAGGGCATGTACCTTGGTTGCAGGCACATCCCCAGTGGAAGGTGTGTAGCAGGCAGCTGATTGATGTTTCTCTTTCATTGATGTTGCTAACTCTCTACTCCTCTCCCTTCCTCTCTGTAAAAAATCAATAAAATATATTTTTAAAAAATATTTAAGGATAGATAGAGCTTCACAAATACCATGCTCAGCTACAAATGAATTGTAAATACAATAAAAGAGACGGGGGATAATTAAATTCAGGATTTTGCAATACTGGTAGAAGATTATCTTCCTGTATCCATGTAGTCTCTAAATGAAATAGAATGTATCCTTTTAAGAGGGAGGCCTAGAGGGATTTGGTCACACACAAGAGGCCAGAGAAGATATTGAAGTGATGTGGATACAGGCCAAGGAGTTTGGGCAGCCATTAGAAACTGGAAGAGGCAAAGACAGATTTCCCCTTAGTCCTGGGAAGGAATGAGGAACGGCTGACACCTTAATTTTTGGTCAAGTGATGCTGATTTTGAACTTCTGAACTCTATATAGAGAGTGTGTACTATAAGAAAATAACTTTCTGTTGGTCAAGCCACCGAATTTGTGGTAATTTATTAGAGTAGCCATAGAAAGCTAACACAGTCACTACTGAGGAGTAAGGCACAAACCCCAGATTTTAGAGACTAGGTATCTAATCCTGTTGGAACTCTAAGTTCCTTCCCTTCTTTTCTGCAACTTCTTTTCCTTCGCTAGCTACTCATTCACTGAAGTCCTAGCCTCAGCCTTGGCTGGATCTCAGGTTAATTGAACGAACCTGAATTTATACCAAACCATGTTAATTTATGAACCATTTGCACAATGACTAGTTTCCTAAAATAAGATCAGACTCCCATAATTTTTACTTTTGCTTGCATTTGTGTCTCTTTTATTCTGTTAAATTCTCTATTATCTTAAATTTACTCTAAAATAAATGGTCATTGGGCACACTGAATAATATATGTGTTTGTTTGTTTTTTAATTTCTGAATTAGTCAATCTGTCAAAGGATTATTCTAATTTGTATATGTAAACAATTGAAAGACTCTAGAAACAGTGTTTTAGGTACATTATTTATTAATGTAAATAAATTGTATTTCACTTTGTTACTCGCTTACTATCCTATATAATAAACGACTAATATACAAATAGATCAAATGGCCAAACAACCAAACAACAGATCACTATAACATGCACTGACCACCAGGAGGCACGAGTGGAACATGGTTGGCATCAGCCATGGCAGGATGGTGGAGGAGGTGAGCAGGGGCACCAGACCAAACTGGGGTGTGGTCGCTGTCATCAGGGCAAGCCTCTGGTGGATACTGAAAATTCTTTGCCCCGTGTGCCGCAGTCCCACCCAGTGCTCACACCCACTGCCAGTGCCAGCCCTGCTTGCACCCGCAAACAGCACCAGAGCCACAGCTCACACCTGCTGTCAGCACCCGGTGCCCGGTGCTAATCCGTCAGTGGATGCGAGCAATGGCGGTCTGTCCCCACTCCTGAGGGCTTTCCACTTCCCCCTGCTCCTGAGGGGCAACAGGGGCAGCAGCTGCCACTTGCACCTGCTGATGTCACTGGCCCTTCTCGCACCCACTGCTGGTGCTGGCCCCAATTGCTTTGTGCTGTCAGGAGGTGTGAGTGGGGCCAGTACTGTGAGCACATGGGAGCAGTGGCAGTGGGAGCAGGGCTGCTGGCACACAGGGGACCAGGGGCCACAGCAGGAGGGGCTGAGACCTGCTCCTATGCCCACCACAGCCTCACAGTTCCTTTCAAGGTGCATGAATTCATGCACTGGGCCCCTAGTTTTACTATAAACATGCAAAATAAATTCCTTTTAAGCAAGCTGGACATAAAGAAAGTTGGATTTAGGACTAATGGCTTTATGAGTCTTTTGTGACTCATATTTCTACTTGGGAATTTCTCTAACTTATTATAGTAAGGGGTAGCAAGAAGGTTAGAAGAATTTGAACGTTGCTTAATCATTTGTTACCTGTAAAAAGCTAGAATATTTACTAAGTCATTCTGTTTCCTCATCAGTAAAGTTTATATAAATTTCCCTGCCATATATAGTTTCTATAAGGATCAAACTAGTTAATTTAGAATGGATAGAGTGCCACATATAAAATTAGAACTCCTAAATAATGTGATATGCTAAACTTGAGATAGATGTGAAATTGGTATCATAAAGATACTTCCCCTGGTCCATCAGTTTAATCACTGCAGGGGAATTTAGTGTCAGAAAGTGGCATTAAATCTGAAATTTGTGTTTAGTAAACAGAAATTCTGCATGAATATGGCATCATTCATAAAGTATACCTTTAAGAATAAAGTAAATTTTATTTTCATTTTTTAAAATATGTTTTATTGATTTTTCTACAGAGAGAAAGGGAAAGCTATAGAGAGCTAGAAACATCGACGAGAGAGAAACATCCACCAGCTGCCTCCTGCACACCCCCCACCGGGGATGAGCCCGCAACTAAGGTACGTGCCCTTGACCGGAATCGAACGTGGGACCTTTGAGTCTGCAGACTGACGCTCTATCCACTGAGCCAAACCGGTTTCGGCTAAAGTAAATTTTAAATATTAACAACGAAGAACACTTGATGAAGGCCACATTATGCAACTGGCACTATCGTCAGGACAGACATGACCCGACTCTTCAATGGAAGCAGAGTTGAAGTCTGGCATTTGAGCGGTAATGTGAGCATATAGAAATGGCCTCAACCACTTTCTCCACTGCTGCTGAAAACACATCCCTTCCACACCTGTCCTTTGGCCACCAGAATCACAGACTACCTTTGTGACTGCCACCAAATCACCTCCCCTCCTCTCCCCCGCCCCCGCCACCCCACTGCTACCCCACACCCACAGACCTGAAGACACCTTTCCCAGCAGCAGCTCTCCCTCAGGCTCACAGGTCTGCTCACAGGAAATGAACAGACATTCTTGGTAGACTCTTGCCCATCCTGCTCCCTTTCCCTTTCCCAATTTCCCACTTGTCGTTTTACCCAGCTACACACTCGCTGATTCAGAGAACTCTGGCAGCATTTCATGTAGTGAACTGTCCAAATACCCCAGCTTAAATTAATGTCTTCGTCCTCTCTTCTCTTTTATCACTTGAAAATTCCTATTATTGAACTAAGCATGTTATTAAGTGAAAATAAATTAAGACAGTGCCTAGCCAAGATTAGAGGCTCAATGATTGTGTATTGAATGAGCAAATAAACAAGAGTTGAAGCCATTAGAAGAGCTGAGTGCACTGCATTTTCTCATAGCAGCAATGGTATAAATAGTATAAACAGCTTTCTTCGGGAGATAAGTCCCCTAGAACTTATATTTAAGACAAAATATCACAATGAAGTAGGAGAAACATACACTTATTCCATTGTTTTGGACTTATTCTGTTTGAGTTTTACCTCATTGGCTTTGCAAAAGAGCTATGTAAAATAATTAGAGTGGCAGACAGTCTCTCACTCCCCCCCACCAAAGTTCAAGGGTCAAAACAAATGTTATTAAATTCATTTTATAAGTTTTTGTGACAGAGTAGATTTTCTAAGAAGAAGGGGGAAAAAGGTTTATCCTTAGCTTAAAGAACTTCCTTACAACTACATGAAATACATGAATGTTTTAGAGCTAAGAATAAAGATAAACTTATCTTACACTGCACATTTGGTATATAAATATAAACGTATGCATATGCACATATACATATGATCCCCCAAAATATATATATTCTAAACTTGCAATGAAGTTGATCACACTGTCACAGCAGATATTCAGCTAATGACTGAGTTCCAGTTTTTATTAATCATAAGAGAGGTCTAAATTTTTTAGCATTTCATTAATTTTCATAATGTGTGATGCATTAAAACTATTATTTGTCCAAGTGTATCCAACTGTGCCTTACATGTACCAAGGTTAGAGGTCCCAAACACTGATTTAACCTGAAAATTAACTCTCTCCATGAGAATTAACCTCAATTTATGTATTAGTAAGATGAGAGAATAAGGGAAAAAACACATCAGCATTGGTATAAAGGTTAAAAATGAGATAATACCTCTAACATGATAGAAATTAAGTAAACTTTCAGACTACAAATTAAATACTTTGAGATTGGCTTGGTGAGGAAAGAGAGCCTTCAGCAAGTTTGGCTGATTCATTACCCTAATCTCTACCAAATTTGGGAGAATTGTGAATTTGTTGATTTTTAACTGTGTAACACTTGCTTCTTCTCTTTAATATCCATAAGCCCCCATCAGCTATTTATCTAGGCACCTGCACTATTAGTGCAAACCTAAATTTGAGCAAATGTTAGGAGTGAATAATCGAATTGAGCATCCAGGTTGAGTGTGTAATCTGTAGCCTGCAGGCCAAATCCAGCTGGCTGGCCATTTTGTAAATAAAGTTTTATTGAGACACAGCACATTCATTTATTGACATATTGATTATGGCTGCTTTTGCACTACAGAAATCTATGGCCCCAATGGATATTTTTATTTAACTCTTTACAGAATATGTTTGCTGAGTCCTGCTCTACCCAATTCAGGAAAGTAGAGGGATACTATAATGGAGAATGGCTTTATCTGGTTGAAGGAGAAAAATTCTGAATAGGGGTGTGATTTGAATATTCACCAAGGAAGATCAGAATCATTCAGTTTCTTTTTTCTTTTTCTTTTTCTCTTTTTTTTGTAATATATTTTATTGATTTTTCACAGAGAGGAAGGGAGAAGAATAGAGAGCTAGAAATGTCGATGAGAGAGAAACATCTACCAGCTGCCTCCTGCACACCCCCCACCGGGGATTGTGCCCTCAACCAATGTATATGCCCTTAACTAGAATCGAACCTGGGACCTTTCAGTCTGCAGACTGACGCTCTATCCACTCAGCCAAACCAGTTTCAGCACATTCAGTTTCTTGAAACAATTTTTTAGACTGACTATATTTCAGCAGTGGTAAAATGTGACAATTTCCATGAGGGTTATTCAGAAGAGACTTGATTGATTCAGTTTAAAGGATTTCATCATTTAGGCAGCTAAAGTCATAAAGTGGTAATTATTTTAACATAGTCAAATTATGTTTACTATTCATGCCTTCTCTACAAGTTAGGATAATCATGATTGTCAAAAATCAGTTAACTAGGCAATAATAATAATTTATGAGAAAGAGTTCTAATACTGCAATCATAGCTTTACAATCAAAGTGGTAGTTTATTATAAGACATTCTTATTTCAAGAGGTATTATTTAGTTGCTATTTGCAATACAGATAGAAAAATAAATATATAAAAGTAATACATCACTAACATGTGCTCTGATTCCTCTTTCACTAGCTATCCTGGGATTAAAACCAAAGAACTGAGCAATTGTGACCCTAGTTTAATATCTTTTATGTGCTAAATTCTCAACAAATATTTTATTGAGGCAATATGTCAGATTTATTGCAGTTGGTCTAGGTATCTGGTTCAGGGTAGGTTTCCTAACATTTTCTATGGGAGAATTTTAATAATATACATATTTCTAAATATAATACAAAAGAGCACAAAAAGAAAAGAGGGAAATAATATATAACCCTCCATATAGAGGGATAATTACTGTCACATTTTTATCTGAGCAAGTTTAACATTTCTTTGTTTCTCTCTGACTTTTCCTTAATATCTGTTGTGCAAACACTGTCTCTGTGTTGTTGCTGTTGTTTTTCAATTACACTATATTGTCTAAAAATACACTTATACACCACTGATATTTAGTATTCCAAGACAGAAATATATTTATTTTTGAACTCCCCATTATAACATATAGCAATCATATAATGTGTTCATTTTTTGCAGATGTAAATAATGATTGAATATCTGCCAAAGGCTCCTCTGTTGGCATTTCTAGTTTCTTTAATATAACAAATTCCTAAAGCCTAAGTACTGGGTCAAAGTGTATTTACTTATTTATTTGTTTCCTTATGTGTTGTTCCTGTGATAGCTACTAATCCACTTTTCGCTGTTTGACTATAACCTTTGAATGTTACAAATATATCAAAAAGGTCATTCTTATAACACCAGAAACACTGTGCAGACTTATTATTCTCATTTATAATTCAGAAATCCATAGGCCAGAGTTTATACAAGAATATTCTAGAAAATATTCGCTTTCTCTATACCAGGCCTAAAAACTATCTACCCAAATACATAAACTGCTCTATTGGCATAAAAGTGAGGAGTGTATTCCACATTTTTAGCTCTGTGTATCGGAGAGGAGTAATAGCAATATGCAAATACATTATATCTAATATAATGGGAACTGATCTACTGTAGGAATTAAAATCACCGCAGAAATGGATTATCATGATTTCCTAAAGGTTATTATATGGAAGAAGGAATAAAATAAATCATAAATATTACTTTACAGAGAATGAATATTTTTAGCTTGATTTAACTAAAATGGTCTTATGTTTCCTTTAAGGTATTTTTTTTCTAAGATTTATATAGCATTTACACTAAAATGTTTCCAGTACATCTCTAAAGCAAAAGTTGTGCTGATTTTGCACAAAAAGCCAATAAGATTTCTTAATTTTATTTTAAAATAAGCTATTGTATTGCCTATTTAGTAAAGTAGCCAAGTTCCAGATTGCTTTATATATGAAACAGAGGCTGGTGTGTATCCTATAAATTAGGTAATGAAATTGCCTATTGTATAAAACAAGCTACTTCCCTCTAATCAGTCTGCCTTACCTTACATATTTATGAGAGTTATAAAAAGTTGAGATGGATATACCTTCAAAAATTATATAAACAAGGAGAGATTTTTATTTGTAATACTTAATCACTGAAAAACTAACCATTAGGTTATTGATATAATAATCATCACTTTAGAAAATAGGTCTCAAAACATTTACAAATGAGCATCATTTGTCCAAGTGAAAATCATGACCTGTAGTAAAAACTGTGATGAATTATTATTTTGTTCACCTAAAAAATGACAATGCTTTCTCACTTATCATCTCTCCCCCATACCGCACTTGTCCCATTCTATTCTTAAGGAAGGTTACCATAGGGGAAAAACTGTGTCCAGGCTATATGATATATCTAGAGGAACCAAAATCCAGTCTCAGAGTAGTCAATAGACCTGAGTGGTCCCCCAAAGACAAGCTGAGTGCAATAATGAAAATAAAGTACTATAAGTACTTATTCCTCCAACAATATTTATTTTGCTATTGTGTACATTCTACACACTTAGCCTCACAACTTCTATGTTCCATAAAGGACTGTCAGTTTGGTTCACATTTTCCCCAGACATTTAGACAATGGACAATGTATCAATGTTTGGAGAGCTTTGTGTCTAAACCTGCTTAGAGGCTGGGTGTGGGGTAGAGTGCTAAATTATATGGTCTCCCATATTCCTAAGGCACAAATATGTCCTTAAAACTTTTATAGGCTATATGCAGGGTGAGAAATAGTTTGTTAATAAGACCAAGATTTGTAGTTATTTACATTCATCAACTCATATAAACCCGGTACAACCTGTGAAATAAGTACAGATTTTATCTGCATTTTCCTAATAAGGCAATTGACTCCAGAGTATAAAGTGCCAGAATTAAACCCATACTGTATCACTTAGAAAAACAAAATATACACTTACAATAACAATAGTTACAAAAAAGACATTTACCAGTTCTCACAGTTCTGAAGAGACTTGCAAATGCACTACACGGATCCCTTTTAATCCTCACAACAATCTTTCTATGCGGGTACTAATACTATCTTCATCTTACTGATTAAAAAGACACAAAACAGAAATGTCAAATATTACACCCACTGCCACGTATCTGTGAAACAACAAAGCTAAAGGAAAACACAGGCAGTCCTTCATTTTGTGGCCAAGAAAAATAGTTTATTTCATACTAGAGGCCCAGTGCACAGAAGTTGTGTACTGGGGAGTGAGGGGGAATGAAGGGGAGGAGTCCTTCAGCCCAGCCTGTATCCTCTCACAGTCTGGGACCCCTCAGGGGATGTTCACAGTCAGACATCCCTCTCGAAGTCTGGGGCTCTCACAGTGCAGGACCCCTTGCTCCTTACTTCCCCCTGCAGGAGAGGCGAGAGAGGCTCCCGCCATCACCGCTGCACTAGCCAGTTGTGAGCGTGGCTTCTGGCTGGCTGAGTGGCATTCCCCCTATGGTGATGCACTGACCATCAGGGGGCAGCTCCTGTGTTGAGCATCTGCCCCCTGGTGATCAATGTGCATCATAGTGAATGGTCATTCTGCCTTTCAGTTGACTTGCATATTAGGGTTTTATTATATAGGATATCTTTAAACTAGAGCAAGGGTCCCACCTCTCATCCCCCCTCCCCAAATAATCTTGGTTATTGTAACATTATTATTTCCTATGTATGAATTTAAAAATCACTTGCTATACTAGTATACACACATTTGTCTTTAAATTTTGTGAAGATTCACTACTCTTTGCAATTATAAATCCATTTTTATTCAGTTCACATTAAGATTTAACATTACTATAATTCAAATATAACCAAGGTATTCACTATGCATCTTTACATTAAAGGCAGTAACAGTAAAGTGATACTTATATTTATATTTTGGAAATCATTAATGAAGGCATCAGCTCAGTGTTGGCAAAAGCTAGTTGTTAGAGTTGCCTAATGCCAGTTAGAACTATATGGAGTTGCCAAAAAATCTGACCAGTCATGACCTACAAAAATGGCCTTTTCCTTTGTTCAGCCTAACACTGAGAATAGAGTTTATGCAAGCTATGGAAGATTTACGACTCAGATGCAGCACATGCAATTCTATCCAAAGCTAAGGTTAATTATGTATGATTATATCTCACCAAATTTCTCCACCAGTTGATTAAACTTCAATAAGTGTAGCTACAATGCTTTCAGCCAATGAATTCCCTGAAATTTATTGAACGTGTGTTGCTGGGAATACAGCACATATAACTGTCAACATTTTACAATCCATAAAGGAAACACACGCTGCGTTCATGAGAACTTCACTAACCAAGAAGAGTCAGGTTTAATAAAAGTGCTCAGGGCTAGGATTTATGTAAGAATTTGCACAAAGCCCAGTGATAGATGGATCCCACGGACCTCTTCAAGGTGCACTGTATAACCTAGTGAAGGTTTCATTTTGAAGAGAAAACTAAGTCTTGAACTAAAAAAGCAGAGGCTGTTAAAAAGAGTAATGGGCAGTCGTAGCAATAATTCACATAACCGTCCAACACATGACATATATTCCTTTTAATTAAATCGTGGCAGAATGCAGGAATTTGGTAATCTGTCTCATAATGCTCATAAGATCAGTAGCAATAAACTTCGCTAAATACAAAGTTTGAGAAAACGCTGTGCAGCAGATGGTGACTATGAGCCTAAAGTCTCTCCCAGAGCTGCAAACAGTTCCATCTGGTGCTCTGCTGATTTCTTTTCTGTTCGTTGGTATCAAATTTAACAGGGGGATCACCCTTTACATTCTAATTTTACACCCTGGCCACCATGGTGGGAGCTCTTATTCCCCTCAATGTACACTTGTTCGATTTAATAGGAATTTTGTTCTTCCTTTAACAAAAAAAAAAAAGAAGAAAGAGAGAAAGAAAGAAAGAAAGAAAGAAAGAAAGAAAGAAAGAAAGAAAGAAAGGAAGGAAGGAAGGAAGGAAGGAAGGAAGGAAGGAAGGAAGGAAGGAAGGAAGGAAGGAAGGAAGGAGAGAGAGAGAGAGAGAGAGAGAGAGAGAGAGAGAGAGAGAGAGAGAGAGAGAGAGAGAGAGAGAGGGAGGGAGGAAGGAAGGAAGGAAGGAAGGAAGGAAGGAAGGAAGGAAGGAAGGAAGGAAGGAAGGAAGAAGGAAGAAAGGAAGGAAGGAAGAACAGCTGGAGACATCCACTCTTCCGTTCATGACGGAGTAAGAGGAACTAGGTTTGCCTTTCTGTTTGAAATGAACGAAAACACCATGTTACATAGATGAACAACACTTTTGCAGACATGGGGCATCAGGAAGAAGAGGATGGACCTCTAAGAAATGAAAAGTAGAAATCTAACATTTCCCCAGCTTACTGCTATAACAGAGTTTCCGGCAGAAGGCAGAGAGGGAAAGCCTCCATGAAGATCAGCAGACCTCCTGAGTGAAGGACAGAGACCTGAGAATCTGGGAAAACAAGGAAAATGGAGCTGACAGGAAAAAGTGTCAGAAAAGAGAGAGCAGTACAGAAAGAGAACTCTCGGTGTCTGCAAAGGGATCTCATCAAGATTGCAGAAGTGTTGATCAGCAAATCTGGGTGAGGAAACCCCAGTGACCTGGGAAAAGATTTAAGGAAACAGTGCCTAGTTAGTACTCACACCAGCTTAGAAATAATGCCTAGTTATTTCCACAAGTCAATGGGAATACATGTGATTCATATGGCTTTGGATGGATTGCATAGAAGTATGTATTAAACAATCGTAAAAATAAAATCAAAAAAGTCAAAGTGTTTTCAGATAACTACTTTCCAGATTAAAGCTCAAGAATATTTATAGAATTAAAAGGATTTCCAGAACTCAAATACATAAAGATCCTAATGTATGCTATACAAATAAAAATTAGTAGGAATACAAGGAAGCAGGAAAATAATAACAAAATCCAATCAATTAAAACTGGCTGATATAAATATCAAAATAGGGATTAAATTTACCCTCATATGTTCAAAAAGTCAGAGACAAGCAATCAGAGAGCAAGTTTTCTCTCTTGGAGCAATTTAAAAACTCTACAGAATTGACAAAACTAATCATGTGACACTGAAAATCAAGCAAGGTATACAAAAATATGAGAAATGTTTGTGTTTTTAAACCATTGTTTAAAGAACAATGAGCCAAAACTGGTTTGGCTCCGTGAATAGAGAGTCAACATGAGGACTGAAAGGTCCCAGGTTTAATTCCAGTCAAAGTCATGTACCTTGGTTGCGGGAACATCCCCAGGAGGAGGAGTGCAGGAGGCAGCTGATCTAAGTTTCTCATCGATGTTTCTAACTCTATCCCTCTTCCTTCCTCTCTCTGTAAAAAATAAATAAAATATATTTTTAAAAAGAAGAAGAACAATGAGAATCTCTGTCATTCTTATCTAAAGCTATACTTCAAATTTTCTCAGTATGGTTGGTAAGGAGATTTACCACACTGGAACTAGAATGAAGACTAGCATCTTTTATGCAAAATGGAATGAAACTCACTAAATGTGAAGGTGTACATGATATTTATGCTCAGTGACATTGTCTATGGATCAATAGAAATGATGTAATCTCATACATATATCCAAATAGGAAAACTGTTTTCAAATGACTAGAGACTCAAGACTCTAGGAACTTTATCAATTATGTCATCATACATATAATGGGAGCCAAGAAGAAGAGGAACAAAGATGTGTTTTACAAAAAATATTTGAAGAAAGAATGGCTGAAAACTACTAAATTCAGTAAAAAATATTTATCTAAATTTCCAGGAAAATAAAATAAAATTAAAAAAAAAACCTGGATAACTACAAAGAGATATTCTCATAGATATATTATAAGTAAAAATTTGAAAGCAAAAAAAGCAAAGAAATTGTTTTGAAGTCCTCAAGAGAAAAACAAAAGACTAATGTTCAAGGAACCCATATTAAACATCTGACTTCTTATCAGAAACAAGAATGCTAGAAATTATTGGAATGAAAAATTGAAAGTAGTATAAGAGAGGCTGGGAGTCAACCAAATATTTTATATCCAGCCAAACTATTTTTCAAAAGTAATGATGAAATAAAGATATTTCCCAAACAACAAAGAATGAGAGAATTCATTATTTCCAGGCCTGCTTTAAAATGACTCCAGATATCAATCAGAAAAGGCACCAGGTGATTGCTCAAATCTGCAAGAAAAAATAAAGATCAATATTAGTGTTTTTTATTTACTTTAACTTAAAAGACTAAACAGATATAAAATTTCTTAGTTTTTACTTTTATTTTCTTAATAGACACAATGTTGTACACAGCAATTTTATATAACATTGTGTTTTTGTGCTTCTAATGGCAGTGATAGAATAAAAGATATGGAAGAAACTGGAGCTATACTTGAGAAAAGTCTGTATATTTTATCAGAAATAATTATTCATTTATAGTAGTTTGTGATAAGATACATGCATGCCATAATGCCATATCTAAAAGAAAATAAAAACACAGTAAAAATTAAATCAACAGATTAACTGAACTGATAAGCAAAAATTACTTTAAGATATTGATTTTATTACTGACAAAAATGAGAGGGGAATGGCCACAGGCTAGAAGGATTACAGTGGCCATAAGGAAAATTTTGGGATTGATAGATATATTCATTATTTTAATTATTGTGATGGTTTCATATATATGTTAAAACTTATCTATTACTACACTTTAAATATGTATCTTATGTTAACTATATCTCAATAAAGCTGTTAAAATACAGAGTCCAGCTAGAGTTTCACACTATATACTGAATTCAAGAGGTGAGATATAATGTGGATTTCAGTCATAACATACTAGTATTTTTTAGCTGCTGCGCCTGAACACTTAAAGGCTTTCTTTAACTCAGGCACAGACATAATTAAGAATCAACACTTAAGGGTAAATGGAGAAAAAATGGGACATCTGAAATACTTTCAACAATAAAGATGATTTTTTAAAAAAAAAAAAGTATCAATCTTCTTGATTCAATTGAGAAGTGTCTTTCTTCAAAGCTGAGTCCAACCTTCCTAGCAAGAGTAAAACCTTTTTTGGAGCAGTGACTAGAAGCATGAGAGACTGGAAACACAGGCTTTATTTTCTTGCCTGTTTTCCACATCTTTGGTAAATTTAAAGGAAGCTCTCATATTAAGCATGCAGTTTGATGAATGAAGAGAAAATATTGGACTATGTTTATCTGAGTTGAGAACTTTAAAGGAGTCATGAAATGAAATTTGGTATGAAATGAAAGAGATGAAATGTGTAGAACATTGTAATTAGAACTCTGTGCTCTCTTTAAAGCTCTGTTAATAAATGTCTATCTTTGTTTTATGTATATTTTTATGGATTTCAGAGAGGAAGGGAGAGGGAAGAGATAGAAACATCAATAAGAAAGAATCATTGATTGGCTATCTCCTGCACACCCCCTATTGGGGATTGAGTCCACAACCCAAGCATGTGCCCTGACCTGGAATCAAACCCAGAACCTTCAGTCTGCAGACAGACACTCTATCCACTGAGCCAAACCAGCTAGGGCAATAAATGACTATCTTTAAGAAAAAATATATATTTTTTTCTAATTCTTTTCCTTATATATAAAAAGAGAACTTATATCAGAACTTGGCTAGAAATACTATTTGTAAAGGAATCCAGAATGCGAATGCTGTATTTTTACTCTCCTGTTAATGAAAATTTTTATATGAGCAAGGTTTTATTTTTCAATTTTTATTAAATTGTTTTTCTAGAGTTTGTTTATGTGATGCATTTCATTATTTTAGACACACTTTTTGGCTGAATAAACCTGGGGGTATATAAGTTGTCAAAAAACTACTTCTCTAAAATAAATAAATGAACATAAAACATTTTAGAACTTGAAATACTAAAGAAACTTTAATATTTAATTGTCAAGAAAATATAAAGGAAAAAAGATACACTTGTCTCTGGTTGCTTTTGCAGAATTGAATAACAGAATTGAATGGCAGAATTGAATAGTTACAGAGATTATATGCCCTGGAAAAAATAACTTTGTTTTTAAAATAATATAATGACTTAAAAGGAATAGTTTTTGGTATTTTAGTTATATTTAATATGAAATTATATAGTCTAAAGTGATATGATATTGGTTATACATTTTTTCATGAATATTTTAGGGAAAGGTTTTAATGGAGTTATATTATTTATATTTGTTATAATCTAATCTGCCTAAGGATATCTATAATATATTGTATAAATATATTTGGGTTGACAATTGAATCACCTCATTTTTCAATGCCATGGCAAAATTATTCCAAGAAGAAAGTCTTTTCATGGAAATCTACCCTCAACACAACATCAAGTGGAAGCAAATAAACTTCATTGAGTGTACCGGATTACAAAATCCTGCCAACTCTCTCATTTCAAGTGTTGAGACAGTAAACTAGACCATTTTGACAGTCGGAGTGGTTGAAACCCATATAATTTTCTGTGAACCTAAACAATCTACTCTGATTCCAATAGGACTTTCACTACCTAGAATATCACAAAATATTATAGCAATACAAAACTTTGATTTTGTTGAGATGTTAAAAACTTTTTTTTATGTCATGTTGCTTAATGTCCAGTATCTCTGAATAAGGAAGCAATGCTTTCTCAAGATTTAATTCTTAAGCATTTCCATTTCTTGCTATTTTTTAAAACACTATCAGGCAATATGTTTCTGAGATATTATTACTCTGTCGAACTTTCACAGAATGCTGTTATTCTAACACAGTGTAAAAATCTTTCACCACAACAAGAGTAAACATGTTTAATTGATGCAAAATATCAATAGCATCCAGCCACATTCTTCCAAAAACTATTTTTCACAGTAAATATTTGATCCAGGATATTTTGAAATTAAATAAAATAGAGACACACATGTAGTTCACTCCTTGCCAGAAACTAGAATAAAATAGGATCATGATATTTAAAGAGAGCTATGATATTTTGGGAGCCCATTTTTTTTTTTTCCTATTGAGTATGAATAACATTTTTAAATGTGCTTAAATAAAGACATTACTCCACTTTTGACATTTTTACTGTTCATCTACTTTATATAAAAGAGACTAGTCCTTTATGGTATCTTGGCCATTGTGTAGCCAAACCATTAGTCTTAGCCAATGTGGTATTATATGTTGTCCTAGTAAATATTTCAACTGATTAGGTTAGTGTATTTCACTTTTATTTGTCCTTATTAATTTCCTTCACATTTGGAGATATTAATTCAGGAAAAAGTTTGAATATTATAAAGATAATTTGGTGGCTGTTGCCTCTTACCCAATTACGGTAGACATCTTTTGCATGTATGCCCACTCCAAAATGAACCTCTCTACTTCGTAATAGTCATTAATCCTCAAGATTTGAGTTTGTCTACCAAGTTTGCTCTACTGCTCCAATTCCATTAACCACAGGAGTTTGGACGAGAAAGGATAGCTGATGCAACCTGAAACTCATGAAAGAAATTTGGCATTGGATTATAAATGCTAAATAGGAGGTCATGTAAAGTTCAGAGTAGAAGACCAATAGTGAGAATAGAGAAAACAAGATAATCAGTCTACAAAGAATGAATAAGATACAAGACAGAACAAGTGGCACCTGAGAGAGGACTTACCTAAGGTCCCAGCAATTTGGGGGCCTCGACCCTGTGTGCCTTGGCTTTACTCTTTCTACTTGTTTTTGTGAGCTAAACCTGTATCTTTGTAAGGTGAAGTATTATAAGGTCTTGAGATTGCATTAATAAAAAATAAATATAAGAAAGCGATATACTGCTTATTATTTACCAGGCACTGTTTGAAGAAGTTTATGCATATTTATTCATTTGCAACCACTATGACATATTATTATTATTATTATTATTATTATTATTAATTATTTATTGTTGAAAGTATTATATATGTCTCCTTTTGTTTCCATTGACCTCTCCCCTCCTGCTCCTGCCCCCCAGCACAGGCCCTCACCCTCCTACTGTCTGTGTCCATTAGTTATGCTAACATGGATGCATACAAGTCCTTTAGTTGATCACTTAAGCAAGCCCCCCTACCCACCCCCCCGCCCCTTCAGCCTTCCCTCTGCGGTTTGACGGCCGGTTCTCATTCATAGGTGAGGATACCTAGGGATAGAGAGGTTATATGTTTTACCCATAACTTATGCCTTTTTTATATAAGACAGTTGAATAGAATGTATTGAAAGTATTAGGTCTAGTAATAATTAATGTCGTTTTCTAATACTTTTTAAATCGAACTTATTTAAACAATACAACAAAATTTAATCAACAATATAGTTGCCGTTGTTTTCTACTACTTGTGCCCAATGCTCAGGAAGCATTTTAATCCCTCTGTTGTAAAATTCTTGTGATTTTGATGCAAAAAATTCGGTCAATGCATTTTTGAGGCATTCTTCATTATTAAATTTTTTTCCAAGAAGAAAGTTTTGCAAAGAACGAAACAAATGGTAAAATCGAAAGGGGCAATATCAGGAGAATATGCAGGTTGAGGGAGAACTTCCCATTCCAACTGGCGCAGTTTTTCAGCAGTGATTCTTGCAGTATGCGGTCGAGCGTTATCGTGGTGAAGAATTACGCCCTTCTGATTAATCAGCGCGGGTTCTTTTTCTCTTAAAGCTTGGGCTAACCTTTCCATTTGGGCACTATACACTGCACTTGTAATGGTTTGGTTAGATGGTAAAAGTTCATAATGAAGAATTCCTTTAAAATTCCACCAAACACACAACATCACTTTTTTCGCATGCAAGTCAGGTTTTGGCGTGGACTGCGGAGCCTCATTTTTGTCCAACCATTGAGGCCGCCTTTTCAAATTAACATACAGCACCCATTGTTCATCTCCGGTAACAATTTGCTCTGAAAGCGGCAAACGGTTTTGACGAGAGAGGAGCGAACTGCAAATTGTGACTCTTTGATTATGGTTGTTGTCGGTCAACTCATGAGGAACCCATTTTCCAAACTTTTGGACTTTGCCAAGTGCACGCAATTGATTGGAAATTGTTTTTTGTGAACAATTTAAAGTTGTCGCAAGCTCTTGTTGGGTAATTTGAGGATTTTGCACCAAAAGAGCTTGAAGAGCTTCTTGATCAAAATTGGACACACGGCCTCGACCACTCTTGTCATCTAACGAAAAATTTCCCTCGCGAAATTTCTCAAACCAACGCTGGCATTTTCTGGTGCTAACTGCATCTTGACCAAGAGCACTACAGATGTTTTTTGCAGCCTCACTTGCTTTTCTTCCTAATTGGAACTCATAAAGCATGCAGTACCGAATATGCTCTTCATCCGCCATCTTCTTAGCCCTAGTTTTGCAACAAAAACCAAACCAAACACAAAATTTTTCAAGCAAAACTTGTTAACTGCACTTCACACATTCTGTAGATACCACGTGTTTGAAGGTTATGTCAATACAAGTCAACGCCAAGCAAGATTTTAAACGAATGTTTAAAAACGACATTAATTATTACTAGACTATAATAATTTATTTAAATTCATAAAAACCTTTCTTCTTGCTCAGTTATACAAAGATGTCCAAGACTTGAAGCTAGAAAATCTTAAATAGGTTTTCTGATGCTAAATAAATTTTAAAAATGAGGCAAACAAAACAATAGTCTAAACTAAAAAAAACTAGTGAATAGAGTTCTATGAAGCTAATTGCGCTTTGGTCTATATACAATGGTAAGAAAGACACTCCCTTTGCAAATTGTCACTTTAAACCAGGAGTTCTCAAAGCAAGTGTGTGATGTTGCCCTCAATGGAAAGAAAATTCATTTCTGGGGTAAAAAAAACCCACATATTTTTTATGTATATGTCACAAATATCCATAGAGTATTATGTAAATATTTGTTGATTGTACTTACAGTATCAAAATTGCTTGAAAGAAACAATTACAATAAAAATGTTTGAAAAGGTAATACAGGTGAGGAAATGTTTGAAAATGGTAATACAAGTGAGGAAAAATGCTTTAGATGGTGACTACTGGATTGACTTATGCCAAACTATGGGGTGATACAAACAAGCCAGGGTGAAAAGAAAAAATGATTGAGAAACACTGCTTCAAACAAAACAAAGTTTTCCCCTGTATATTGACCTCAGCATGTCATGAAACAAACCTACACATTTTCTCCTTACAAAAATTCCCTAAGAAATGATAATTGTGGGATTTGCAATCAGCTTCATATCTATTCTTCTCAAGTTTGAAAACAGTATGTAAGCTGTTTTCTGTATTAAAAAGAAAGCTGCAAAAGAAAAGTTTGTTTCCTGTCATTAATAAGCATTTTTTAAACTAGCACTTTTTTGTCCTCTCATTTGATCAAAAATAGCTTTCCTTTGAAATGATGAAACTTGTCACTGGCTCATTCTTCCCTGGGAACAGCTGCCCCTTACATGTTTGAGAATATTTGCTTAAAAAATACAAAATTATTAACATTCTAATCCTCTAACCTTTAATGGAGAGCCAGCTGTGATTATTCACAGCTAGACCAGCCCTTCAGTTTCAGCTTTGTGGAAACTTCTTCCCTTGATTTCTCAGAGAATATTATGTGAACAATTTGATTTTCTGAGTAAAAGCTACACCATAAGCTAAGCAACCTCAACTATTGGCCTCAAGAACTATGAAATATATTTTTAAATGTTAACCTGGTTTTGCTAATAGTAAGATGTTCTCATTGCATTTATTTTATTTTATTTGAAAAACAAAAACACTTCCTATGTGCTATATATTAGGTACTGTTTTAAACACTCTAAGACATTAATTAATTTATTCTTCATAAAGTAGGTATAATCATTACACTTGCTATTTTATAGCTTAAGAAACTGAGCCAAAGAGTGGTTAAGCAAACTGCCAAAGGCCACACATCTGGTAAGTGCCAATGCCAAGATCCAAGCAGAGGCTGTCTGGCTCCAAACCCTGTGTTCATTATCATTAAACTCTAATATTCCAAACACCCAATTAATTATGTTACTTATTCTTTCTTTTTCATGTTTAGAGCAACCCAAAGAGGTAACGTGGTTGGTATCTCAATTTTGACAAGTGAAGCCCATGAACATGAAAAAGTGAGAACACCTGGCCCCAAATCCCAATAGTATTGTTAAGAGATGAGCATAGCATTTGAACCCAGACCCTTTCCGATCCCGGAGCCCCTATACTCATTGACTCCAGACTTCACCCCAATGGCTTCCCAGTCATGTATACCATTCAAGGACAATCACCAACCTGGCTTGTTTGTATCACCCCATAGTTTGGCATAAGTCAATCCAGTAGTCACCATCTAAAGCATTTTTCCTCACCTGTATTACCATTTTTCACCCAGGGGAATAACTGCTCTATTGAACTGGATGTGGCTCTTGCCATAGAGTTTCTGTTTTGCTTATAGGTATCTACACTAATAAAAGTGAAACATGCAAATTGACTGTACCTCCACTATGCCCACAAGTCACACCCACAAGCCAATCAGGAGCAAGTATACAAATTAACTCAACCAAGATGGCTGAGGCCACAGAGCGAGCAGGGGGCTTGGGTTTCCCTGGCAATGGAGGAAGCCAAGCTTCCCACCCAGCCCTGGCTTCCTCTCAAGGCTGCAAAGTTTCAGATATAAAAGATAAATAAATCACAGATTCCAGGGCCTCTGGTTGGGTTGTTGGGGGGCGTGGCCATCCTGCAAACCACCACAGACCTCTTGCCCAAGCCACCCCACACCACAAAGGAATTCCCACACCCTTCAGGGCAAACCAGCCAGCCCCCACCCGTGCACCAGGCCTCTATCCTATCTAATAAAAGAGTAATTTGCAAATTGACTGTTGCTTCAACACATAAGATGGCTACCCTTATGAGGTCAAAGATGGCTACCCCCATGTGGACACAAGATGGCCACCACAAGATGGCCAGCAGGGGAGGGCAGTTAGGAGGGGCCAGGCCCACAATGGAGGGCAGTTGGGGATGATCAGGCCTTCAGGGAAGGGCAGTTAGGGGTGACCAGGCAGCAGAGGAGAGAAGTTGGGGCGACTGAAATTGTAGAGAAGGGCAGTTGGGGGGACCAGGACTGCAGGGGAGGGCAGTTGTGGGCAATCAGGCCAGCAGGAGAGGGCAGTTAGGGGTTACCAAGCCTGCAGGGGAGGGCAGTTAGGGGCAACCAGGCTGGCAGGGGAATAGGTAGGCATCAATCAGCTAGCAGGTGAGTGGTTAGAGGGTGATCAGGTCGGCAGGCAGAAGCAGTTAGGGGCAATCAGGAAGGCAGGCAGGTGAGCAGTTGGGAGCCAGCAGTCCTAGATTGGGAGAGAGATGTCAGATAGCCCTCGAAGGATTCCAGTTTGGAGAGGGTGCAGGATGGGCTGAGGGACACACCCCCAGTGCACAAATTTCATGCATTGGGCTTCTAGTTGAAGATATTTAGGAGACATTAGATTTATAGTTTTGAACTATTCCTGAAATAGCTTTATAATTTTGACCTTGTAGATTCCAGTCCAAATGTTGGTCACTCACATCTTCCCAAAATTCTAGTTATAATGAGACCTAACCCTGAATTGTTAGCATGTTCTAAATTCATATATGAAAAAGGCCACAACTTATAAATATATGAAATATATGTCATAACTAGTTACCAAAAATAATGTTATCCCAGTCCAAAATGACAAATATCCATACACTAATTAATATTCATAAGTTTTGTCTTACCTTTCTTTATACTGCACAACACCTCACATCACATTCCAATTATTCTGCAGAATAGATATTTTATTACCATTTTATAAATGATAAAAAAATGATATCTAGATGCTCCAATGATGTCTACTCAAGATAAAGTTAGAGTTAGGATAGGTTCTTCATTATGTGGATTATAAAAATTATATCCTTGATGAAAGAGTAAAGGCATGGGTGCTACTTTCCATTGAGAAGGTGAGTCAGCCTATTGGTTTCCTGTTATCCACTACACCCACATCTACAACTATAATACATAGTGGTAAAAAAAAAAAATTAAAAACTAAAAAGTGAATTGGTATTTTGTTCTGTCAACAGATTAGTAAAGTTCCAAATACTTCCTATACTCCTGTGATTCATACCCAGTCTATGACTCTTCCTTGCCAGCCAGTATTCATTCCCCTGGTTTGTGGTCCCTGGAGTAGCTGCATGCTTTCACATACACATATGTGGACTTGTAAAAGTTTTACCCCTGCTCGGCCATGCTTCAAATATCATGGAACATGTATTCTTATCCCACTCACCAATGTTCACAGTTATAAAAGTACATTGTGTATGCAGATACTTCTATTTACTTTCCAATATAGGGGAAATGGAGCATCACCCATAAAGGAGTTGCCAGAGGGGAACAAAGCTATGAGATTTTCTACAGAAGCAGGAGTGTTTGCTTCTACTTATACCAATGAATTAATTATAAAGTCTTGTGTCTGATTCATTTCCATCCTTTTTATCCTCATAAAATGTTAAAATGAAGTATCCGTACATTCAACACAGTAGATGCCTTCTGTTGGAAGATTACTGAGACCCAACTGGGGCCCAAGACAGTAATAAGGGGATAGCTTGTTAGGCCCAGCTCCAATCTCAGCTTTCAGGGAAGAACAGAAAACTATTTCAATTTTATATTGTCAACTATGATCATTTGGAATTAATCTTTGGAATCATCTGTTGCCACACCCTAGATAATCTAGAAATCCTACATAATAAAGATGTTATATGCAAATGGTCATTACACTTCATAGTGTACTGACAGCATAACAACCGGATCATGGATTAGCAGGTGGTTGGAACAGCAAGCTACAAGCAGGCAGCAGAGAGCTACAGGATGGGGCAGAGCAGCAGGAGGAGAGTACTAGAGGGTGGCAGTGAGCTACTGATGCATGGATTTGTGCACAGGGCTACTAGTAAGAGTATAAATGAATATTAATCTATCTTATAGTTACGTATGAGGAAAGATATAATCCTCATTCTAAAAAGTACCATCTGTGCTTTAAAGGAAAAGTTGCAAGTACACCCTGAAAATTCCACAACTACATTTAGCTCACTTGAGTAATACAGAGAGCAACAGTAGGCCACTTACTCTAAGTGTGCATTTGAGTAGAACATTCATTTTGTTCAGCAATAATTATTTAACTTTAATGTAGTTAAGGATTATCTAGGGAATTTGTAAAATGCAAATTTCTTAGCCATACTCTTAGAATTTATGACTCAGTAGTAAAGAAGTACTGTGATTCACTGATAAGACATCAAGAAAAAGTTGAATGTATTTTTAGGGAACTTAAGAATGGTAGTGAACTTTTGAATTGACTACAAAATTTGGTTCATAGAAATTATGCCAAATACATTTCTTTCTAAAAAGGGAAATTACTTCAGAGTAAGAAAAAATAATGGAGAATTAAATTCAAACATTTATACAAATTTATTTAACTAAAATAATGTATTTTATTATATTCTAATCTTATTTATTTCTTAATAATTACATAAACATACACAACCCCAAAATGAGATTATTTATACCCTGTATCTACTTCGTAATCTATTCTCCTGTACTATCTGTTTATTTTACCTCCCAAAGGAAAAGTGTATTGTATTTTGGGTTCGTACTTCCTTTTTTCCTGTTCTAGTTTTTTGCATTAGTTTTAACACTTATGCATGTAAGCATAAACAATACATGTGGAACTTTTCTCATTTGAGAGGTTTACAAGAATAGCATCAAAATATATACAGTTTCCTGGCACATTCATTTTTCTGCAATATTCCCTTTCAAAGGTTTGTCTGTTGCATGTAGCTGTAGTTCATGTAGTTCACTTTTGTATGGTGTCCATTGTAACACAGAACAATTCCTTTAACCAATTTCTTGTGGATGGGTTATTAAAATGTTTCTAGTTTTGTTTTTTTGTTGTTGTTTTTTTAATTTTCACTGCTGCTAGGAATATTTTATATTCATCATTTTGTGTGCATGTAGAATTGTTGGGTCAATGGATATGTAAATATTTACTCTAATAAGGTAATACTAACGTTTTTCCAAAGAAATTGTACAATTCACTTCCAATCAGTATTTTTTTTTAATATTTGGTAATTTCAGACTTTGTAATTAAGGCCAATCTTGTAATTTTGAAATGATATCTCACTGATTTCACACACGTTTTTAAAAAGTAGTTTTATTAGGTATACATTTCTGATGACATTGTAATTAACCTCGTTATGAATAACACAAAAGCGGTGAAGGGAAAGCCAAATATTATAGGCATGCCATTTGTGCAGCTTTGCCAGGAAACTACAGTTTAACACTCCCCAGTGGGCAATTGGTTGGTCTAGTCCCCACAGACCTCTGGGGGAAGGGACTGTGGTGAGGTGGGGGGTGGGATGGAATAGACCCATACCCAGTAAAGTCTGGGTGAAATATGGAAAGTACTTTTGTTAGAGAGTGCAAAAATTTTATCTGCACTTCCCTTTGACTGCCCTGACCATGAAACTCAGCTGTACCTTGCAGAACAGGATGCCAGTAGCTTAGCTGAACAGGATATTGCTAGCCTGAATGCCTAGGATGTGGATTTAATACCTTTACAGTGTGCTGATATAGCTAAGAAAATGGTTTTGTTTGAGGTTGCCATTGTTCCACTTACCTTACCAACAAGGATGTGGTTTTAGTGCTTAAAAACTACCTGTACCTGAGGTCGGGGCTGCTCTCTGGACTCCCTGTGTGGAGGAAGGCTGAGCAGTTACAGGCAAGCTAATAAAGGCTTCCTAAATTTCAATTGGCTTGCACTCCAGTGGTTATTCTGTCGTGTCCACTCCACAACACTTTTCTGTCAGTTACACCTGAGAACAGGTCATTGGCCAGAGTAGATATAGCCACTGCAAATGTGGGAAGATTTGACATATTTAATCTCCTAAACCAGTGGTTGGCAAACTGTGGCTCTCAAGCCACTTGCAGCTTGCAAGCCACGGTTTGCCACTCGGTTGACTAATGAGTTTGCTGACCACTGTCCTACACAAAGAAGTTTACTTTCTTGATTTTTCTCTGTTGCTTAGCTCTTGGCCTCTCTTGGTTGACTCCTGGCTTGCAGGGTCTCTCACACTCCTGCATTTGCCCAAGTGGGCCCCATACAATGGACTAATGGACTGCCACTAAACCTAATGCTAACCTGGACTTAATACTATCCTGAAATAGAACCTCTGGACAACTGGCTTTGCTTCTAGCCTTAAAGAATCCCCAGCTGTACTTCTTCCAGTACTGAAATGAAGGAAATGGGACTTTGGAAACCCAGGGATGTAATTCCATGCAAATAAAATTCACTATCCTCCTGTGTGAGTCTCAGGAAAGTCTCAGGATATCATAAGGACCCATTCCCAGCACTCAGTGGGGAAAGATATCTCACTTCCACTGGTAAAAGTTCTAGCTTAACATTCATTTATTTATTATGTTATTTCACAACATAATATGTTTCCACTTTCTGATGATATCATAGTTGATGCTACAGACATATGCTAATTGTTGTTTCTTATAAATGATTTGGATTTTCTTTAACGACCTATAAGGCTCTTTCTTTTACTTAGTGATCCAAAAGCTTTAATACAATGAATTTGTGTCTGACTTATTTTTTATTTTTCCTACTTGGAACACAGATTCATAAATTTTCATTTGTATTACTATTCTGTTAGTACTGGAAAATTTATAGCTATATTTCCCTAACTCATTTTTTACTTGTCTCCTTCTATAACATCAATTAAGCTTATATTACATATTTTCATTCTGTCCTCCATATGTCTTTAAGGATTTTATTTTAAATCTAGAATAACTTCATTTATTTGTTAGTTTGTATTGATAGTTTTATTATTCAATTATGATGCCCTTTTGTTGCAATCTCTAATTGCATTTTTTTGCTTTAAATCTTTTTTACATACTTGTTCTAAATTATATATTTGATAATCCCAATGTCTGTAGTCCCTCAAGGTCAAAATTCGGTCATTTTCTTTTCATGCTCCCTCTCACATAGGGTATTTGAGTTCTATTTTGCTCACTGGTCCTTGGTTGTCAACACATAGTTTACCCCTAATCTTTGTGAATATGTTTGAGATTATATTAAGGGAGTTTTATTCCAGACAGGAATTGAGTTTGCTGCTATCAAATCCAGTGGCCAGTCCTGAACCGAAAGCATTTCAGACCCCTTCAAAATGCATGGATCAGTATGGGTCTCAGAGTCAGCCTGGCTATTTTATAGCTGATCCAATCTCAATAACTTAATGCTCTCTATTATTAGCATTTTCCTTGGAGGAACACCTATCCTATTGCCAACCCATTCTCTGGCAACAGGAAACTTTCAAAAAGAGGCAATTGTTTTTTGGAGACCTTTCCCACCACCTGAAATAGCAAAGCTCCACGCTGTGTCTGTCCTAGCCCTGGTTGTTCACAGAGAGCACCTATTTAACCATCAGGCTGGAAGGCCAGTGTAAAATAATGCCATCGACAACGTCAGAAAGTACTACAGAGTTTTAGAATTTGTAATTAAATCATAAAATTTTAATTGTTAACCCTTTTACAAAAAGATAAATGTCTTTCCAAATAAGATTTGTGGCTTACAGAAATTGACATTTATATTGCTGTGTCTGTAAAAAACACACAATTATTTAATTCTTCCCCCTTTTTCATCCCACTGGATGTTTATAGAAGGAATTTATTAAAAGAATATAAATATTTGTGAATGAAAGTGAATAGGCAAAGGTGGATCAAATGGGATGTCACAAAGGCTAATGGGATTAGAAAAACTGCAAATAAAGCTTGTTGAATTTGCATGATAGTTTCCTCATGATGATGTATGCTAGCTGAAAATTCAATATTTGAGGGAAACAATAAAATTACTAATCAATTATACTAGGTTTGATCATCTCAGAGGTGATGCTGAAGTGTGAGAGGTTAAAATTGACTGAACTGAAGAGCTAATAGCCATTTTTTCATCTTTACATATTTACTTTCAATAGTTCTTAAATTTTATTCTCCTTTTTTTTTTCCAACAAAGGAGTTGGAGAAAGTTTTTCTTTTTAGTGTCTGTGTTCACTCACAGAAGCAGAAGCAATTTGAGTTACCGGAGAAGGAAGGGATTTATCATAGGAATTGAGCTTTACCCAAATGTCCAGAAAAGCTGGGGAAATAAAGCTCTACAAGGTGGGGAGGAGCCACCACCAGTGACCCTGAGAGGCCATGGGGCCTGCAAAGTGGTGGAGAAATCTGAGAGAAGTCCGTGGGTCTGCAGCAAAGCATCTTGTCATGGCCTGTTACTGCTCAGCAGGGCCAGAGGCCCCAGGGGAGAGCTGGAAGCAGAGCAGAGGGAAGCAAATGCAAACTGGATCAGTGAGCACTTCTGCCTCCCAAATCTCACCAATCTACCATGTTTATTCAACTCTAAGCAGGAGCAACTAAGGAAGGGGGTCCTGGCACAAGTAGTTTCAATTAAAAAAGTGATTTTAAAAATTCCATCACAGTCACTTTTATTTGAAATTAGTAATTCCTGACATTTCTCACTTTTCAAAGAACAACAATAAAATTATAAAATATAAAAGTTCATTGAAAGATTTAATTATTAAAGGTTATTAAGATTTTTCTTATTAAAGATATAAATACCTTGCACCCCAAAATATTCATTTTTCCCAGGCTTGTTTGGAAAACAATAAAACTACTAAGTAGGTAGCCTTATCTCAATATATAGTATGTATTTCTATGAACTGTTTGCATTTGTTGGAGTTATATTTTCTTGCATTCCTAATAGTATCACTGGAGAATATGCAGTTCTTACAGGGTAAGGAAAATCTTATTTCTCTTTTTCCTCAGTGCTTTTCATCAAATCTGTTGCATTAACTAGTTGTCACATAAATGTAGTAATGAATAAATGATAGTTACAGAATCATAGACATTCCCCCCAAATTTTAATATATATAATTCCTGACACCACCAAGTATATATTGGGTGATTTCTTAACTGAATATAAAACACATTTATTTTATAATAAGTTTAGGATGATGGAAGGGTTTTAAATGCTATGCACTTCAGTGTAAATTTTCAAATAAAAACATTGGTAATATTAAAGTGGGTATTTTTGACAGCACATTTACATGGATTTTTTATTATGTGGGTGGGAGTACATAATTTCAGAAAAGTTTAAATCTCTATGAAATAAAAATGAGTATTTCTGATAAGGTTCGTGCAGGTGAAAAAAGTTAAAAGTAAAAATATACATGATAGTCATGGATTCTCATAAGTATTATCTTATATGCAGATTTGTTTTAAAAAGTATAGTTCACCATTAAATGCTCTAATCTTTGCTTTGTTGAATCACAATATATATGTGCTTATATTAAGAGTTTATTTATTATCCTGTGCTAGAAAAGAAGACAATCAGGTTAGTAAAGATTCTATTGTAAGCAAAAGCGTAGTTGTGCTACATGAAGTTACAATGCTACAGTGAATTTCTAAACATTTACAGCTTGTTCTTGGTAAGATGAGCTTCTGGTGATTTACTTCCTTTGTCAATATTCAATTTTCAGTTTGCTTTAGTTGTGTTTTTATTTTCTATTTATTTCAAGTGTATCTATGGAAGTTGGTTTTTCCCCATTTGCAATGGGAGTGTGAATCTTGATAAACGGGTGTTTGATAACAACTTTAGCTTATTAGGGAGATGGTATATGCTGGCTATCCTTCTTCTGCCTCTGTCTGTGTCTCTCTAAGATGACCTGTATACATTGTGGGTTAACTTACTTTCTGGATTTTCATTAGGTTCAGCAAGTGAGGACTAGCGGAAGGTGTTCTAAGTGAGAGGAGAGAGTGAAGCTTTGGGATATGGATTTTTTTTTTTTTCTCCTGGTCAAAGTTGGTTTCATGGGTGTGAGACTTGTAGAACTGGAGGAAGTCCACACTCTGAAGGGCTCTATGATTGGTTTAATGCTTTGAAGTCAATGTCTAGAAGTTTTTAATAATTATTTTTAATAAGGGGTCCCTCTTTTACACTCTGCACTGTGCTCTGGAAAGTAAGTGGCCTATCTTGCTCCCAGCTCCTTCCTTGCAGAACTGGCCTTGAAACTCATACCATTACTTATGGTTTTTGCTCTTCCTGCTCATATCTTTGAAAACTTTTGAGCTTCCTTGATTAAATGTTATGGTACTTTACTTATTTCAAACTAGAGGCCTGGTGCACAAAATTTGTGCTCTTAGGGTAGGGGCGGATCCCTCAGCCTAGCCTGTGCCTTCTCACAGTCTGGGACTCCTCGGTCCTTATCGCCTCCTGTTCACTGCTCCTTACAAGCTTACTGCTACTTAGCACTACCGCAGAGGTGGGAGAAACTCCTGCCACCTTCACTGTACTTTCCAGCTGTGAGCCTGCCTTCTGGCTGAGCAGCACTCCCTCTGTGGGAATGCATTGCCTACCAGGGGACAGCTCCTGCATTGAGTGTCTGCCCCCTGGTTGTCAGTGCACATCACAGGGACCGGTCATTCCACCACCAATTGTTCTGCCATTTGGTCAATTTTCATATTAGAGTTTCATTATATAGGATCTGTGCATGACAGCTATTTGTAGCTATGACCCTTAATAATGCTAATGGTAAGAACTGTTGGACTCTGGTTGTCATAAGAAAATATAACTGCAAGAGACAAGGAAGAGCAGAAGAGTGTAACATTCATCCAACATTATCCTTAGAAATTCTAAAGCTTATACATTAAAGTAGAAATCTTTGCAAGGGTTGACAAACAAACTTTGGAATATAGAAACTCTTCTTTCCCATTGCCAGTAATCTGAATCCACAGGGGGCTCTGAAACAGGCAAGAGGACATTTTGTTTTCCTTTATTCTTAAATACTAAATAGATACATATATATCAACAACTGAATCTACAAATAAAATGAACTCGAAATAGACTCGTAGATATAGAGAGCTTTTTGTTGGTTGCCAGATGGAAGGGGGAACAGGAAGGGCAAAAATGTAGAAGAGATTAAAGAAGAACAAATTGGTTGTTATAGTTGATGGTATTAAAGAAGAACAAATTTATTGTTATAGAATAGTCACAGGGATGTAAAGCACAGCATAGAGAATATGGTCAATAATATTCTAATAACTAGACATGGTGCTGGATGGATGTGGGACTTATTTGGGTGACCACTTATTAAGTAGCCCAATCACTGGGATGTACACCTGAAACTAACATAATGATGCATGTCAATTGTAATTGAAAATAAAAAAAGTGACCTAAGTAAAAGATAATTTTTCTCCCAGTAAATAAAATCATCCATAGGAGAGAGAATTAACAGCATCCACTTTATCATTGAACAGCTTCTGTCTTTGATGCACTCAAAATACTAGCAAATGATATGTGATATAATAATAGGGAATTGGAATTTGTAATATGCAAAAATTACAAAAGTCAAAATAAGAAGATCCACATATAGAAGAAAAAAAAAAGTATGGAGCTTCAGGGTGGTTTGAAATAACATCAAATCATAGATTTTTAATGCTTCCCAGAGTCTGAGCAATAACTTGGATATTTGAGTACTATGCATAAAGCTAACAATGTGAAAATTATAAGCCTAAAGAAAAATAGTTGTAGGGTGATGCGTTTCAGTTTTTACTAATGGAAATCAATCTCAGTAAAGAAAATTTGTTAAGCATGTAAAGGGAACATTGCCACTACACAGCGTGTTTGCTTTAATCTACAAAAATTCCATTATGTGAACTTTGCCATCTCCTTTATCCTATATAATGAAAGCCTAATTTGCTAAGTGTCTGGTTGACTGGTCGGCCGTTCAACCAATCAAAGTTTAATATGCTAATGATATACTACGGCTGCTCAACTGCTCCCTATGATGTGCACTGACCACCAAGGGGCAGATGCTCTGACTAGTAGGTGAGCTTGCTGCTGGGGTCCAGCCAATCCAGACTTAGCAAGATGGGCTGGACATGCCCAGGAGCCCTCCCGTAACCCCTCCCTGCTGGCCAACCTTCAGTGTCCTTCCCCATCCCTGATTGTGCACTGGTGGCTCCCTTTGTCTGGCCTGCACCCTCTCGCAATTTGGGACGCCCAGGGGATGTCAGAGAGCCAGATTTGGACTGATCCCACAGGCCAGCCCAACGGACCCCACAGGTACACTAATTCATGCATCGGGCCTCTAATGTATGATAAAAATATTGTGTAAAATAACATATTTTACATTACTTTTTAATATATATTTTAAAGTAGATTGAGGATGCACTGTGTGTCAAAATTACTCTGAGTGTTTTATAATCATTAACCAAGTTATATTCACCATTATCATAAGAGAATTTTATTATTCTCATTTTCCATATGAAAAAGAGGAATGGGGAGTTTAACTACATTCTCAAGGTTACACAGCATTATTGGATGCTTTATGTGCTTATAAAACATTACTTTAACAATGTTGTCCATACAAAGCAAATATGTGTATTTTATGTTCTACATAATTGATTTTCAAGGGTAATTATGATTCTAGGCTTTTTTTTTAAAATCTTAGACTGTGACTCCAGATAAGATGCAACATCCAAATAATACACACTAGTGAGTGAGCCATTGGCTTTATCTTTGAAAAAAAAGAATCTTTGCTTCTTAGAAATAATTTCACCATGAAATAAGTTTCAACAGAAAGTATTATGGAGCCTAGGATAGAGTCTAGAGAAAATGCCTAAAGTTAACTCGGAGTATAGCAGTAAAGAAAGATCAAGATAACACAAATTGTGGTAGACATGAACATGAGCAGCCAGAGAGAAGAAAGTAACATCCAGAGGTCATCCTGTTGTTGATAAACCCATGTATGTCATGAATTGTGATCAGGTTGAAAGAAAGCAAACTGAAGAATACATGCTATTTCCCAAAACAGTTATATCATTGGAAAAGAATGCCATACAAAATCATTAGTGCTACATGTAAGAATTATGTGGAAAGAATATACTCTGTTTGAGAAGACAAATTAAAATGTCAAAAGGCTGTACATCACTAAGTTAAAAAAAGATACTAACAAGTAAATGTGATTCTTCAATAAGTCAAATTAAGATAATTTTAAATGTTCCCAATGGAATTCAGTTATGTGAGCCATGGCCATGGAGAATTATTTTTCCTCTTCAGCCACTACCTTATCTTCTGAACCAATTAAAATTTTGTTTCCCACCCACTACTTTTTTAAAAAAATATATATTTTATTGATTTTTTTCAGAGAGGAAAAGAGATGGATAGAGAGTTAGAAACGTCGATGAGAGAGAAACATCGACCAGCTGCCTCTTGCACACCCCCTACTGGGGGTGTGCCCACAACCAATGTACATGCCCTTGACCAGAATCGAACCTGAGATTTTTCAGTCAGCAGACCGATGCTCTACCACTGAACCAAACCAGTTTCGGCCCAACCCACTACTTCTATGAAAACTAGTCTGTTGCCGGGACCGGTTTAGCTCAATGGATAGAGCGTCGGCTTGGGGACTGAAGGGACCCGGGTTCGATTCCGGTCAAGGGCATGTACCTTGGTTGCGGGCATATCCCCGGTAGGGGGTGTGCAAGAGGCAACTGATCGATGACTCTCTCTCATCGATGTTTCTAACTCTCTGTCTCTCTCCCTTCCTCTCTGTACAAAAATCAATAAAATATATAAAAAAAAAAAAAAAAAAAAAAAAAAAGAAAACTAGTCTGTTGAGGATTATGAATAGAATTTGCATTGAATAAACCATAAATATTTTCTAAGTCCTTACATTATTGAAACTGATCTAATCTCTATTTTAAATTAACCACTTCTTAGCTTTCAGGGCTATTTTTTGTGTCCTCTTCCTATCTTTCAATGGTTTCCTTTAATTTTTTTCTCCAATTGCTCCAACATGACTTCCACTCAAAAATGCTGTGGTTTTTTTATTTTATTTATTCATTAATTCTAACTACAGGTTTCTATTAATTGTATGGGAGTTTAAAGCACTGGACAATGCTTCGAGCAATAACTTGGGACAGAGAAAGAACATATTTCTAAATAAATTTGTCTAGAAAGGGTGTTCTCACTAAGTGTGTTTTAGCAGGCTGATGTGTGTCCAATGTTGTTTCAATGAAAAGTAGACTAAATCTTACTGGAAATAAGAGTTGTGGATCTTGTATGACATCAACCATTGATGAAAGAAAGAAAGGAAGGAAGGAAGGAAGGAAGGAAGGAAGGAAGGAAGAAAGAAAGAAAGAAAGAAAGAAAGAAAGAAAGAAAGAAAGAAAGAAAGAAAGAAAGAAAGAAAGAAAAGAGTGAGAGGGAGGAAGGGAGGGAGGGAGGGAGGGAGGGAGGGAGGGAGGGAGGGAGGGAGGGAGGGAGGAAGGAAGGCAGGAAGGAAGGAAGGAAGGAAGGAAGGAAGAAAGAAAGAAAGAAAGAAAGAAAGAAAGAAAGAAAGAAAGAAAGAAAGAAAGAAAGAAAGAAAGAAAGAAACAGATGGCATATCTAACAAGAACAAACTTTGACTCTATAGATATGAGTAGCTCAATGGGGCATCTGATTGCTAAAAGATAATAAAGTGATTTGTGTCATTATAGGGTAAGTTTCTATAGAGTGTTTGAAGTATTATACCACATAAGAGATTGACCTATAATTATTGTTGCTATTTTAATGTTGTCTTGAATATATTTCATATCTTTGAATGTGTTACCAAGAGTCCTTGCTTTTGAAAGTGTGCCGCATACCCAAACAGTAGTAACAAATCTCTGCTCTAGAGTTTATTCAATTGTGACTGAAAATAACTGGAATTTAATTCCTGATGCTGGTCTACAGCCAAGATCTAAAGAGCTTTCTGGCTATACTAAGGAGTTTGGAGTCTACCTGTCAGCATGGAATAGGCCCAGAAAAGTTTTAAGCAAAGATAGAATTGAATCAAGTTATATAAGGGGGAAATAATTATAATATTCTGAAACATTTTTTCTTAATGCATATTTCCCTCCTCATAGTCTAATTTCTACTATAATGATATTTCATATGGAAACTATCAGAAACCACTGCTGTTCCATTGATTTTTGGTGGATAAAGTCTCCATTCTTTCCACCTGTGTCCAATAAATGGATTTTTACCATAATTGTCACAGGATAGTTGATCCAATAGTAACAAGGCGTAGACCGTCCTCACTTTCATTTATACACTTGGGATTATTTCAGAACATACATTTTGTAAAGTATCTATAAATTTTAGAACACAACTTTTGTTTTTATTTTTGTGTTGATCAAAATCATTTAATATTGCTATGATTTCCTAACTTGTACCTCACGTATAAAAGGCGCTTCCTTTTTTATAAAGGAAAACAAAAAACAAGCAAACAAAAATAGATAAAGAGATATTCACCCTCCAAAGATTATGACTACTTATATATAAGTACTATAGGAATTTTGATGCATGAGTTGCTGTAAAAAATGAGAAATGGGATAATACCATGCAATATCTTTATTTAAAAGAATTTAATGTATACATTTTGACAATAGTGAAAAAGTCTTAGTGGGAAAAAATATCACAGCAAAATGCTTAATTTATTAAGGCAAGTCTTGACTGGTGTTGTCATGACTTAGAGTCTGGAGACTGTTCATAATACCAGTGATTGTGTGTGGTTTATCTTTCTTAAAGGTTACCACATTGAAACATAATCACAAAGAATGAGAAGACTCTAATAAGGACTTTTTGTTATGTTTTCTTTTTAGACTTGATATTTATTTGTGATTCAGCAAAGAACACAAGAGCATTATAAGAAATAATTTATGGCTGAAACCGGTTTGGCTCAGTGGCAGAGCATCAGTCTGCGGACTGAAAGGTCCCAGGTTCGGTTCGGTCAAGGGCTCTCTATCTCTCTCCCTTCCTCTCTGTAAAAAATGAATAAAATATATTTTTTTTAAAAAAGAAAAAATTTATGCTTTCTTCTCAGGAGCAATTCCTTAAATTAATTTTATCTTTTTCAAAGAGTATGTTAGACACATAATAAAGAGGCATTACCTTTTTTTTTTCAAAGTCTGATCAACTTGGATTAACTATATTTGTAAAATAGAAAAAAGAAAATAAGAAATCTATTTTCAAAGAAGGACTGGCTTTCTAGTCCTTCAACTAAGTTCTTTTTATCTGTATTCTCACTCTTAGAACTTTATTGAAGTAAAGAGCTGGTTTGTTTGTCTCCTAAGAGGGAAATGGTGAAGACTATTTTAACTATCATCTTCTAGAACTTAGATGTCTTTACATTTTAAGCAGGAAACATACATTGCCATTTTTTGCTCATCAATTTGCACATTATCTATAGATTATTTTTTAAATCCTCACCTGAGGATGTTTTTGGTTGATTTCAGAGAGAGAAAGGGAGAAAGTGAGAAAGGGAAACATTGATCTGAGAGAGAAGCATTGATTGGTTGCTTCCCACCCCTCCTCTCCACCCTCCCCAGAATGGGACCAAACCTGCAACCTGGGTACATGCCCTGACAAGGAATTGAACCTGCAACCTTTTGGTGCACTGGATGACACTCCAACCAACTGAGCCACACCAGCCAGGGTTATCTATTAATTTTCTATGACAGTAGATGACAAGCTGTTTTCCTGCACTTATCCCAATATAACTACGTTACAAGTTTTTCTTCAATGTGTATTCCACACTTACATCATGTCTTCCTGCATATTATTCACAACTGAACAGGACTGTGAATTATGTTTAATTTTCCTTTGTTGTTTTTTGTTTCACCTGGAAGTTGCTTTTTTGCCTTCATTTAATTTTCTTATTACTTATTAAATCTTATACATTTTAATATCATTTCAGCACAGTGTCCCACAAACACATTATATCAGCTAATCAGTTTATTTTTCTTCTTTAGAGAGAGTTTTTTACCCTGGAGCTCTCTATTCCCTGTGTCTCAGGACAGACTACTCTATGGCTGCAGCTGAGATTCTGGGATTTTCGTTGCTGATAACCTTGGCATTTGCCTTTGTTCTGAATCAGAAATCCTGTTTCCCAGAATGAAGGAATTTTTTCCTCCCTGGTTTGATTCCTTGTTTTGGAAGAAAGTAATCTTCAATAGTTTTTGCAGGATTAAAACACGGCACAAAATGGCCAGAGCCCTCTGCTTGCCTATAGTATATGGAAATGCATGGCAACAATCTAGATTGGGTTTCCTTTCTGCCTAAGGTATAACTTTCATACTCTAATTATCAATATTTATTTGTATCCTTCATTAGCTTTTCTAAAAAATGGTTTATTTATTATTATTTGTTTATTTATTTATTTATTTATTTTGAGAAAGGGGAAGGAAAAGAGAGAGAGGAACATTGATTTGTTGCTCCACTTATTTATGCATTCATTGGTTGCTTCTTGTATGCTCCCTGATCAGGGATCAAACCCCAAACCTTGGTGTATGGGGACCATGCTCTAACCAACTGAGATAGCTGGCCAGATGGTGAAGTGACTATTCTAATATTAAAAAATTATAGGTTTCTGAGCAAGGAGAATTATCAGAACCCAAGTGGGGCTTTTATAATATTAAAGTAGTTTGTTAATAATGGAGATACAATAACACTTAATGTTTATTTTCCTAATAAGAATTTCCAAATATATAAAATTAAAACATAGAAACTAAATAATATACAAATCCATAAATTAAGTCATATTTCAACATAAGAGATTTCAATATTCCTCTAGTAATGGTGTGCAGAATAGAATACACAAAATAATACCACTTCAGAAAACATTTTTGAAGTTTCTTAAAAATGTAAACATGCATCTACCTTTGGGTCCAGTTATTTCACTTCCATGTATTTACCCCAAAGAAATGAAAGTAAATGCCCACCTAAAAAAGTTGTACATAAGTGTTTTTAGCAGATTTATTTGTAAAAGCTTAAATAAGAAGCAACCTGCAAGCCCATCAATATGGAAATGGATAAACAAATAATGGTATGTACATACAATAGAATGAGTTCTCCCAAAAAACCTAATAAACACACAACACTATGGGATGATCACAAAGGTAAATGGTATTTTCATGATATCTTATCAAGGGTACATAATATTTATCGTATTTATGTTGACCTTAGTTCCCTGGCTGAGAGTGTTTGGCAGGATTCTGCATTCTAATAATACTCATTTCTCCCGTTTTTTATTACTATGTTCTCTAGAAGGAAATCACTATACACAGCCCATTTTTAAGGCATTGGGAATTATGCTTCACCTCCTTTAGCGAAAACTGTCTACATAAGTTATTTGGAGTTCTTCTGCATGGAAGATTCACCCTCAGGGATTTGTCTATTCTTATTCAGTGTCTATATATTTTGATTTCATATATTTTGAAACTCTTCTATTAGAAAAATAAACATTAACATCATGCTGTTTCTTGATTATTTTTTTTTACCACTTTAGCATTATGAAAATCCTTGTTGGTTCCTGATAATTCTCTTTGCTCAGAAATCTCTATTCCTTAATATTATGATATGACTTTCTTTTTAATAGAGCTAGAAGAGAATGTTCTTGGATCCTTTTTAATTTTAATATACTTATGTCTTTATATTTAAAGTGAAACATAAAGACTTTATGTCTTTAATACATAAAGTTTGGTCTCACTTTTGTATCCAATATAAAAATATTTTTTTGGTTTTAGGCCATTTAAAACATTATATTTAATGTGATTATTGCTATTTGCATTCAAATATATATTGTATCTGATTTATAGTTTTCCTTTATCTTCTTTCTCCCCTTTTTTTCATCATTTTTAAAAAATATATATTTTACTGATTTTTTTTACTGAGAGGAAGGGAGAGGGATAGAGAGCAAGAAACATTGATGAGAGAGAAACATTGAGCAGCTGCCTCCTGCACATCCCTACTGGGGATGCGCCCACAACCAATGTACATGCCCTTGACTGGAATCGAACCTGGGACCTTTCAGTCTGCAGACCGACCCTCTACAGCTGAGCCAAACCAGCTTTGGCAATTTTTATATCTTTTTTATTGAGTATTAAGGTCTGTGTTTTTTTTTTTTTTAATTTCCATTAGTTTAATTGCTATACTTTATATTTTAGTGTTAGTTTCATGATTTATATAATTAATCTCAATTAATCAGACCTCATTTAAGTTTCAAGTATATTATAACATTTTCTATAGAGAATAAACACTTCACAACTGTTTACTTTCATTTCTTTTATCCTAGCCAGTGTGCTTTTGTTGCTATATATTTTATTGATACAATTTTGAAATTATATGTGGTAATAGTTGATTTTTTCTCTAACAGATTTATTATTATTTATGAAAGAATTTATTATTATTATTTATTACTGAGAATAAAAAACTTAGAGTAGTATGAAATATAACATAAATACAAATATGATATATATGTATGTTATATATATCAAAAAAATTGTTATTATGTTGACCTTAAAATGTTAATGATTTTTAAAATGAGATTTTTAAATGCATGTATTAATATTTCCTCTATTATTTTTGGAACTATTCTTTGTAAAGGTCCATATCTCCATATTTAACATTTCTTGGCAAGCTGCTGCTTGCTAGTGATGATGTTTTCAGCAATTTCATTTATCAAATAATCTATATTTTACTTTATTTTTTTAAATAAGCTTTACTGAGAATACAATCCTAAATTAACAGATTTTTAAATTTTTCACTCCTTAAATAATGTTTCTTGTGTATCTCCTGGCTTTTGTTATTTTAAATAAGAAATTAGCTGCCTGCCCAAACTGGTTTGGCTCAGTGGATAGAGTGTCGTTGTCGGCCTTTGGACTGAAGGGTCCCAGGTTCGATTCTGATCAAGGGCATGTACTAGTAGGGGGTATGCAGCAGGTAGCTTATCAATGTTTCTAATTCTCTCTTCCTCTCCCTTCCTCTCTGTAAAAAATCAATAAAATATATTTTTAAAAGAAATTAGCTGTCATTTTTACCCCTGATGTGTGCAAAATGTTTCTCTTACTCTGAATTCCTTTTAAGATTTTATCTCTGCTTTTCAGCAATTTGATCATAACTCTTTTACTTAGAGCTGATTTGAACTTCTTGAATCTACCAATTTATAATTTCCAACAAACTTTGGAAAACTGTACTTGCTCTTTTTTCCAATATTTTCCCCTGTCCCCATCCTTCTTTAGAACAACAGTTCTAGGTATATGATGGTGCTTGAAGACATCTTAATAGTTTCCTGATGCTCTAACAATTTTTCCCAGTCTTTCTTCTTTCTTTCATTGTAGATTGCATTTATTGCTGTTCTCAATTTCACTAATCTTTCTGTTGTCTGTCTTCTACTGTGTATCTTATCCATTGCATGTTTTAAACTAAGACATCATAATTCTTACCTCTAGAATTTTCATTCATTCTTTTTGAAACTGTTTTTGTTCTTGACACTCTTACAGATGTCTTCATTTTCTCACCCTTTGCCCACCTCTACCCAGCCCCGTACCCACTTCCCTCTGGCCATCACTACACATTGCCTGTGTCCAAGGTTTATGCCAGTGGTCAGTAAACTGTGGCTCATGAGCCACATGCTGCTTTTGAGCTGTGCTTTGCTACTCTGTTGACTAATGAGTTTGCCAACCATTGCGTTATGCATATATGTTCTTTGGTTAATCCCTTCACCTTTTTTCATCCAGTTTCATTCTCCTCCAACCCCTCTGACAGCTGTCAGTTCATTCCATGTATTCAAGCCTCTGTTTCCATTTTGTTGGTTAGCTTATTTTGTTCATTAGACTCCCATATAAGTGAGGTCACATGGCATTTTTCTCTGACCGGCTTATTTCACATAACATAGTAATCTCCAGGTCCATCCATGCTGTTATAACAGTAAGATTTCCTTCCTTTTTATGGCTGTAGAGTATTCTATCATGTAAACATATCACAACTTTATTATAATTCATTCTTTTTAGTATATACTATGTCTCTTTTTAGTAGACTGGTGCTTTCCTCTAACTTAAAAATATGGAATATGTTTATTGTAGCTATTTTAATATCCTTATCTACTAGTTTATGATCTGTGTCACTTCTTCATTGGTTTTAATATATATTTTTTTTAATTTCTTCTATTTTTCTATCTAGTCCTGCTATTTGATTAGATGTTAGACAATATAAGTTTGTTTTTGGTCTCTGTATACCTCTTTATTAGTATAAATGTTGTTGAGCTTTGCCCTGGGTCATGTTAATTATAAACAGTTTTTTAAGGCTTGTTTTAAATTATTGTTATATGATATCAGAGCAACCTCTAGTTAAGGGCTACTTTGGCCTCACAACTAAAGCTACATAATCCAAGCATTCTTGTCAATAGCTCATGTGTTAAGAGGTTTCTTTTATAGCAGTTGAAAGAATAAGAAGGATCTAGCTCTGTGTAAGCTGCATATATTGTTTGCTTAGCTCCATTTCTTTCATTCCTTTGTTAACTTCAAATAAACATCTCAATGGCACACACTTACCTGTAGTTGATGGCTTTAGAGAATTCTTCTGAAGATTTCTGGGGCTATAACTTTAAGCTGCGTGCTCTTCTCAAGCACACTGTCCCACAAATTCTAGCCACCCTGGATTTTCCAAATCCTCAGTTCTGTCTTTTTTATTTAGGAAGCTCAGCACACTCTGGGCTTTCCCTCATTTCACTGTTTTCTGGAACTCTACAAACTATAAACTGAGGCAAATGTTGGGCTCATCAGGTGTGTTTTTCTACTCTCAGTGGTCACTACACTGCTTGATAGTCAACAACCATTATTTCATATGTTTTCTGGTATTTACATATTTAGGATAGTAATCTATATATATAAAAGCCTAATATGCAAAGTGTCCCCTCGGAAGTTCCACCGAATGGGAGTTTGATCACTCACTAAGATGTGTGCTGACCACCAGGGAGTAGCATGGAACAAAGGAAGGCCCTGGCATCTGCTAGGGACCCTATCCATGTACAAATTTCATGCACTGGACCACTAGTATAAATATCATCCATTTTATGGAAAAAAATCTCTTCATAATATAAGAATTCACATTATGTTATTTTGTTTGATATGAAAAATTAACCAATTTTATCAAACTAGTAAATTTTAAAATACCTTAATTTATTAGCTAATATTAAATGGACTTAGACGTGATACCTAATCTATATATTGGGAAGTTCTTAGATAATGTCTTGGCATGTATAAGCTATCAATGGGTCCCAATAAGATCTAACTCAGCAGCTATGCCTTAATTTGTAATTGAAACACTTGTTTAGAACATTTGCTTAAATATTTGTTCTTTCTTTCTCCTCTCTTGAATGAAAATAAACTCACATATGTTTAAGGAAGAACTTGGAATGATCTGATTTCCATTACACAAACACAAATAGATTTCATTTTCAATTTCTAGGATTCTGCTGTCTTGGCTATAAATGTTAATGGTTCAATATGCTTCCATAACATTACCAAGCAGAATTGTAATTGAGGGTCCAATTTAACTACTGTTGACAGAATAACAATAAAGGCATTTTAAAAGGATAAGAATTCTATTGTAACAGATATTACAATATAATATATATTATATATAAGATATTATGTTATCAATAGATATGAAGGAAAATCAAAGACAAAGCCTATCTAAACATTATCATTTCTGAATGTGAAGATCTGAGAAAAATTATACTAGTATATATTTTTATGCCTCCTGCTAAATTTTGAAGTTATTACTTTTTATCATAAAACGTTCCTTTAGAGCAATTGTATTTACAAATGTACACACTGGATTTTTACTCAGACCATACGCCCATTGGAATTTGTGGGGGGAAATGGACACCCAAGCCCATTTTTTAAGAACCCAGGCTGCTGGTCACGCAGCAGCTCAGGAGCAACAGAAGCAATTTCAAGCCCAAGGCTGTGGATTTTGAAAAGCACAGAGACATGAAAAGAAGAGAATCAAAGGTACCAAGCCAGCCAGAGCAACAGATGGTTATAAGAAAATGGAGCAAAGGACTTGCTTCCTGATCAGATTTCCACCCAAGATTTTAGAACAAGATAACTGGATTAGTCCCCCAGGATGCATGCTAAAAATAGGGCTTGTGTGAGAGTCTCCACTGCTGGTCCATCACTAGAGAAACGAGCTCTGGCAGCTCGAGGGAAGGAAGGGGCTCTGTGTGTCCTCGGGGCCTGTGGAGCAGGATTGCTTTTCTCTGTCGTCTGTTGAGCAGCCAACAGGACTCCAGTGAGTTCTGGACCCAGTCCCTGAAAGAATGCCAAGCATGTTAGTTAAGTAAGCTTCACATTGGGAGCATCCACAATCCAGTGATCATCATATCATTAGATTGAAAATGCTCAGGAGGCCAAGTTCTAAAGGAAGCAACACGGAAATACCAGACTCTTTAAAATGCCAACTGTGAGAGACCACAGTAAATGCTTATCAGAACGGTGATATATACAGGCTCCCTGGAAAGAGAAAGCAAAATTTAAAAAGCTTATCAAATAACTAACAGAACAAGAAGAAAGACTACAATTTAATGTAATTCATTAAAGTCTATGTGTGAGGGTTTAGGCACCAAATTAAAAAAGAGACAGGCTTGTTGAAATCTACAAAGAATAACAAGAAAGTCAGGTGAGCAATTGCCTTATTGAAGTGAAAAAGAGTAGCAAATATCCACCAGCTAAGAAGTTACTGTGGCTTATGCTCTCCCTCTATTACTTCTTTCCTGATTAGGGAAATATGTTTTGGTGGATTAAGTCTGATCGGGGTCAGTCCAGGTGGCAGCCCACATGCAGCAATTTAAGAATGATTGGATTAACCTCATTTCTTAGAACTCTGACCAGGAAAAATCTCTTGAGACCCTATGGTAAGCCTTCTTTGAAAAATGCTAGCATAATTTGAAGAGTTAACTTATTAATCCCACCTCTCTTCATGTGTAAGAAGATGAACAGATTTATATTTAACTAGCTTCCCCCCCCCCTTTTTGATAAAAGAAATGAGTTTTCCAAAGCTAAAGCAAGAGGTGTTTTGATGAAGTTGAGGTACAAACTAATCAATTATTTCTTCTGTATACAAAAATTACCCAGAGAAAATAAGACTCTGCAGGAGAGCAGCAGTGGAGGCTGCAGCAAAACAAACAACAAGCAAACAAAAGTTAGAAAACAGAACTAGGCAGTCTGGCACTGGAAGGTTCCTGAGTGATTAAGGGACTAAGGAGGGTAGTAGTTGGGAAGGGCTTGTTAGAAGAAAGGAATATATCAATACAATAGAATAGGCAATTTTCCTCACTTTCTCCTAGAAGAATCCACTGCTGTTTCTATGAGCAGAGGTGCAATAGAAATATGGAGGCAGAATGGAGACTTAGAGCTTTGCTGTTCAAAACATAGCCTGAGAATGAGAAGCATGGACATCACTTGAGAAATTGTTAGAAATAGATTTCTATGCCATTTTCTAGACCTAACCTATATAATAAAGAGGTAATATGCAAATTGACCACCACTCCAACACACAAGATGGCCACCCCCATGTAGTGAAAGATGGACACAAGGTGGCCGCCACAAGATGGCAGGAAGAGGAGGGCAGTTGTGGGCGATTAGACTAGCAGGGGAGGGCAGTTGGGGGGAACCAGGCCTGTAGGGGAAAGCAGTTGAGGGGTTCCAACCCTGCAGGAGAGTGGTTAGGGGATGATCAGACTGGAAGGCAGACAAATAATTGGGAGCCAGCAGTCCTTGATTGTGACAGGGAAGTCAGACATCTATCGAGGGGTCCCAGATTGGAGAGTGTGCAGGCTGGGCTGAGGGACACAACCCCCTTCCCCGCCCTGCATGAATTTTGTGCCTCCAGTCAAATAATAAAATCATTAAGATCCCCTAGTAATTCATGGTCATATTTAAGTTAGAGAAGCACTGATTTCAAGCATAGACTGCTGCCAAACTAACCTGAGTATGAATTCCTATCTACCACTCACTATGTGACCTTGGAGGAAGTATATAATTTTTCTAACAATTAGTTTTTGCATGAAAAATGGAGGCAATAATAGCACTTAACTCATGAATTTTTAGTGTAAATGAAATATCACATGAAAACCAGTTACCACAATGCCTGGCATAACAAACTCAATACAAGCTGGAAATCATTACAATTGGCTTAGAGAAGGTAAATACAAAAGAAATTAAGTTAACCTTTCATTTATTGATCCTATATCTGGTGTTGCCATGAATTCTTAAAGTGAACCCTTCATTGGTAACTAGTTCAGGCTATAGCTATAAAGCAAGAGTCATTCAGTTAAAATGACCACTTCCCATCCAAGTCAGGTCGGCTGCACAATATAACCAAAAAATTGTGCAGATATTGGTCATTAAAACACTGAAAACAAACAATAGATGATTGTGTCAATAACTGTTAACAGCATTGCTTAAATTATCAATTAAGTCTTGTTTTAAAATATATTTATATATATTACATTTTGAAAAATATGTCTCTGGGTAATTGTTAGATAACAGAATAATAAACTTGTTTGAAAAGATAATTAAAACATAAAATCACTACAGTTACTGAGATATTATTTCTAAAAATATTTCACATTATTTAATAAGACTATTCAATATTAATATTCAAATAATTTAAGTAACAAATGGAAACACATATAAAACCTTGAAGCTGCCCTTTCTGAGTGGCTCAGTTGGTTGAAGCTTCACCCCATTTACCAAAGGGTTGTGAGTTGATTCCTAGTCAGGATACATACTTAGGTTTTGGGTTTGATCACTGGTTGCAGTGCATATAAGAGGCAATGGATGGATATTTTTCTCTCTAAAATTTCCTAAAATCAATAAAGAAACATATCCTAGGCTGAGGACTTAAAAAAAAATTCTGAAGTTGGCACTGGTTGGTTGTCTTCCCTATTCCTGTGATTTAGGAGTGATAACAGAAATCATGTTTCTAAGTCAACTTAGCTAACTAAATCCATGCACACTGAAATAAATCTGAGATTCACTGATGTATACTAATCCAAATTCCATTCCACTGGACTGGAATATTTAAGAGAGGAATCATAAGAATAAAAACATACAGTAGAAATCTGGCAGGGGTAGAGTGACTTCTCACTTGTATTTGATACACTCAGTTTAGTACACATTCATTCAAACCTCTCCATCCACATGATGTCATATGTTCATAATTATGAGATTGAGCAACTGTAAGCTACACAGGGATATATTTAAAAACATCACTGCCTATCTTAGGGAAAGATAACATTTTTTCTGCCCTATTGGCTCAGGTTTGAACATCTAACTTGTTCTGACGAATGAAATCTGAGAAGAAATATCTCTCTCAACTAAGTGTACTAAATATACTTTTCTTCCCCATTTGCTCCATGACCCTGGGCCCACATGAAGTCCCTGGAGTAGAGCAGCAATTTATTTCTGGAATAAATTGTTGTTTCTAAGCCGCTTAGATGTTGGGGTTTTGTTGTGTTTTAATTATAGCAAAAACCATTCTTTTCTGACTAAAACACTGTGGCTTTCAAACTGAGTACAATCAGGAGAGTGGATTTATGATATTAAAAATTAATAAAATAGAACTATAAAATGTGTTTGCATTTTGGGAATTCATTTCAAGCCCACCTCTATATACTGAAACTATTAATTCAATAGACAATTTAACAAGTACTTATTTAGTTACAAATGTTAACCTGGGACTTGGAAACTTAAAAAAAAAAGAGTAATAACTTTGGTGTTGGAGATCCTGTCTAAAAGCAATGAAGACTGTTGATATTTTAAATTTCTGACTTGCCAGGAATATTATATCTCCAGCTACTTAATTCTTTGCATTTGTAAAATCTGTAATATAATTTTGGCACTGCCTTTGAAAGTATAGAAGGAAACTCTGTTTCATTAGGCCATAGCCTCAGGGTTATTCTAATCACTCTAGTTCCAGCCAAGGTTTCAATTGCTCCTGAATATTGGCCAGTACTTGGTAGCCATGGAAAGCTTTGGAGGATAGCATATACCTGCATTTATATACCCTTGACCAAAGACCCATCTTAATCAAAGAAGATAATCCCTCATCACTGAATTTGAAGCTTGGGGAGAGTTGGAATATAGATAATGAGTGGTGCTATGTCTCTCTACTTAAAGGAATTAAAACCACAGTGGAGATCCATTTGGCAATGAATATTATAATAAGACTAGAGGCCTGGTGAACAGATTCATGGACCTTTGGGGTCCCTTGGCCTTGCTTGTGGGGATCAGGCCAAAACCAGCTTTTCAACATTCCCCCCTGGATTATGAGAGGACAGTTTTTCGGTGACACCCTTTGGAATCAGGCTCCTTCCTCTCTGGTTTGGGTGTGTCAGCGTTTACCCACAGCTGCCAAGTCACTGTAGTTCAGAAGCTCCTGTATTGAGTGTCTGTCCCCTGGTGGTCAGTGCATATCATAGCTACCAGTCAGACAGTTGAACCATCAGACCTAGGCTTTTATATATGTTGACATAACTAAACCTTTTGGGTTTCTATTTTCTTGTATTTTTAATTTTTTTATTGATTTTTTTTTAGAGAGAGAAAAGGGAGAATGAGATAGAGATAGAACATTGATCAACTGCCTCCTGCATGGCCCTTATTGGGGATCTAGTTTACAACCCAGCACGTGCCCTGATGGGGAATCAAACTGGAGACCTCCTGGTGGGTGGGTTGACATTCAACCACTAAGCCACACCGGCTGGGCTCCATTTTCCTTATTTGGGAAATGGAGGTTGTTGATTTTACTTAGGAGGATTAGTATGGATTTTAAATAAACTAGATGTGAAAATTTCTGTCAACTGCATAGTAAGGTAGGCATCTAACAAGTGTGAGTATCCCTCCATTCTCAATAAAGCAGATTTTTCATGTCAACATGCTCTATAATTTACATTGTATTTTTCATTTGAGCTGGAAACATTGAGCAAAATTTATATTACTTTGTGAGTTTTACAGCAGGTAGCATTTTACTCTGACATGGGTTTCACTTTAATTCCTCAATACCCATATTTTCATTTTAATATATTTTATTGATTTTTTACAGAAAGGAAAGGAGAGGGAGAGAGAGTTAGAAACATCGATGAGAGAAAAACATCAATCAGCTGACTGCTGCACACCCCCTACTAGGGATGTGCTCACAACCAAGGTACATGCCCTTGACCAGAATTTAACCTGGGACCTTTGGATCCGCAGGCCCACGCTCTATTCACTGAGCCGAACCCATTAGAGCTCCTCAATACCCATTTTACTTCATCTCATAAATGAACATTAGTGACCCCAATCCTTCTGGCTTAATCTGTAAAGGAAATTAACTGATTTACTGATTTTAAACTAAGTGTCCAAGAAAATCCCTTACATTTTCTCTATCCATGGATCATGATGTGAATCACTAATGGAGCTACCAACCTCTTTATGTCTGTAACACCTCTGCAGAGCATTTGACCATCTTCAAAAATTAAAACACTAACAGCAATCGGAAAATCCAGAAGACTTATTTCACACAAAGACGGTGAACATATGGAACCCATTGCTAGTTTAGGCCACTGGAGCAGATAACATAATACAGTATAGCAACACAAACTCTACTTCTAAAGCAGGGTGAAGATGGCAATAAGGAACCAGAGAGAATTTTTGCCAGTGACTTGGAAGCTGTCAGATAATCCCAGATGAGGAAGGTTTTCTAATGCCTACATGGACTTCTCCCCCACCTTTGTCTTGGTATTTTTTTATGTCCATAGGGTCTTTTAATTTTGTGGCAATGAATATAACTGTGACTAGCTTAGCAAAAATAGCTGCTGTAGACCATAATGCATGCTATAAACAATGCGGGGATCTTCAAGTGCATAATCGGGCTGCAGATGGCACTGTTAATTTCTATTACAGGCTCTAAAACCACAAGGGAGATAATGTTTGCTTCACTGCCTTGCTGTTATACAAGAATGATTTTTGATAGTTTCCCTCACCACACAGCTTTTGTGCAAAGTGTTTGTCTTTCAGAAATGCCAGACAGAACTTAGTGGTTTTTCAAAGAGCTGAGCAAGACTGCCACGCTGCTCTGGGCCATGCCCACTGCCATCCCCAGTTTTCTAGCCCTACTTCAGATGGCACAGGTATCTGGTAACTCAAAATGAGATGAGCCTTCTTCTAGGCTTTGAGAATTTATGAGAACACCAACTATCTGCTTCCACCAAAAGTAGAGCGTAATATGAAATTCTATCCATGAAGGTTCTTTGGAGGATGGTGAAGATAAATAAGTTTAATATTTGGAAATTTATGTATGTATACACACATATACAAACAGATTTGGCTGTGTTTTGCCACATGCTGCTGTATTCTTTAATGGAATTTCACCTAATAAGCTATTTATTTAATTCTGTTTTTTATTTTGGGGTTTTTGAGGTTTTTGAAACCTCCCAGTGTCAGTCAAGTCCAAGGTATCATTCTAGCCAACCTCTCAAATGAATCATTGGCAAAGCACAGGCTGCAGAATCAGAAGAGTGGCTTTGCTTCTTAGAGGTATCACTTAATAAGTATATGATATATAGTCCCACTAAGCTTTAAAAAAAACATTTAAAAAAAATTATTTCCAAGAGGAAGGGAGAGAGATGGGAACATCAAAGATGAGAGAGAATCATTGATCAGTTGCCTCTTGCATGCTGCCTACTGGGGATTGAGCCCACAATTTAGGCATGTGCCTACTGGATATTAAACCATGACCTCTGGGTTCATAGGTCAATGCTCAACCACTAAGTCACACTGGCTGGGACCCACTGAACATTTTTGTCATTGTTCTTTTACCTAAAATAGCTAATTATTGAGGTCATTGGTTTTAACAAAAGAATGAATGGAGAGTTCTAAGCATAGTGCAAAGCATGTGCTCAATTCTCAATGACTTTGACAAAGTCTGCTTTTGTATGTGACAGACGAGAAAGTGTCTGTCACTTCCAAGCAGGTTTTGGCAACCTACAAAAGTTGGTTTGCCCCAAATTGGTCAGTGTTCTAAGATTGAATCTTCTCATATCATAAGCTCAACAAAACTAAACTATTTTGAGTAGGGCTTTGTAAATGACCAATACAATATCAGTAGCTCATTCCAATATCAGTAGCTCATTCCTGTATCTTAGTGATTGAATCTTTTATAATATGTCATTAGATGATACCAGGTAAGCTTAAAGGTACAGCTTGTTAAACTATTCTGTTTTTCCATAAAATAATATTGCATAGATTCATAATATGCTTGTTTTATCTCAGTTTTCCATGCTTACGTTCATGTAGTCTTCCTATGAAGAAACCACATCTCTTCCTACTTTCCTGATATTCAGGTTCATGATTACAACTTCCAGTGAACAACTCACCTTGAGGTACAATAAACAGGGTAAACTCAAAACCCTTGCATGTGTCTATCTGTATATATAATCCTTATACCATCCTACCAATAGGTATTAACGTGATTCCAATTTTATAGACAATGACTGGGTATGTGTGGGAAGGTGATTGATCCATGAATAGTTAGGGGTGGGAACAGAAGGAAGAGAGGTCTGGTACTGAGTTCATGTTTCAAATTGAATAGCATTTTTTAAGAAATGTGTGTGCTCAAGTTACCTATAGTAACTGGAATCTGTCTGTTATTTGTCATGATTTTTCCTTGATTGTGCAAATGTATTTAAAAATATTTTATGTAAATTTTTTGTTCCATATTTCAGAAGTTACTTAAAGGTGCACACAATATTTCCACCTGCAAAATGGCAAACAGATCGTATGAAGTTCAACATATTCTTGAAATTGAGATTGGATGGGGTGCTATAAATTGACAAAAGTTCAGAAATATTTTCTCAGCCTGCTGCTTAAATCACTCCCCAACCCTGTTGCTCCCTATGTGTAGAGTGGGTGTAGAATGAAGAGTCAGAAGTGTCGTTTCTCAATATGTGCCTGTAAGCTATAACAGTATCCCTATGGCCCAAGAAAGCACTGAGGTTTCTGGCTCATCCTCTCAAGACATTCCTACAGAGTTTACCTTATAACCGACACTCCACTCATGAGCATCCCATGATTTGAGGCACAGGGCCTTGCATCTTGGATTGTCCTTTTCAAGACATATTTAGAATTTAGTTAATTAGTTATAGTCTTCCTAAACCCTAACCATAATTCCATTATGCTTGCAGATAGTATTGTATTATGCAGATCAAGCTTTCCATCATTGCATCTACATTATAAACTTGCCAATACTCACTCTATCTTCCTCCCTTTCTTCTTTCCTTCCTAACTCCCTTCCTAATTTTCTACCTTTCTTCCTAACCTAACTTCCTGGCTTCCTACCTAGCATTCTTCTCTTCTCTTTTCCTTCCTCCCTCCATTCCTTCCTTCCTCCCTTCAGTCCATCCATCTGCTCTTCCTTCTTTTCTTCCTTCCCTCCCTTTTTCTCTTTTCCTCCTTCTCTCCCTCCTTCTCTCCTTCCTTCTCTCTCTCTCTCTCTCTCTCTCTCTCTCTCTCTCTCTCTCTCTCTCTCTCTCTCTCTCTCCCTCTCTCTCTCTCTCTCTCTCTCTCTCTCTCATTAACATGTAACATTCTATGTTACCAGTTCTTCTTCTGAGAATTTCTTACCTCATTTCTCTGCTTAGAAAATGTATGCAGTTCTTTCATACCTCAGTTGCTCTCTGAAATTGATTTCAGTTTCTCCATATTCTGTTTCATTTCTAAATAATAATTACATTGTATTTTTGGATGTACTACCCTCCACTTCACACAATTCCCTTGCTCTTACTAGATTGAAAGCAATATGTCATGCCTTACATATTTATATCTTAAACACACTGGCTAGAAAAGTATATGACAAATAGTAACTATTCAGTAAACTCCAGTGAATAAATAAATGTCCAGTCAATCATGAGCGATTATGATATTGAAATCACCCAAAACACTGGCCCAAACATGATGTCTTTTTAATACACAAATTACATGTATCTCTGTTACCAACTTAAATATTCAGATCACATATCCCCAGAGAAAGACTCAATTTTGCATTTCAAAGAAAGTAGTCAAAAGAGCATGATGATATATACTTAAGGTTATATAAAAATGAGACTATGGCCTGGAAAATAAATTAAAAAATCCTCTTCACCAAGTGTCCACTGTTCAAGACATGAACTAGAATTCTAGAAGAGCAACATATTTCCCACATAAAGGACAATGTGTTATGGTCAGCGTCAATCTTCACACGAGTTACGTGGCCTTTACTATTGAAATATGGAGCAATTATGTTATGAAAGCCACGCACTGCCTTTGTACACATAACACTCAATGAGTGATTTATGTTTTTCTGAGGGTTTTTCATGGATGGTGCTTAAATAAGATGGTCTTCCTGAGGAAGATAAACAGAAACCAACCACGATCCTAATCAGGATCATAACAAGAACAAGTATAAAAGCCATGCTGGCCGGAGCTTTTACTAGCATCCTGCACTCGGTGGGATCCTGAAATGTTTGCTTCCAAAAGGAACAGAAGTGTATTTAATGAGCATGCTTAATAATGTATTAGGGCAACATGGTCTCACCATTATGCATGTGGACAAAGCAAAGGCACTGATGAGACGGAGTGTTAGTCTAAGCAGCTTGTTCCCTTCCTGCAAATGGAAACTAGAGAAGCTATACGTGAAAGAATGAAGCATGGATTTGAGAAAGAAACTTCCTATATAATAAAAGCGTAGTATGCAAATTGTCCCCTCAACCAGGAGGTCGTCTGGGAGTTTGATCAGGAGGCAGTGCTGTTCGGGCAAGAGAGAAAGGCTCTGGTTGGCAGCCAGTAGGGACCCTACCAGTGTACAAATTTCATGCACTGGGCCTCTAGTAAAAAAAAAAGCCATTAGAAAAAAAAATCAGAGGCCGTTAGGAGTTGGTTTTGGTGGCATTCTGGTTGTAAGACAGATAGGGAATGCATTAGTCTGCTCATGCTGCCATAACAAAATACAACAGACCGGGTGACTTAAGCAATGGAAATTTATTTTGCCTGGTCCTAGAAGCTGGGAAGTCCAATATCAAGATGCCAGTCAATTTGGTTCCTGGTTTGCAGGTAGCTGCCTCTGACCCTGTGCTCATATAACTTCCCCTCTGTGCACCTGCAAAGAAAGAGAAAGATCAAGCTCTGTGGAATTTCTTCTGATAAGGACACTAACAAATCAAATTGGGGCCCTACCCTTCTGACCACATTTAACTTTAATTAGTTTTATAAAAGCCCTTTCTTCAACCAAATACAGTCACATCGGGGCTAGAGCTTTAACATATGAAGTTTGTTGAGAAATTAAAACATTCAGTCCATAACACCAAGAACTTGTCTCTGGACATAGCATCTTGGAAAGACTAAAGCTTGTCCCTTTGGAGCAGAAGCAAGCAGATGTTGAAGCTGGGTTTGATTTCAGCTCAATGCTTTAAGGCTATTGCATAGGAGATACTGTGTACTTACATCTGGAAGCATAGAATGATTTGATTTTTCTGATTTTTAGAGATGTTAAGGTTGGTGAAAGAAAGCAAGATTATATAACTTGACAAATTGTATTTTTTTTTGTCTTTGATTATTTTGTTGATGAAGAAGAAATTTACATAAAAATTATTTTAATTTGTAGTTCTTTCAGGATTTGTAAAGCTGGATATTTATATATCTTTTATTTTTATGAAGTCTTTCTTTAAAGGTCTAAGGAAATTTTTAATCTGTTTATGTATTTTATCATAGGAATATCAGAAAATTCTAAAGGCCAGCCAAAAGCAAATACAAACTCTTTTAAATAAAAAAATATTATTGATAGTATCTGAGATTTTATTTCTTATCTATTGTACTTTTTTTAACTTCTCTAGTTTCCCCATCCTTATGTAGATAGCCATTGTGAGAGGGGTAACACTAAGGGAATGAGTGGTAAATTTGGGACAGAGATATAATCAAGGGAAAGTCGGAGCAGTAGGCCACATTGTGCCCTTTTTAAAGATATGCAGGAGTCCCATTCCCTGGCACTTGTGCATATGACCTAGGTCTTTGCAGGTGGAATCAACTTAAGATGAAGTCATGCTGAATTAGGATGAGCCAGCCCCATAAAGTCCAGAACTCTGAGAAAATAAATTTTTGTTGTTCTGTGCCACCCAGTTATGTGATACTTTGCTATGGCAGCCCTAGGAAACTAAAACAGTCACATGCTAAATAATTACCACAGATGGTCTTTGAATCTATATGGAACAGCAAGAAAGGAAGAAAGCAAACTCATATTTATTGAGTCTGCTTTACAGACAATTAAATGTATCTCATTAAGTTAAGATTTTACAAATTTAGTGAATGATTCCCATTTTCAAAGTGTCCGGATTAAGGCTTTTAAAGGTTTTATTGATAGTAACCTGCTTTCTTATGAGAAAATATAGTGCTTCTTAGTACTCCAAGGCCCATAGTGATGTAATTTTGTTGGTGGTTTTTCAAATAAATATTTATTGACCATCAATATTCTTTCAGACACTGATCTAGACACTGTAGACTGTAGACAAAGCAGTTTGTAAAAATAAACAAATATATCTTCCCTGGAGGAGTTTCAATATAATGGAAACATAAAGATAATAAAGACAATAAATAAGTGAAACCTGAAGTATCGCTATGGAGATAAGAGCCCCATTTGAAGAAAAGCATGAACATTGAGCAGAGAAGTGGACACAGGCATTTCAGGCAAGCGTCTGAGTAGGAGGATGCACGGCCTGTGGCTTGTGTGAGGAATGGCCTGGGCCGCCTGTAGCTGAGGTGGTGGGAACAAAAGAGAGGAAAGTAAAAAGGACCCAGTTAGGATTGGGCCTATTGGCCATAACTGTGAGATTGCTGCCTTTATGGAGAATGAGCGGGATGCTAGTAGAGGATTGTAATCAGAGGAACAGTGGGATGTTACGCATTTAGTGGCAGATAACTTATCTAGAGTGGGTGCATTTAGTAAGCTTTTTAAAGCTGACAAATAAAATCCAGAGCCTTTACTCAGTTCTTCAGCTGAATAATTTTAAACAGCAGTTTCTGACCCAATTTCAAGTCACATGCAACAATGACATTGAGCATGGAAATGAACAAGTGGGACTAAGTCTTCTCTGTTCATATTTGCAATAGCAAGGAGATAAGTGATGATAAACAGGTAGATAGATAGATTATAGATGACAGATAGAAAGATGATAGAAGATGATACATAGATGATACATAGATATATAGATATAGATATAGATGATATAGATATAGATATAGGTATAGATAGATAGATAGATAGATAGATAGATAGATAGATAAGCAGCATGCATATTTCCTCTTATCAGGTAAGCAGTAAGATTGGGAAGAAATAGAATCTTGTGTGGTTGCTGGTCTTGTTACTTTTTTGTTTTTAACTGCTGGGCATTTATTTCAGTTCTTCTTGTTCTTTTCCACCAGTGGCTACTGGTATAGTGAGTGATAAATTGTTTTGTTTAGACAATGAGGCACTATATCCAATTCCTTGGAAGAGGAATATCTATCCCATAAAGATGCAAGGTTTAAAGCTGGATTCGGTGACAGAACAGTACCTGAATTTTTTCTTTGTTTGGAAAATCGGTTATTGCATTTTCAACAGAATCTGGGTTGCCATAATCTTCAAAGGTGTTTGTAATTTTGAAGTGTTTGTAAGAATGCAGAGCAGCCATCAGGCTGGATCACAATGGATTTCTTTTTTGCTACATATTGCATATTTACTCTTCTCATTATTTTCATCTGTGTAATCACCCTCTTCTTCCATTCCAGTTCCATGGGCTTCTGACATGTAACCCAGACATGATTAATTCTGAATGCAGATTTCCGCTGGTTTCTGTGATTACTTCAGGGATCTAAACATCAAGGATACACATTCTGAATCAGTAAAAGATAACGAGCCTTCGCTCTGGGGTTGTTGCAAGTGCTTTTTTAACTCTGAGAAATGTGAGTCTAGACTCGCTGAGAGACATCAGGTGCAGGAGGTAAAAAAAACAAAGACAGAACTAAGAGAGATAAGTAAATACCTGGATAAGCTTACCTTAGATTTGATCTATTCACAGCTTTCTTTGTTGCCTAGCAAATAAATTCACTGTCTATTTTTGTTGTGTAGGCCAATCTGAGTTGGATTTGAGACACTTGCAGTTAAGATTAAAATATCTTATCTGATCCATTGAATAATTCAGAGACTCTATTGTAAATCCAAATCAATGCAGTTACCCTGAATCCCTTTTATGTGATTATTTCATCCTCTTCTGTTCATATGCATTACAAAGTTAAATGTCCTAAAAGGGTTTAAAATAATTTTACAGAAAATGCATAGAAAATCATATCCACAAAAATTTACATGAGTATAATATGACACTCAGTCCATCACTTTCCCCCCCTTTCCTTAGCAATTCTCATGATTTTGTCTTAAATTAACCAAATGCTTGCCTCTAACATCCCCTGAGAATACAGAGGAATTGTCAAAAAGAAAAAGTAAAGGGTAACGTCTTTCTATCAGACACACTTATTAAATCACTTCTCATGTGTGTAATTTTTATGGTACCACCCAAGTAGAAAGACTGTGAGCATCAAAGTTCTACCTTAAGGCCATCTCCTCCTTGAGCCAGTTTTGCTATTTAAATCCCTTCTGCTTTATCCATTTTTCTTTCAGGGTATGATATTTTTTTCCTGTCATGTTGCTATTTGTTGTTCATAAATTTCAAGACATAACCAGTGCATGCAAATCACAATGTTTTTATGAGCAGAGGGGTTTAGGGCCAGTACAAAGATTTATGACACCATATATTTTTTCACTTGCTATTAGTCACACGGGCATTTTAATGTAGAGATTAATTTTTAATAACTCTTCTATTTGCATCTCTGGACTTATTGATTTGAAAGTGGTGGTGGTGGTATCAGGATGTCTTTTTATAGTCAGAGGAACTTTAAGCCTTTCCTATAAGGTCAGGCATCCCTTACAGTCCTATTCCCTTAGCTGCATGCCTTGATTTTTTTTTTTTAAATGCTTATGGTGGACATAAATTATGTGACTGATTAAAAAAAAAACACAACAAAGGTCATAGTTAGGAATAAAAGTAAAAGACAGCTTTCAGAGATGAAAAAAAAGTATTAGGTTATGGATATAATAAAGAAAAGTCTTCATGGAACCAATAAAAAACAAAACACCGTTTATTTAATTTTAAAGAGACAGCATAATATATTTATTTTACAATAGGAATAAAGAAACGCATTCTACCTTGTCTCTCTTTAAAAGAATAAGCAAAATAAATGCAGAGGGCTACAGCTTAGTAAGGCCCGATCTGTTTCAGAGTGTGAAGATGCTGTGGTATTCCTACTTTCTTTATACTCACTCAGTCAAAAACTAACTCCCATTGTTTTTGAAAGTTATAATCATAATACATAGGTTAATGAAACAGTCAAGACCCTAATAGCAATATCTTATTTAATTTAGGTCTCAGTGGAATTCAATGAGCAAAAATCCTACTTAAATAAGGAACTGAATATGAATCAATTGGAAACCAATACACACAGACACAGGCACAAACACTCACACACACACAATTGTAATGAAAATTTTTTTTAAAAGCTCTAAATGTCTAAATATCTAACAACTAGTATCAATTAATGACACATTGATGCAATAACATATCATGTAATAATTCTAATATAGATTAAATGATATCAATGACATGAAAAAAAGTCATAGTATTTTAAGTTAAAAAGGATCAATGGGTAAGAACCCATACTCAAAAGGACATATGTGAAGAAAATACCAACATAATAAATTACAGTATGGAAATAATTGTTATCATTTGGTGGTATGATTGCAAGTGCTTTTATTTCCAATTTTACTTATCCATATTTTTCATCAAAAGTTGTTTATGTTGATGTTGGATAAATTACCTTAAAATATACATCTGTAAGCATCTTGAGAGATATATAAGACACAATCAATCCTTACACTTGAGGAAGAAAAGAAAGGGGATCTATATGAAACTGCACAGAGTGGAATGAACTCCCTTGATAAACTTCCTTTTTGTGGTAATAATTGTCTTGGAAACTAGAAACACTTAACAAAATGTAAACATAATTTCCTAGAGGCCTACATAGTTACTCTATGCTATGGGCTGAATTTTGTGCCCCAAAATTCCTGTGTTGAGACACTAGCCAGCAGTGGATTGGTCTTTGGAGATGGAGCTTTTAGGAAGTGATTGGGTTTAGATAAGATGATAAGGGTGGAGCCTTCATGATGAGAACAGAGTGAGCTCTCTGCTGTGTGAGAAAGCAACTCTGAAAACCAGGAAGAGGGTTGTAACAGGACACTGAATTTGCCTGCCAGCACCTTGAACTTGGACTATGCAAGCTCCAGATTGTGAGAAATAAATTTCTCTTGTTTAAGCTACCCAGTCTGTGGTAATTGTGACATATTCCAAGAGATGAAAATATGAAGAAGCTAGACAGCCATTAAAATTGTGAGGAAGATTTTTCTGATCCAAAATATAAATAGCTAAGAGGCTGAGAAAGTTTCTGGGAGAATTGCTCTAAAAAGTGTCTTGAGCTTACAGATGATGAGGGCTTTAGTGTGGGACCTGAAAGGCTGTAGGAGTTCGTGTAAATTGAAAGTAAACCAACCTTCCTATGAACTCTTTGAGCCATTTGGGTGGTCCGGCATGATCTCAAGCCTTGATTAACATTTAGATGATTCCAGATTGCTACATCCCTAGGTATTTGGAGAATAAAACAAAATATTACATGTCTTATGTGAGGAAAAATAGCATCACTCTCTTACATACTTGTATTTTTATTTTAATTACAATTGTCTTCCAATTCCAGTACAGCAAGATATATGAAGAGAAACAATATGAAGGTGAAGCAGCACAAAGCAAATAATAGAAACAAACACTCGTATGTTTTAGTACAAATGGTGGAAATGCTATTATAGATAGTAAAATAGGTTTACTTGATATTGGTATAGAAATAGTAGCTAACATTAAACATTTCAGCAAATAACTAAAAAGAATTAAGGATTTGAAAAAGAATAACCTAGAAATTCTAAAAATTAAAAATATAATTCAACTAAAGAATCCAAGGGATAGATTCCATAGCAGATTAGACAGAAAGAACTATTTCATATGAGTCTTGGAAAATAAATATAGAAGAGAGAATAAGACAAAATACATCAGTAAGACCTAAGTCTCATTTGATTAGTCTCAATAGGAAAATGAGAGGAAGAGTGAGAGAAACAGAATCAATAAATAATGAGACAAGAAATGAGAATTCTGAAATTTATTTAGGCCAATCTTTTTCAAACTGTGTGTCTTAACTAGATTGTTAAATTTGTTTAGTGGGTTTCAGTAAATATTGTAATTATGGTCATTTATAACAAAAATATCAAAATATCAGAGTAATAGTAAGCATTTATTTGGGGGATTTCTTATTTATTTAGTATGTTTATGTGTGTGTGTACACACGCATACATATAGATGTGCAGGTATTAAATTATGTCATGAAATGTATTTCTTACTATGTATAGTATTCAAAAACCATAAAAACTAGCACCTAGAGCCTTAGGCAATGAAATATAGACAAAATTTTGGTTTTCATGATATGGCTATGGAATTCCTATTAGATACACTTCCCCCCCCCCCCTCTTTTCTTGCTCTCTCTCTCTCTCTCTCTCTCTCTCTAGTAGGTATACTGAAATTTAAATGAACTGGCCTTACTGCTAACATACAAAAAGATTTATTATAATCCCACTTTTTAAGAACCAGTCTGCCTAGTTGATACTTTTAAGGATGATCTTACTGGTAATAAGATCTTACTGCAAAAGTTGATACTTTTAAGGATGGTCTTACTTGCCAGATCTTGCTGGCAAGAGAAAATCAGATGAGGTGCCTGAGATAGATAAAAATTTTATAAAATGTAGGATAAAGTGAACCAAACCTTGTAGTACATGGTTTTGTGTTGCATGCTGTTTAAACAAGCCTTTCATATTTATATCATTTGCATCATCTCATAGATGATGGCTCACAATTACTGATTTGTGTGTCTCTACTGCCTGATTGCGATACTCATGTAAACTAAAAGTGTTTCTAAAAACTTAAATAGTTTGGGAACTGGAGGAAAATTTGTAGAACCTCACAAGGAGCTCTTAAGATTCGAAGAAAGAAATTTGATGCCTTTGAAGTGAGGAGTGAAAGATAAGAAAGACAAGTAACAAACTGCCATTACAGATTAAGTTTATTTATTCCATTTATGCCATACTGCACTGCCTCCCGAAATGCCAGTGTGACTATAAGATCTGCTTACCCCTACCAATGGCAATGTATGGGTCCAGTCAATAGATACCAAAGTTCACCTTTTTAAATCTCCATATAGTTTTTACCTATCAAGACCATTTGCTAGTAAAATGAAATTCACAGAAGAGCCATGATTTAGAGTGGAAGTACAAAAGGAAAGAATATATTCTTTTTGCTAGCACTCAGTCATCAACAAATTGATTCTTTTTTTTTCTCTGCTTATAGCATGGGAGCCAAAGAATTGCTGAGTATTTATTTAATAAAAGCCTAGTGACTATTACAGCAGAACAACCGAATGACTAGGAGAACTGGTCACTATAACGTGCACTGACCACCAGGGGGCAGATGCTCAACCAAGAGCTGCCCTCTGGTGGTCAGTGTGCTCCCACAGCAGGAGTGCTGCTCAGCCAGAAGCCAGGCTCTTGGCTGGTGAATGCAGCAGTGGTGGCAGGAGCCTTTCCTGCCTCTGTGGCAGGGCTAAATAGCAAGCAGGTGGGCAGTTAGGAGCAAGGGGTCTCGGTTGCTAGAGGGTGCAGGCCAGGCTGAGGGACATACCTCCCTCCCATGCACAAGTTTTGTGCATCAGGCCTCTAGTATGAACATAATAGAATATGTATAACGCCTGTTTCATCCTGATTCTTCAGTGCATACACACATTCTTTCAATAATCCTTATCAACCGTTAAATAATTGATAATTAGAAATACCTGTATAAGGACAAGATCACAACCCCAAATAAATGTTGTCCCTCAGAGAATTCCAAGAGTTTTCTAATTATTATTTATTAGGATTATATTGAAAATAATTTTTCTTGAACTATTTCTATGTTTTTTATTCTCCATTTTCATATTCATAGGACTAATAAACATATTGCATAAGCACATAGTGCATAGGACTAATAAACATATTGCATAAGCACATAGTATCCATTAAAAACATTTTTGTTAGATGTCTAGAGAGGTTAATGAATGAATGACTAACTAGTTGGATGCCTAGCAAAATTTTAAAATTATACCTTCTTAATACCTTGTTTCCCCAAAAATAAGATATCCTCTCCGAAAATAAGACCTACTTACAGGTTTCCTTCTGAGTGAAATATAAGGCATCTCCCCTAGGCCAAACATGAGAGATTTGGTCCACTGATTCTGAAAGAAATGGAGTCACAAGAAATTCACCAGGAAATTCAGGAATTGGATTATGATGATGTTCCAGAAGATAATGAATAAATTAGTAAATTTTTGATACTGTAGGATTCACAGTTTGTCTGGTTTGTGTTGACAACGACCATACTACCATACCGTATACAGGTAATAAATTTCCTTTATTTTTATTTAACAATAAATGTGTACCGTATTCTTCTTCGTGGAAAAATAAGACATCCCCTGAAAATAAGACCTAGCGCATTTTTGGGAGCAAAAATTAATATAAGACACTGTCTTATTTTCAGGGGTACAGGGTAGCAGGGAGCAGAAATAATTTAGAAATGGGCTTCCTTAACTCATTAAGGCCATGAATGGACATGCTAGAAGTTAGGTGGGGGGGGAGGAGCACATCTGTAATACTTTCAACATTAAACATAATATTTAAAAAATAATAATGGCAATCTTGGGAAAATAAATAGCCTATTTTATTTAATCATGATTTTTTTTTTAAATTAGTGATTTGCAGGCTGCTTCCAGTCAAGAATTAGATTGTCAAGAGAGTTTCAATGAAAATGTTTGTAAATGCCTGGAAGATATTACTGTTATGTTTCCACATAAAATGCAGAAATTATTTTTGGATAATATAAACTGTATAAAATAAGACATAGTTTCAAACAATTAGCTGGACTTTGCAAAACTTTAGCAGTTAAACCATCTTCAAAATGATAAAAATAAAAGTGACCTTTACATTTCACAAGAGAAAGTGCATGCTACAGTTCTGACTTTAAATACATGTGAAACACAGGAGAAAATACTCTGGTCACTGAGACAGAGGCAGAGGTCAGAGGTAAGGCATCGATGAAGCCATAGCAGACTTTAGCAGGTTGCATCTCTGTGTGGTTGTCCTCAGTGTGAACATCTACTGCACTAGATACACTTGGGATTCAGTCCAAATACATCTTGTAGAATGAGGCTTAGTGTTGAGTGTGTCCTTATTTACTTGTGTGTCAAGATAATATCAAGGATGTTTTCTTCACCTCATTCTACCCTTTAAAGTTACCAAGTATAAGAGAATAAAAATTTCATAGATATGGAAATATCCGTTGGAGAGAATTTTTACCCTTTTCAAAAATAGATATGCACACCAATATTCAACACCTTCATATAAAATCCATCCTATTTACAGCTCTAATAACCCCCATTAAATCACAGTAATCATGTGCTAGAGAACAGGTGTTTTAAATCACTAAATTTGGAAGTGGAGTGAAGTTGAAAGTGGATGTTGGAAGCTTTTCATTGGCTGAATGTGGCTGCTGTTTCCATGGCAATTTCACATGCACCCTGCTTCCCAAATCTTCTTCTCACTCTTTCAAAATGCAGTGGAAAATACTACTTAGTCTGAGGACAAAAATTGGGTCAAATTATTGTCATTTATTTAGCTAGAAACAGTATCAGGAATGGTGAGGACCACGTGTGGACTCTCCTTTACAATTTTCTCACATTTTGTCATCTGCATTCATTTATGCATATTTTCTATGCCCTCTGCTGTTAGTCAACATATGTTACAAAAGAAAAATACCCACAGGGCAACAGCATGTGAAAATAATCATCATTTATGGAGAGAAAATGCCAGCCTCATACAAAATACAGTCACACTTGATGTTTATGCTTAAAGTGTTACATTTTGGGGATGCATTAAAATCAGTATTAAATAACAGTAACTTGGGAGAAAGACATAGACTCAGTTGTCACTAAATAGCTCACTTAAGAAAGACAAAGGCCCTGCTGGTGTGGCTCAGTAGTTGAACACTGACCCATGCAGCAAGAGGTTGTCGGTTGGATGTCTGGTTAGGCACAGGTCTGGTTTGCAGGCTTGTCTATCTTGTCAATATGTCTATCTTTCCCTCTCCTTTTCTGTCTCTCTCTCTCAAATCAATAAAATACATTTTATAAAAGAAAGTAAGATAAGGGGCAGTATAGAACACATGTGGCATGGGAATCCTTTTTTTAAAACATATTTTATTGTTTTTTTACAGAGAGGAAGAAATAAAGAGTTAGAAACATCAATGAGAGAAGAACATCGATCAGCTGCCACTTGCACACCTGCTACTGGGGATGTGCCCACAATCAAGGTACATGCCTTTGACTGGAATCGAGCCTGGGATCTTTCAGTCCGCAGACCGACACTCTATCCACTGAGCCAAACCAGTTTCAACAGCATGGGAATCCTTTTAGCCCAACTCCAAGCACACCAAGAAGCAGGGCCCTTCTAGACTTTTATTACAATTGTTCATATTTCCCCCCATAGCTCCCCTCTTCTCAGTTCCCACCCTACCCTCTGCCCTCACCCTACCCCCCACATTATTCTCAGGTGAATGATTTTTGTCCACTTTTTAAAAATAAAACTTTATTGTTCAGATTATTACAACTGTTCCTCTTTTTCCCAAGACTTTTAGCTTGGTAAGAATACACATGCATGGAGACACACTATGAAAGTTGAGCACACCTGAAACTAGCTTAGGGCCATAATGTAACAACACTTAAGCAGTATGATAGCATTTTATGATCATTTTAGTTGAAACCTTAAGAAGGAAAATACCTGCGATGGCCCTGGGGTTTAGTGAGCTTGTGAAGACAGGAAAGGAGCACAGGAAGCTATGGGCTAATGAACGGGATCAAGAGTTTTAATTGTGATTATTTAAATTGAGGAATTTAGAAAACAGCTCTGATATGGAGCATAATGGATTTAATATGAGAATGTGCACCAAAGACAAGGCAGGATAATAATCCTTAAGTTTAGACTATTTGGGCCTATCAGAAGCACCAAATTAGAGATGAAACTAGGAGTACTTGGTAGAAATAGGCAGCAGTAAATCAGGATGAACTAAGTCAAGTCTCTGTACCTCAGATTATACAATAGAAAGCTTGTGACTTGAAAATTGCTCTTCCTAAAACATTTAAGTATATTGAATATCTCAGAGAGTGACAAAATAAATTCATGATCTTTTTTAAAAATGCATTTTTATTTATTTCAGAGAGGGAGGGAAATAGAACATCAATGATGAGAAAGAACCATTGATTGGCTACCTCTAACATGCCCCACACTGGGGAGTAAGCCTGCAACTCAAGCATATGCCCTGACTGAGTATCTAACCATGACCTCCTGGTTCATAGGTTGATGCTCAACCACTAAGCCATGCTGGCCAGGCAAATTCAAATTCTTTTAAGTCAGAATCCAGCTTTTGAATTTTGACTGAGTCATCTACAATACTAAATTACATCTTATCTCTGAGTCTCAGTTTTCTATTCCATAAAATGGGAGTCATTATAATAAATCTTGCAAGTTTTCTGTAAAGATTAAAGAGAATCATGCATGCATTATTACATATATAAAGTAAGTGACATTTTTTTCTTTTATTTCCTTCTGTCCTTGTGACTTCTTATCTGAAGGATGCTATGAGAAATGAGTACAGTCTAAGAAGAAAGAAAGAACCAGGAATCACCATGGTAAATCATTTTAGAATACCCCCACCAGGTAGTGAACACTGCATTAAAAAAGGCGCTGGGAATTATCAAGGTAGAAAATTGGCTCACGGAGGTCTTTTAACTGGGACTGTTCCTGCCACCTTTATCAGTGTGGCTTACACTGCTGTTTCTGTGGGTACCTTCTCCGTCTTGGAAAGGGAGGTTTGGCAGCAGAAACTACAGAGTCTGAAAGCCAGTTCTATCAGGTTACTGTATAAGTCTGTGGAGATGGGTCTAAATGGAGTGGTAGAAGTAAGCTGTTAGCTTTTCTCATCTCTTTCATTGCAGCCAAATCATTTCCCCATTAAGACTAATATCCACACTGTGATCTGTGGGGCTCACATGCAAGAGATACTGGGATATGAAGTATACATTTCTGAAAATTTATATTTCATATCCCTATGAGGATGACAATTCCTGGATTGCTCTTGTAGCCTTTCTTATTTAAAGACTGAAACCATATTGAACCTTTTAAATTTTTTAAATCTATTTTCCCAGGGTCCTGTTCTTTTGGTATTGTCCAGAATGTAAGCACTTCAAAGCCAATATCTTACCAGGTTCAAATCCTACCACCTTAGGACAGTTATGTCAGAGAGGGAAATGTATAAAAAAATAAATAAAATAAAAATAAAAACCAGAGAAAAATGTATTTCTAAGCTCCTTCTCTCCTGCCCTGAAAGGTGCTACTCCCCAGCTCTGAAGGAAAATATGAACGAGTCCATATTTAAGGAGGCTCCATTGTGTTTCCTCTAAAAATATAGTTGAAAAATTCAGGGAGGGTGCTTGTAACAAATTCTGCACCTCCTACTGTTCACATACTTCTCTGTGTTCAGAAAAAGACCATGCAAAAAGAGAGCGCTTAATTCTTCCTAGCTCAGCTTTCTTAAGAAGTGACCTAACTTCATGTTTGGAAGGATATGATTGGTATTCTTTTGCACATGGCCTTCTCAGTGCAATCAATCTGATAGGTCATTGGGAAGTATGGGGGAATCACTGGGCAGGGGAGAGCCTGGGCAGAATTTCCACATCTCACCCTACTCAGGATCCACAAATACACACAGAATCACTCCATACTGATAGCGCTTGATGTTTTTAAGAATATCAAGCTTCATGCACACATGCAGAACCCTGAAGAACTTCTCACCATTCCACAGGCATTGCTGCCATAGGAGAATCCAAGTGAAGCAATATTGCAAATGTGATTTATTAGAATCCTTTATAAATCTATGTTTTATAGTACTTTAATACATAATACTTTTATATTCATAATAGAGGCCAGGTGTACTGTGTGGGGTTCTTAGGCCTGGCAGGCAATAGGGGCTGATTGAGGGTGCCATTTGTCCCATTTGTCCCATTTCCACTACTATTACTCACCTGGTAGGATCATGCAAAAAAAAAAAAAAAAAAAGTGTACATTTTTCCAATTTCAAGGTCTTCAAGCTTGATATTTCCAAACTCCTGCACTGCCTAGAGGCAGCTGGCTGGGGGAGGGACCAAGAGAGATAGGCTAGCCATAGTGTGGGAGCACACTGACCACCAGTTGCATGCCATAGCAACTGGTCAACTGGTCATTTGGTCATTCGGTCGCTTTTATATATACAGATATTTGTACTGACGTTCTTTGATTGCATATATCTCTTTTAGCTTTTTTACTCTGAGGTCCACAAGGGCAAGGCATTTGTTTCTGTCTAAAATTTTCAACCTATGTCTGTATCTAATCAACAAACATTCATTTAGCAACTTGGGAAAGACAATTACTGAGCTAAAGGATAAATGAAACATGAGCTCTTCTCTTAGACCCTTATAATGGGAAGCCATTCTGAGCACTATGTTCCAAAGATGTTATCCTTTTAACCTTAAGGAAGAAATATTTTATCCCATTTTACATGTAAAGAAACCAAGGATAAAAGAGAATTTCAACTAAAGGCTTTCTGGAAGAAATCCAAGAGAGGTGAGAATAGAATACCTAGAGAGAAAAATCTAAAAATTTATCAGATATTTAGAAAAGGAGACAGTGGATTCAGAAAGGTGGAAAAATAGAACAGAAATTTAAGAAAAAAACAATGTCAAGAGAAAAATGAGCCTAAATGGGTTATCTTAAGTTCTGGCTTTATTTAACATGCTATCAAGGTGATAAATTGGCAGATATTAAGCTTTTCTAAGAAATACACATTCAGTAATTAAACAAGAACTTTGGTGTACAGTTCTGTTTAACCCAACACTTAATATACAGTATAATCCTCAGTTCCAAAGTTGTGAGATGACGCAGCAGATACTTCTCACATCTTCATTCTGCTCTTTAAGTAACATTTGCACATCATGTAAATCAGTAGCCAAATGAACATCTCCCTTTATTTCCTGTAAAACTAACTGACATGTATTTTGGCAAAAGAAGTCTACTTATTTCACAACTTAGTAATAAGACAAAGAATTACAAATGCCATTTGTCCCATTTCCACTACTATTACTCACCTGGTAGGATCATACAAAAAAAAAAAAATGTGTACATTTTTCCAATTTCAAGGTCTTCAAAGCTTGATATTTCCGAACTCCTGCACTGCCTAGAGATTTTGGATTAAAGATCAATTAAATGTTATTTTATTTGAAAAGTCAATATTAATGCCATTGATTTGTCCAAAACTATGACGGACAATATGAGCTCTCTGTTGTTTCTGAGCTTGTATCTCATAAGAATAAGGATAATGCTTTTATATATTTTATACATGTCTTAGTTTTATAAACTATGGAAGTGTTAGATCCTTTACAACTATCCCCTTCTTTCATGGGTGTTTCTTCTGCTACTTTCCCATAATTGCTCACAATTATTAATATGCATTATGTAGAAAGTAGCAAGCTCAGTATTCAACTTAACGAATGTTGTTAAATGTTAACAAAAAACAAACAAACATTGAAACCTGTAAAGAATTTTTGTGAGTTTATTTGAGCCAAACTGTCGACATAAGCAGAACTTCAATGAAATGAGATAATGCTCCGAAGAATGGCGGGCTACATTTGTATTTATACATTGAAATCAAAGGAGGGACATAGGTGGGTTACATGAAATTCATTGGTGATAGATTAAGGAGGTGGGATAAAGGAAAGTGGTGGGAACCCCTGGGATTGGATAAAAAGTAAAATAATGGACACATACTTTGGTGGGTGCAGGAACAATTAACATGATAAAGAAGGAATTTGAGGCATCTGTCCTGGCGCCCACCACATTTGGCTGTGCCCAAGGGGCTCCAGAAAAAGGGAAGTTACAAGTTACCCAGACATCTCACAGATATGTTATCTTAGAGGCAAAAGGCAAATGGGCTCAGTAAAGATCTAAGTTGATCTTTGTCATGGAAAATATCGGCCTAGGACATGACTACCTATATTAACCTGTTTGTAGTTAAATTTTTAATTTTCAAATCATCTTTTGCAGTTATTTTAGGTCTTTGAGTTTGCAAGACTGCCACGCAGGCCTTCCCTGAGCTTGTCAGGTTAGCATGTGGCTCCTTTTGTCCACAAGAGCAATCAGTTGTGTCTATGTCCACTGTCAGGGAAGCACTAGGATGAAGTAACACAGCATTAACCTGAGTTCCAATCCAATTTTGACATTTTCTATCCATAGGACTTTGTGCCAGTTATTTAAACTTAGGAACCTTCGAATTTTTAATCTTCAAAGAGGGCGTGTCACTATTCTAAGTGTTTTGTGAGAGACATATGAAATATATGTGGATTTTCTGCCCTACATTTATTTAATGTAGCTATTAAATGTTAACTCCTTTTTTTTTTTTTCTTACTTCTCGTTTCTGAGCCAATGTATCTGCTTTTGAAGACATGCCCTCCAGCATTTGGGGAAACCAAAGACATTCTTGATTTAGAGCTTGTGCATTCAGCTTCTACATAGACCGAGAGTCTCTGAGTACAAAGTGGACCCTGACCTTAGATGGCAGTCAATGTATTTAAAAATGTCAGCTAGTTTGGCCCTCAATATTTATCAGCTGAACTTCAAATAACAACCATTAGATTCTGTAGAAAGAGGATTCTGCTAGCTCGCTGACTTCAGGCAACACACACACACACAGTTTCCTAATTAGTAAAATGAGGCGTTAGGTAACATCAAGCAGGGCTCGTTGGAAATCCATGGCTTTGCTCTTCCTCTAAAGGAAATTGCTGATCCATTATACAGCCCTTCCTCTGGAATGGGGCCTCAACATTCTGTTCAGTGAAGCGCTTGTGTTGGGGACTTCAGTTGACTGTTATTTGACAGTGCTTGGGTTATATATTTCTTTAGCTGTTTTCCAATCTGTAATTGCACATTCCATGATGATTATTATAATGAGACCCATTTGTTGTACTGTGTTAGCATCACATCCTCGAGGGTCAATCGAGTACATATGGTTCTTTGTCCCAGAACTACTGTGCTTTTTTATTCTTCTGTTTGCTCTATAAATATAAAGATTATTAGCCATAAAGCAGTCAAAATTTGGGGAATGGCTGCCAAAAATCATGATTAGTTTTATAATCAATGATCTAGAGTCCTTCTTCTGGCAGTAATTAGACACAGCAATCCATGCTGCTGGAAATAATAAAACTGTGTCTTATAAAGAGGGAAAAAAATGCTTTTTTTTTTTTTTTTTTTTTTTTTTTTTTTTTTTTTGCTATAGATGGATAATATTCAAGTAACGGAAACAGTGGTATCAATTCACCATGATATAAAATTTAACATGAATGAAGATTGCTCAGGACTCATCCTTCCTACATGCCCACTGTGGTTTAGCTTTATTGTGTAAGCTATCATTTACTGACTTTTCTGAAGCTATAGGTTTTGGATTAGAATCATCAGGAGGAGTCAATATTGGGTTGTCACCATTTAATCCTGGCTTATTTACAGTATATCCAGTGTATGGTTCTATGGATTTTGAAAACTATCTCATATGCGACAATTACAGCATCATGAAAGACTCTCACTGCCCTAAAAATTTCCCATGTTTCAACTATTTACCCCACTCATAACCCCTGGGCACCATTGGTATTTTTACTGTCCCTATAGTTTTGCCTTTTTCAGAATGTCATATATTTGGAATCATGTAGTGTGTAGGATTTATAATATACATTTTCAATTAATTTATGTCTTTCAAATATTACAGCTTTTCATGGGTAATACAGATACTTACAAAAGAATATTATCCCCAGTTCCTCCCTTCTACCCTTTATAATATTGCTGCCATTTATTTCACTTATTCCTATGTTAAAACCACTCAATACAATTTTGCTATTATTATTTGAAAAACAAGAATAACAACTATTGCTTTGAAAAATAATCTTAGGTCAATCAAGTAAGAGAAAAATAAAGCTTTTTTTATTATTTACTTATTTCTTCTCTGGCAGTCTTCCTGCTTTTATATAGATGCAAGCTTCAGAAATATATCATTTTCCTTCTTGAAGAACTTTTTTTTAACCTTTTACAGAGCAGGTGCTGGTAATGACTTCCCTCAGTATGTGTTTGTGTGAGAAAGTCTTTATTTCTCTTTTACTTTTGAAGGATGACTTCATTCTATATAGATTTTTTTCCTTTCCACATTTCAACTATTTTATTTTAATTTTTTCTTGCTTATGCGGTTTCTGGTGAAAATTATACTAATATTATTACTCTTGTTCCTACAGAACACCTTACTGAAGGTAAGATGTTTTACTCTTCTTGCTTTTTTCAAGGTTTTCTTTGTCTTTGGGTTCTGTAATTTGAATATGATACACATAAGTATAGTTTTCTTGGTATTTATATAGTTTGGATCTTATTTATAAAAAATAAATTAGACATGATGTACTGGGTAAAAGGAATGGAGATAAATAGGCTTTATATGTAAGATTTTATGTTAATCTAGCTAGAAGTTAGGCCTGTATGATATTTTCTGGAATTGTAGATAACAGAGGCTTTCTCTAGTATTTCTGTTTCTATCTCTTCTCTGTGTGTGATTTTTTGGTGGGAGGAAGGGCACAGGGAGAGAGGATGGTTATTCCATTGGAACTCTCTTTTAAATTGAGTCTCATTCTTGTAGGCTTTTCATCTGTAATCTATTGTTATTATACAGGAGTCCTAATGATATGGTAGCAAAATTGGGAGAAGAGAAGCATTTTGTAATCTTGTGGTTCAGTCTTACTCTTTTAGTGGGTCTGTGTCCTTCACAATTGCTACTTTATCCTTGCCTTCTTAGATGAGACAGGAAGGAGAGAGGGGCTGAAACTGGGTAACTGCCCTGCTTCCTTTTTTGGTTTGGTGTACCATAAAGTTTTGCCTCTTGGAAGGAGTCCTCTTTTTTTTTCTTTTCTTTTTTTTTTTTTCTTTTAACTCACTGGGCATATCCAAATGGTAATTTTTCTCTTACTCTGTTGAAAAGCAGTGGATTTTCCTTGATTCTTCACTGTGAGAACCTGGTAGGGTTCCTTGAGTTAAAGCCAATGAAAGTATGAGTTTTCCTCTAAGCCTGGACCTCAGGAGTTTCTCACTCTCAAGCTAGTCCATACTAAGTCTCCAACAATTCCTGAAAATCCCTACCAGGTATAGCTCCTGAGGCTTCTGCTTCAGGCCAGGTGTCTTGGCTGTATTTCTCTCTGTTTGCCTGTGTCTTCAGATTGTGGATGGCTGTTGGCCTTATGACATCAGTCCTCTGAATGATCCAAGATCATTAATTTTCAGTTTGTTCAGCTTCATTCGTGTTTTAGGATAAATGTGGGGATTCCTACATTTTCCATAGGTCACATTTAAAACAAGAGGTTTATTGGAATTCATTTTTGTTAGACTGCATAGTACTCCAGTGGCTGATCCAATAGTTTGCAGAATATTGTTCATCCATTGGAATTTGGTTAAATATAGTATATACATTCACACTATGAAGTAGTCTACAATTATTTATAAGAAAGAACTACATCAAAATAAAATGTTTCTGTACAGCAAAAGAAACCATCAACAAAACAACAAGAAAGTGCACTGCATGAGAGAACATATTTGTCAATGTTATCATTGATAAGTGTTTAATTTACAACATTTACAGGGAACTTATACAGCTTAACAAAAGAAAGATAAACAACCCAATCACAAAATGGACATTGGACCTAAATAGATACTCTTCAAAGGAGGACATAAAGAAGGCCAAGAAACTTATGAAAACATGCTCAAAGTCACTAATCATCCAAGAGATTCAAATCAAAATGACAATGAGGCACTATCTCATACCTGTCAGAATGGCTATCACCAACAAAAGACAAGTGTTGGAGAGGATGAGGAATAAAAGGAACCCTCCTGCACTGCTGGTGGAAATGCAGACTGGTGCAGCCACTGTGGAGAACAGTATGGAGTTTCCTCAAAAAACTAAAAATGGAACTCCCATTTGACCCAGTAATCCCAATTCTAGGAATATATCCCAAGAAACTAGAAATGCCAATCAGAAAGGAATAAGCATCCCTATGTTCATAGCAGCACAATTTAACATAGCCAAGGTTTGGAAACAGCCTAAGTGCCCATCAGCAAATGAGTGGATTAAAAAACTGTGGTACATCTACACAATGGAATTCTACTCGGTGGTAAAAAAAAAAAAAAAAAAAAAAAAAAAAAGAAAGAAAGAATTCTTACCATTTGCAATAGCATGGATGGAAATGGAGAGCATTACCTAAGTGAAATAAGTCAGTCAGAGAAAGATAAATATCACATGATCTCACTCATTTGTGGAATATAATAAACAACATAAACTGGACAAAAACAGATCCAGAGACAGAGAATCATTGATCAGACCATCAAACCTCAGAGGGAAGATAGGGGAAGATTGGGGTAAATGGGAGAGACCAACCAAAGGGTTTGTATGCATGAATGTAAGCCTAACCAATGTACACAGACACCGGGGATAAAGGCATGAGTGGGGGGGAGGGAGAGAGTGGGGGGATAAGGACACATATATAATACCTTAAAAAATAAAGAGAGAGAGATAGAAAAAGAACTAGGATACTTTTGATTACTAGTATAGAAAAAATATCTCCAGAGTACGTTGTTTGGTGAAAAATAATATCTAGATAAATTTTGTAATAAGTGACTATTTGTGTGAAATCAGAGGGAAATAGAAACCATTTTAAGATTTTCTGTATTAGCCTACATAGTATGAAAAATATATCCAAGAAAATAATATTTAAAGTAGTTACTTATAGAATGCAAAAATAAGATTATGAGAATCAAGGAATGGATAGGGACAGAGTTAGAAATTAAATAATTCAATATATACCACTTTAAGCAATATCTTTATTTTTGAAACTTGTGAGTGCATTATACACAAAGAAACACACACACAAACACATGACACTCACTCAGATGCTTTTTAAAAACTTTTATTTACAAATTTTGGAGACAATAACATGAGTATATAAAGTTAGTAATAGAAAGTTTTTGACATTTCTGAACTTTCACCTCTGATACTTTATGCCCCTAAAACCACTTTGTCGGGCCTGAGTCAGAGACACAAAATAAAGTCAACTTGCCTTAATATTTTGGATTTTTGTAAATATCTAGGCAAATTTTTAGTTTTATTGTAGATGGAGTTGGGATATCCACTTCCAATGAGCATTTTGGATGTCCAGTATGTTTTTTTTGTCTTGTTTGCCAAATATCAGTATATCATAGGCCAGGATGTAGGATTGGGAGCTCCATATTTGCCACAACATCCTGAGGTTTAATAGGTTTAATCTGAATTGCACTTCCTAGATAGACAATAGGAAAGGTCATCTTTTTCCTTCATACAGCAATACAGTAGAGATTTAACAAATTATCAAAATAATTTTACTCTTCTCCAACCTTGACTCTCAATTCAACCATGAGTATGTTTGGGCTGGATCTCTGAGGTCAAAGGTAAAAAGGAGAAGGAAATACTAACTTTCCAAATCATCCACAATGATCATTGAAAGCATGATTTTAGCAGAAAACTTTCTAAAACCATGGCAATAATTTCAGTTTAAAAAAAAAACAATTCTAGTGGCACCATGAAATTGCTTCCATCACCAAATCCCCTGCCACTTCTTTTGCTGCATTGCCTGGAATTTTTATTTACAACTTAATCAAGTTATTTTTTTGTGGCGTCAAAATAGAGCCATTGTTAGTAGCAGTACTGAGGGACAGATTAATACAGCATGGTGACTTCCAGATACATAGGCAAAGGCCAAGTGCTCCGAACCATAAGCAATATGTGTCACAAGAGAGAAGAGGAAGGGTGGTGAGACAAAAGACCAGGGTGAGCAAGCTCTATGAGGGTCTGCAACTCCAGGAAGCCCAACTTTATCGGCAATTCATAAATATTAGCAACTGAAGAGAGTAAAACTAACCAAGACTTATTGAGCACAGTGTGACAGGCACTGTCCTGAGAAAAATTTTTAACAAAAGCATTAATGGCCCAGCCTTCATGGCTCAGTAGGTAAGTGTTGACCTATGGTTTGATTCCCAGTCAGGCACATGCCTAGGTTGCAGGCTCAATCCCTAGTGTGGGGTGTGCAGGAGGCAGCTGATCAATAATTCTCTCTCATCATTGATGTTTCTATCTCTCTCCCCATCTCCCTTCCTCTCTCGAATCAATCAATATCCTATGTAATAAAAGTTTAATATGCTGTCTGGTCATCATGTCAGCTGTTCAACCAATCAAAGCATAATATGCTAATGATATGCTAAGGCTGCTCAACCACTCACTATGACATGCATTGACCATCAAGGGGCAGACACTCCACATAGGAGCTGCCCCTGGTGGTCAGTGCACTCCCACAGGGGGAGCACTGCTCGGCCAGAAGCCCTGAGCTGGGCTCACAGGTGGCAAAGGCAACAGTGGTGGCAGGAGCCCCTCCTGCCTTTGGGGGAGCACTGCCTTTGTGCTAGTGCTAAGGATGTCCAACTGCCAGAGACATCAGTAGGACATCCCCCAAGGGCTCCCAGATTGTGAGAGGGTGGCAGGTCAGGCTGAGGGACCCTCTCCTGAGTGTACAAATTTTGTGCATCAGGCCTCTAGTATGCATATAAAGCCTTAGTAAATCTAATCATTACTATACCTCTGTGAGATATCCCCCTCTAGTTTAGCCACAATTAAAATACTTTTCTTTTTGAAATACCAAACTCAGCAATCTTTTCTATTTAAAATAATTTCTTCCAGGAAAGAAATAACTGTAATAATAAATGAGAATCTTGTTTAAGACTTAATTGGTCTTAAATATATATATAAAGATAACTACCAGAGGCTTCCATTTTTACTGAATTTATTACATAACATTCTCAAAATTTTTAAAATACCTAACCTACTTTGGAGGATTTAAGAAATGTTCATGAGTTTTTGCATATGTTGAAGCAATTTTACAATGTTTTATAAATAATTTTAAGAGAAACTTTAAGTTAAATCTTTTCACTGTAATATTGGTATAAGTAGCATTTGTTGTGATGAAAATATCAACACAGTAAACAACTAAATAAAAGCAAAAAGAAAAAAAGGAAGCAAAAAGCTAAGTTTGCAGAAAAAGTGTCTCACAATCTGCAATATAATATGCATATCTCCCCTGGTTGTTTAAAAGAATTCCAACTGTAACCTTTATTCCATTAAAAAGGGTAAGTATTATGACATAGGACAGGTGGTGTGCTAACGACTTTGATCATACTATAAACTAAATTTTCATTGCAGAAGAAACTATTGAAAACTGTAATGAAAACATAATGAAGTCAACATCCCTGCTTACCAAGTGGGACTTTGCAGTACAGTTAATTGGATGTCAGTGTGAAATGTTGACAGACAGAGAACATACTGGAGGGAGAGAATTAAAAGGAGAATGCTTTTATCTAAGCATTTATATTTTCAAAAGTGGCTCTCACCATCTGGATATTTGCAATCATGTAGATAAAACATAAAGCTGGATGAGCTTTTCGGTTTTCATCTACATTTCCCTGTATCCTCTACACTGCTTAGACTGAGTTGGACACCGTTAGATCCTCAATAAAGACTCACTGATTAATATTTGCTCTCTTGTCCTAAAAATAACAGGCTCTCTCTGAAATCGAATGTGTTGAAGGTTGCGATATAAAATGTCAGCCTTACAATTCATCATTTACAGAACACAATTCAATGTTTTCTCATTCAATTCACAACAATCACTACAATTTAACTTTTGGACATTTAGTCCCCTTGAAAAGAACTCCATACCACTAACAGCCAGTCCTGATTTCTCCCTGGGCCCTAAACCTGCCAGTTCTAAGAAACCACTAATTTACTTTCTGTCAGTATAAATTAGGCTATTTTTGATATTTCACATGAATGGAATCATAAAACATCAGTTCTTTCTGATGGCCTTCTTTCACTTCACATAATATTTTCATTGTTCATCCATGCTGTAGTATGCATCATTTATGTGGATTGCCAAATAGTGTCCTACTGTATGGATATACCACATTTGATTTATTCATTCATCAACTAATAGACATTTCATTTATTTCAATTGTTTGGCTATTATACAATAAATAATATTGCTAGGAACACCGATGTACAAGTGTTTGTGTGGATGTAAGTTTTTGTGTCTCTGGGATATGTATTCAGTAATGCAATTGCTGAGTGATATGGTGACTCCATGTTTAACCTCTTGAGGAACTACCAGAGCAGCTGCATCAGTTTAGAACCGTGGTCTGCAAACTGCAGCTTGCAAGCCACATGCTGCTCTTTGGTGCCTTGAGTGTGGCTCTTCCACGAAATACCAAGGCCGGGCGAGTCTGTTTTGAAGAAGTGGTGATAGAAGAAGTTTAAGTTTAAAAAATTTGGCTCTCAAAAGAAATTTCAATTGTTGTACTGTTGATATTTGGCTCTGTTGACTAATGAGTTTGCAGGCCACTGGTTTAGAATAGCACCAGGAGTGTAAGAGGCTCCAAGTTGTCTCATATGGTGGCCTGGTGCACCTGGCATAGAGCTTCTTCATTACAAGTAGAGACTGGGAAGGGGAAGAGAGACCCTCTCCACTAGGCCTGCCTTCCTTGTCTGGAATGAGGGCTTCTGTAAGACAGGGTTGGGAAAGGAAGAGAAAGGTGAGCAGCCAACTCCTTCCAAGGAGAAACAATAGCCCCAGGCTGCGAGCAGGGGGAAAAGAGAGTGCCTATCTTGTTCACTATTTACACTGGAAGTGGAGCTCCTTTAACAGAGGAGTGAAGGGAAAGCGCCACCCAAATGCCCCAGAACCTCCCCAGCCTTACCAAGATTGAGGAGATTTTCTTGATTTGTCTTTCTGAAAATTTTAAGAAACTTTGAGTGATTGTTTTCTGTTTATGCAGTTGTCACCAGTTGAATTGTTTCACTATGAAGGATGTCTGGGGAGGTCTTTGCTCCACAATTTTAGTAGTTTCCCTCCCCCCTTCACTTTTATAAATCACTGTCTCCTCTTGATACTTTTTGACTAGAAGTGGTTTCTCTGAACTTGGCACCCGACACTCAATTAGCCCCATAAAATATGCTGCTTATACGTCACAGACTTCTCATCAGAAATAATAGAGGCCAATAAACAGTCAATTCAGCACTGCATATGGAATGGAACTATTCTTCAAAATGAAGGCAAATGAAGACATTTTCAGATTAAAAGAAAAAAAGAGAGAGAATATTTTTGCCAGCATATCTGCACTTCAATGGATGATAACTTTCAGGCTAAAGAAAAATAACAGCTGATGGAAAGTCAGAATTTTTTTATTTATTTTTTGTAATGAATGAAGATATTTGGCAAATGTTGAGAACAGATCATTTCTTTAAAAATGCATGAAGCTCTTTTAAGCAGAATTGATAGTGTCATGTTTTGAGGCTTATGATGGATGCAGATGTGACACATCTGACAACAGCATGACGTATGGAGTGGAGTTAAATGGATGTACAAAATTGCAAGTTTTTACATTTCATGTGAAGTTCTACAATATTAACTATAAATGGACTGTGAGGAGTTAACAATTCATAGTGTAATTCCTAGAGCAAACACTAAAATAGTGATGCAGGTAAATGTAATAAAAGCTCATTGATCAATAAATTATAAATCTAAAAATATCCAAATAACCAAATAGAAAAATAGGAAAAAATATTTTAAAAAAATAATAATAAACAGAGGGGACAAACAGAAAACAAATAATATAAACCTGAACTACATTATATTTATATTACATTACATATTGATGGAATGAATACACAAGTAAGAGAGATTATTCCAATGGATAAAAATGCAATATCTAGCCATATATTATCTATAAGACTATACTTTTAATATAAAGACACATGGAGGTTAAAAATATATGATTAGAAAAAGAAATAACTTATAAATTGTAAGCATCAGACAGTTGGAATGACTATATTAATATTCACTAAAATAGATTTCAAGACAAATTATACTATATTATTGAAGCAAAAGAGGGATGTTTAATAACAATTAAATGATCAATTTGTCAGAAAGATAAAACAATATGTATCTGCCTAAGATGAAAATTTCACTTGACAGAAATAAGTGAAGAAACAGATAATCAAGAAATCATGCTAGGAAAGTCCCTTCTTTTTGCAATTAATAGAAAAACTAAGCAAAAGGATTAGTAAGCATATAGAGGATCTAAACACTGTGTCAACCACCATAAAGCAATACTTAACCTAACAATTGCACAATATATAGTTTCTGAAGCAAACAGGGCACATTCACCAAGATAGAGAATATTGGTGAGCCACAGAACAAACCTAAAAAATATTAAAAGTATTAACATCAGAGTGTATTTTCTAACCATAAAACCATTAAGTTTGAATTTAATAACAATAGCATTTACAAAACCCCAAATATTTATAAATTAACTATACACTTTTAAATAACACATGGGTCAAATAAGAATTCATATAAGAAATTAAAATATTTAAATGAATGAGAATGAAAACATAGCAAAAATTTCAAAATTCAGCTAAAGAAATACTTAGCAGCAAATTAATAGCTTTAAATCTATACATGAAAAAATATGTATGTTTGTTCATTTCACTATAAATGCTAGAGAAAAGAGAGAGATGTAAACTAAAATGATGAAAAAAGAAAATAATAAAGACAAGAGCAGAATCAAACAATAAGAACATAATAATGAACAGCATAAGTATCCTATATAATAAAAGGGCAATATGCAAATCGACTGAACTGCTGGTGACTATGGCATGCACTGACCACAAGGGGGCAATGGCTCAATGCAGGAGCTGCCCCGTGGTGGGCAGTGTGCTCCTATAGGGGAGCACTGCTCAGCCGTAAGCCAGGCTCACTGCTGGGGAGCACATGGTGAGTGCAACAGCGGAGGGAGCCTCTCCCACCTCCTTGGCAGACCTAAGGATGTCCGACTGCAGCTTAAACTGCCCGTTGGACATCCCTTGAGGGCTCCTGGACTGCTAAAGGGTGCAGGCTGGGCTGAGGGACGAATATCGTGCACTGGGCCTCTAGTATTACTATAAACCATCAAACCCATTATTTTAAAAGAGAGTGAATTAAAAAAGCATAATACCTAATGCATATCAATACAAAATGTATAACAACATACTAGGAATGAAGACATGAAGATCAGAAAATTAAGGAAGATATATGCATCAAAAATACAAGTAGTAAAGGAACAGATGATGATTTTAAATAATTTTATTGTCCTCCTGCCTTCTCATGGATCTTTTGCCTGTAGAGAGTGTCTATGGTAGGAAGACTGATGGGATTCTGCAAGCTATTAAAATGATGATTGTGAAAAATGAATTATCAGACAAATTCTTTTTTTTTTTAATAAGTTTTTATTTATTTGAGAGAGAGGAAGGGAGAGGGAGAGAAAGAAACATTGATGAAAGAGGAAAATATTGATCCACCTCTTCCTGCACACCCCTATTGGGAATTGAGCCCACAATCCAGGCATGTGTGCCAACTAATGGAACTCACGGCCTCTGAGTGCATGGTGTGACACTCAGCCAACTGAACTACAAGCTCAGGGCTGGATATATTCTTCATGAGAGGTCTGCGGGAAACTGGAGAGGCCCTTCCAGAGAATTTGAGATTCTAGTGATAAGCCTAGATGAGAATCTGAGAAATGGTGACAGGATGCATTCTGGGGTCATGGTTAAATAAAAAGGCTCCCTGATTTCCTTACAGTGTGTCCAACCCAGCTTACTGGAAATCAGGTATTTAAGAAATTCTACTTCTAGTCATTTGGGGTCAGTGGCTACGCTAGAGCATTGGCCTGCAGATTGAAGGGTCCCAGGTTCAATTCTGGTCAAGGGCACATGCCCAGATTTCAGGCTTGATTCCTAGGAGAGGTCTTTCTCTAATCGTTGATGTTTCTATCTCTCTCTTTCTCTCTGAAATCAATAAAAATATACATTTTAAAAAAAGAGAGAAAATAAGAAAAAAACAAATTTGGAAACTTTCTTTTAGACAGGATATATGTTTGAATGGGCACAGACCAGCAGGATATAAGCATTCAAATAGATACACAGTAAAGAGAAGAACATTCATGCATAGTTAAGGATCTATTTGTTTGAATTTTTCCTTTATTATGACTTTCGGGAAACTGATCTTGTGAAGTAATGTAATATGGATGCTCCAAAGAAAGCCTCTCAAAGTATTCTGGTGACATTTATCTGAAAAGCAGAAGAGAGTAAAGGAATACCTGTAGGGGGTTTGAAATTGTATATTAAGACCACATTTCTTTAAAACCTCTGGTTTTATTCTAAGGGAATTTCTACCCAACAAGAATCTCTATCAGTATGTAAAGCGTAATATTTTACAATAATTTTTACCAGTTAAGTTATTTAGCTCTCTCTTCACCTCATGTTCAAGTAGAGTGCAATTTCAGCATTGTGTGCCTTTTTATCCTGTGACATCAGACAGCTTCTGCTACTCTACCTCATGTTTGTAGAAGTGTTACAATATTGCTTGAGGAACACCTGAAAACAAGATACAGCTATTTAAGGAAAGCAGAATAAAAGTGAACCTTATAAATTAGGATTATGCCATAGAACCATGGGCTGCCATGAGAATAAAAACCATGTGTTCTAATACTTTCTCATTCACAGTGTTAAATACATACACGTTCTCAGTTATGTATCAATACATTTAATTGGAAGATGAGTAACTGGCTTCTGCTATATTTTTAAACAGTGTTCTCCTAACAGTAGCTTTTGTTCCAGCGGCTCACTGACATTTTATGTAAAGTTCACTTTTAAAGAAAGTTAAACCTTACCTTCAACACAGCTTTATTACTGTGAGTCCAGAAACATTCCTACATATTTTTTCTTTGTTCAAGAAAATGTTTAAACAGCAGGTACATATTTGAAAATGAAACCTCTATTTACAGCATATACATATGACACGCAATACATCCACTCTTAAAGAACAGATCGCCGCAACGGAGTTTTGCTGCACATTTTATTTTGCAATATAGTGAAATGTATAGTTCTTAGAGTAAATTACTGTGGAAATACAGATATTTCCATAAAACTCCACTGTCGTTCCCCCCCCCCCACATTTACAGTTATAGTAAATCTCTCCAAACCCAGCTGCAATAACCTGATTGAGGCACAATAGGAAATGCAGGAGAATGGCAGTGGCAGAGCAGCCTCCACTTTATTGCCACATGCCTAAGCGAGGATAACCACGCAGTGAAAATAAACTTACAAGTCATGAGCCAGGTTTACAGATTAAGACATTAATTCCTTTGATAGCTGAGGAGTCCGTGGTAGCTCTAGTTATGTCAGGCAATTCCTCAGCTCACTAAGAATCTTAAGTCGCCGGTTACCATGGTGTGCCAGGCTGTGTGTGTTTGCAATGCAGGGAAGGCTTGGGGTCCACACTCTGGAAAGCTACCCTGTTTCCCTGAAAATACGACAGTGTCTTATATTAATTTTTGCCCCCAAAGATGCGCTAGGTCTTATTTTCAGGGGATGTCTTATTTTTCCATGAAGAAGAACACGGTACACATTTATTGTTAAATGAAAATAAAGGGAATTTATTACCTGTATACGGTAGTACGGTAGTTGTTAACACAAACCAGACAAACTGTGAATCCTACAGTATCAAGAATTTACTCATTTATTCAATGACAATCTTGTCATTATCTTCTGGAACATCATCATAACAATCCAATTCCTGAATTTCCTGGTGAATTCCTTGTGACTCCATTTCTTTCAGAATCAGTGGACCAAATCTCTCATGTTTAGCCTAGAAGGGGCCTTATTTCAGGGGGATGCTTTATATTTCACTCAGAAGGAGACCTGTAAGTAGGTCTTATTTTCGGGGAAACATGGTAGTTTCAAGCTCCCGGCTTCAGCTGGTTCCCCTCCCGAAGCCTCTCTAGAACCAGGGGTTTCCTTTATCACAAGTTTATTCCTCTCTGTTGGGATTTTCTTATTAGAAACCTGACTGCTCCACCAGCCTGTGTTCAAATCTGCTGTGTTCTCTGTGGCACTACCATTAGGAAATGTGGATAAGGATGGGGCAAGTGTCATGTCAAGGTGGCAAGTATGTATGTGTTTTCTGGAAAAACCACCAAGGAGATCTGGGCATTTGTGGTGTTTTAAGGAAACTCTGCTCAGTTTGCTGAGCCAGGAACAATATCTCCTATCTCCTTCCTTGTCTTAGTGCTGCTTTCTGTCCTCCAGCCCCATTCCCCGCCCCCACCCCAGCTGACAGAGCAAACCCAGCAGCCACATTAGTGCTACAAAAGTGAGCCCCATGGCTCCTTGGCTGACCCCATGTCTACACTAACAGCCAACTCAAACTGAGCTAGTCATTCTCTTCTGGGAAATTAAAATTGAGACAGGAGCAACTCCTGAGTATCTGTGTCCCTGGGATTTTAACATATAAACTTGATTGTGGAGCAGCAATATTCAAATAGACAATAGGAAGAGTGAAGCTCCAGAGTGAGAAAGGTGAGATGGGCAGAAAGAAGTCAGGAGCAGAGAAAGAGCGGGATTATTTGCTCAGATCTTTAATCTTGATTTTAGTCCTTGTATTAGTCAGGGTTCTCCAGAGAAACAGAACCAATAGGAGATTACACATTAATTTAGAGATTTTATATATCTATCCCATTTCTTATATTTCTCTCTATGTCATCTGTCTTTTCTTTCTCAACTTGTTCTATATCTACATCTAGGTGTATACCTATATACCTGTACCTATACCTATACCTATATCTAATCTATCTCACATATGTATAGATTTTATGCCTTCTATCCTACCACTCTTTTCAATCCATAACTATGAGACTATGAAATATCATCATTTATAATAAATTTGAGGCCCAGTGCATGAAATTCTTGCAAGGTGGGGGGGAGGGGTGGTCCCTCAGCCCAGTCTGCACCCTCTCCGATAGAGAGAGAGAGAGAGAGAGAGAGAGAAAGAGATTATGAGAAATTATGTCATGTGATTGTGGAGTTTGAGAAGTCTTATGATCTGCAAAGTGAAGACCTAGGAAAGCTGGTGTGTAATTCCAGTCAAAGTTTGAGGTTCTAAGAACCAGATAGCTGATGAGCTGTCCAAGAGCAGCAGCAGCAGATGTTAGTTATTCCAGCTCAAGTGGGCAGATGGAAAGGGGATGAATCTTCCCTTCTTCCGCTTTCGGTTCTAGTCAGGCCTTTAGCAAGTAGATGTTGCACACCCACACAAGGAAGGGCTACCCACTTTACTGCATCCGCTCATTCAAATGCTGATCTCAACCAGAAACGTGTTACGGTGACACCTACATAATGTTTAGTTTAGACATCCTGTGACCATATGTTGACATATAAAATAAATCATAGTCTCAACTTGAGATCATACATATCCTTGCACTTGAGTTCAGTGAAACACACCCTCTTATAATAATGTGATTGTTGGCTTTATCAAAATTAGTTTATCATTACCAAGTAATGAAATACTTTAACTCACACACCATAACTTGTTACTTTTAGTTTGTACACTCAGCAATTATGGAAATGTATTTTTCAAACAAATGATTTTCCTCATTGGTCTATGCTGCTACCAGGTCATAATAGGTGAGTGTATCATAGGCACTATTACAGCCAAGTTTAAACCTCAGGCCTGCAAAAATTGGAGGAGAGAGAGTATCTGTTTAGTTTATATGCTGGTATTTTTGCTACTTAAATAAAAATCAAGTTAGAGTTTATGCCAAGATCTTTTCAAGCCAAATCTACTTATGTTTTGGGAATATTTTTAGCCAGAGTATAAAGTAAAGAGACTTCTATTTGCATATACAAGACATGAAGAAAATTTAAATTGTCCATAGCAGAGGATATTGTTTTGTTATTATTATTATTATTATTATTATTTGAAGTGACTTATAAAGCAGACTAAAAGAGTTTGGTATGGGTGTGGCTAAAGTTTCTTAGGCTTCCTCGTATGCCTTCTATCCTACCACTCTTTTCAATCCATAACTATGAGACTATGAAACATCATCATTTATAATAAATGTTTTCTTCAGACCTAGACACAGATTGGGAATGGGAGAAATCTGGGGATGGTCCATGATCTGAAAGGCAGATAAACCAGATCAGATTCTAGCTTTACCACCTTAATGATCAGATGATCTTGGGTAATAAGCCTTTATAGCTTGACTACACTCTATATAAAAGTCTCTCTACTGTGAAAATCACTTTAAATTTCCATAAAAGCACTTTATAAAAAGGAAAAATCACTGAATAAATCCAAGTTATGGGCCCCAGGAAACTTAACAGAGATCAAGATAAGTAAATGCTTATTTATTCACACAACAACAACAAAAGATTGTCTGAGATACTTCTTTAATAAGACAAAAATTCCAAGAAGTTGGGAGGAAAACATTTGGAGAGTCCACTTAATAACAAACCATGATTAATCGCTTTAATAAATGGGTTGGTGTTGATTATAGCTGCTGATCATCAAATCAATTTCAGTAATTCCATCAATGCAATAAAGATATTACATCCACATTTTCTGTGCCAGTAGTTGGCTTGGATTCAGATATGGAAATTTCTGGTTGGGTTTTTTCAATAAATTATGTCTTGGGACAGTGGGGGGAAAAAAGAAATCCTTAATTATTACAGTGGTTTCCTAAGGCTTTTCAGCTGCAGAATTTTGCTGAGGAAATTTTACTAGGAAGTGCAGTGGCGGAAGTCAGTGCTGGAGGTCTCCCCACAAACACGACAGCTTCCATTTGCCCATGAGCAACAGGAGTAGCCAGGTGAAGCTCTTAGGAGCACAAGTGGTTTATTAAAACCATTTGTTTATTGAAAACAAAGCACTTTGAGGTAATTTGAAAAAAATAAGTTCAATCATGATTCAGCTTCAAAACATTTGCCAAATGTTGTGTTTGGCACAATGAGATCTTAGATATGTCTGTTGATTAATTAGCTCTGTTGGTGCATATAAATAAGCAATAAAAATTATATTTTCTTTTATCTCATTGATTTCATATTATCTTCTAAAAATTCTCAGTGATATTAAATACATTTAGTGGCATAGGCAATTTTTTTTTATAATACACTTACAAACTAACCGAATGTTGTGTTTATTATTTTGTTTAAAAACACCCTTCATTTACAAGATGTTTTCATTTATTTTGATAAGTTGCCAGATGAAAGTGCTGTACATCTTATAAAAATGTCTTTCTCCCTACTTTATACATACAAAAAAATTCTTGATTTGAAATATACCCTGGATGGTATTGATATTATATAACAAAATTTTACATTTGAGCATATGTTTCAGAAACATTTGACACCATTGCTATTTAAAACTGGGAAACTTTCCTAGCACTCTGATTTGATCCAACAAAATTGAAATCGTGAGACTAGGGGATAGACTCCTACTGCCATTGACTTTCATGTTCAAAAGAGAAAAGAAAGTGAGAACCTGAAGTGAATTAAAACCACTTCATTTGAGAAATAAAAAGATGCTCGTAAAACTTTTCCTTATCAGCTGACTCCAAATAGAGATTCATTTAGGCAGAAATAGGAAGGGACTATCTCTCCTTGGGTGATAGGCTTTCCTTCCCAACCCAGTCCTTTCAATAAGACGTTGTGACCCCCATTCCCAAGAATCCAGCAAACCAGGAAAGAGGAGAGGAAATCAGCAAGTGTTACCATGCAAGTCTCCTTATTTTTCTGAGACCATCTTCGCTTATTGGAACCCCTTAATTGATGAATGAGGACTTTATCAAGCCTGGCAGGGGTCGTTATGTCTCTGATTTTCCTTGAAATGTAACTGTCATGCAGCTCAAAACTCAATAGCCAGTTTGGGGCTTAACCAGAGACACAGCTCTGACTTAAGACGCTCTGAAGGGAATGAATGATTAATGCCATTTATGGACAGGATAGCGCTTCTTCTGTCTCATGTGCTTTTTGTATGTAATCTCCAGTGGTTCAAGTTCAGATGGATCTAATGAAAAAGGACTAGATGTTTTCCACCTTCTCTTCAGAGCATGCTGTATGATTTATCCACTGACAAAATGTGCTAATGAAATGTCACCTTGGACAGCTTGCTAAAGGATTGATGGGCTGAAAGTTTTGCACTTTATTTAACTTTTGCAGGAAAAATGAATAAGTCCTCCAAACTCTGTATGATATAGGGATCCATTATGGTTTCCTAACTCAGGAAGCGGCTATACCACCGACAGAACAGAGTATAGAGAAAGATGCTGATGGGGCAACGTTTAAAAATAAACAAATTGAGGATGTGTGGCTTTCTTATAGCCCCATGCTAAATTATTGTCAAGTTATACGATTTTATGAAGGCATTTCCTTCCATATACTTTGTGTAGCTGTTTTCAATCTATTAGCCTATCAATGAGAAATAAAGGCATCATCAGCCTTGTGTACTCAATTCAGCTATTTCTTTATGTTCTCTCTTCCTTTATTATTAGAATCTCAATTATAAAACCTATCCTGAGAATGGTCTTAAGCCTTTTAATTTTTTTTTTTCGCTCATAAAAACTTCATAATCTGTGAGCACTGGCCACTGAAAATCATTAGAGAGAATTGAAAATGGAGGACAAAGAATCAGGATGTGGGAGAAAATAAAACTGTACAATAGTTTGTTGATAGTGGTGAAGGGTTCAAACACAAAATGGACTTGCATTGATAAAAATTAAAAGATCAAGTAAAATGTGCAAAAAATATTGGGATGCATATAGCAGAGTTAAAATGTGTGCATTTACAATGACCAAAATAAATAAAAATAAGCACACAGTGTACCAATATATGCGCGCACACACACACACACACACACACACACACACACACACACACACCACAGAAGTTTAAAGTGCACAGAGAGTATCTAAAAATTAATGTTTCACTTCTTACAGAATGGTGCATGTGAAAGAAAAGAAGTGCATGTTCTTACTCCACAGTCCAAGGGGAAAATCTGATAGACTCTATCAGGGCAAGAAAGTTATCTGTGATCTAGTTCTCAATTCCCATAGCTGTTAAAATGAGAATGATAATATTATTAGGGTAACAGGAGGTGCCATAACAATCAAGTCCTTCAATTTCAGAGGCTTAGTAGAATAGAAATTGATTTCTCACACAATATCAAGTTCAGAGATCGAGGTATTTTGATCCTTTCCATCTTTGGACTTTGCTTTTTGTAATACATAGCTTCCAAGTTGTTTTTTTTTTTTTTTTTTTTTACTTAACTACATTGAGTAGGCCTAAGAAAAAGGAACATGAAACTCAGCATGTGAAGTTCCTGTGAGCCAGAGCTAGAAGAGGTCCACATTCTTTTTGCTCAATAGTAGGCTATCTTAACTGAAAGAGAGGCTACACAATGTGGGCTAGGTAAAGCGTGGGGGGTGGGGGGGTTACGAGCGAGGAGAGGAAGCAAGGTGGATAATCAGGTAGCAGTTCCTGTCACTTTTGTTCAAAACATCAAATAATATAATGGATAGAATAAGCCTAATATTGCATACATTTCTTCCTTTCATCACCCATTTCCCTAATATTAAATGCCTCAGAAGTATGAGAATTTGTCATTGCTATTATTATTTGGTTCTAATTAGATTGCTGTTTTGTAAACTGTGGGGGTGGAAGCACAGCAAAATGTCTATTTCATTAATAAAATTAAAAATAAACAGATTATGACCTTCAGATTAAAAAAAAAACATTTTGAGGAGAGAAGAGCTATAGTTCCAAACTCGCTGACATTCACCATCATTTTGGAACTAAAAAATACATTTCTCTTGAGTTGTTAATATTATGCCATTTTTAATTTTCTCTTAACACATGTTCTGTGGATGGCATCTCAGCAGGATTTCTTAATTTGTTTCATTATGTACATGTTTGGATGGCAACCATGACATAAGAACCGCTCAGAGCTATATTAAATATTTACTCATTTCATTTTTAAATCCAAAAAGATAATCTGTTTTCAATGCATTCATGTCACATTGTAGTTGCCAATTTCTGTGAAGCATATTAAACTAAAATTTCAAAAAGTTACCATTAGTTATTAGAAGTTCAAAGACCAGGATAAATTTTTGTTTAATAGTTTTCTTTCCAGGAAAAACCAAGATGGCAGCATAGGTAATCACCTATACTTGCTGCCTCTCACAACCACATCAAAATCACAAATAGCGGAAACTGGTTTGGCTCAGTGGATAGAGAGTTGGCTTGAGGACTGAAAGGTCCTGGGTTCGATTTTGGTACCTTGGTTGTGGGCACATCCCCAGTAGGGGGTGTGCAAGAGGCAGCTGATTGATGATTCTCTCTCATCGATGTTTCTAACTCTCTATCCCTCTCTCTTCCTCTCTATAAAAAATCAATAAAATATATATTTTTTAAAAATCACAAATAAACGGCAGGACAACTACCACCCTGAACTGCTGGAAAGCTGGCTGAGAGAAAGTTCCACAACTAGAGAGGTGAAGAAAACACAATGAGACCAGTAAGAGGTGCGGAAAGTGCTGCACCTGGATGTGCTGCTCTTTAAAACTGGAGGGTCAAACAAGCGTGGGTGTAGTTATAGACTGGGGGTGGTGAGCACACAATGCAATATACATATGACATATTATAAAATTGTACACCTAAAACATATGATGTTATTAGCCAATAAATTTAATTTTAAAATATGTTAATACATAGTCATAGAAAATTCAGCAAAGATGATACAGTTGCAGCAAAGACCTCAGTCAATCAGGGTTGGGATGGCCCCATATGGAGGCAATGGAAAAGGGGCTTTGTTCCTCCATGTGGACCAGTGACTGACTGCAGCCTGCTTCCAGTTAGGGACATCACAGAATCTTCTAGAAAGGGGGTAGCAGTGCAGCACAGAGTCTTCTAGACAGGATAGATGTCCTATTGTAGGAAAGACAAGAAAATCATCTCTAATCCAAATGAACATGTTTGATATAAATCAGAATCAACTTTATTCAAAAAAGAAAAAGAAGTTTTAAATTTATATAAAGGACCTAAGAAAAATGATAGAAAATAACTAAAGTTAATATTCATTAAGAGCAAAGATAAAATAAAGTTAAATAATGAAAATAAAATAGATCATCATGTTGTCAAATATTTGTTACACATTGTGAATTTTTGGATTGCTGAATTTCTTACAATGAAATTAAAGGCATGTGGATTTGTCATCCTGTATTTGGTGTCCTGACCCTTTCGGCTAAATTGTTAAATTAAATATTAAATTATATTATATAGTGTATATAATGATATAATATCCCAAGTTTGGGATATTAATAAATTATTTTTCTCTAAATTCTTTTCAATTTCAACAAAAAGCATCCATTCAAGTCCCCTTGGATAGAAAATTTCCAAGAAATCAAAGAGTTTGCCATGCTTCAGTCACAGAAAGAAAATGAATTCATCTGGAAAAGAGGGATTCAGAGACCTGAGATGACCATAGAGAGAGGGCAGTAGCAACCAGGTTATGAGGATTTATATATCCAGAGAGGAATTCTTGGATTTTATTCAATGGGGTGAAGTTTTGCTTAAGCTGGCTTATAGGAACTGATGCGTGAGTTTTCAGGAATATTGTGGGCCTCTTTTTAAACAATCATTATTAAAAGTTAAATTAGTTAAATTACAATTAAATCATATAGGAAACAAAGGTGACCTATACTCAAAGCTCACCACTTCCTAAATGACTTTGCTATAGTTTCCTATTACCTCATTATCTATTTTACATATAATGTGTCTAATGGTGGGAAAAAAATATAATGGAATGCTGCTGCACACATCTTCCAGACTGCACTTGGCAATGACATCACCTTGGTATCTCAGAATGAGTGGCAGTTTTGAAACAAAGGAAATTGGCAAGGTAATCACTGCAAAGTAGAGATTTTTATCTCCCAAGAGCTGGTTGTTCAACATTTATCATCAATTAGTTTCATCCTAATTAAAATAAGAAAATGATTTTTTAAGATTCTATTTGAAATAAGGAAATAAATAATGTTAGCAACACAGTAGCATAATTAAGTTCATATGTTGTTTGCTTGTTTGGTATTTTTTATTTTTTTGTTGGTTTTTTTTTTTTGGTTGTTTCATTTTTAAAATAATTCTGGTTAATAGGGGGAGAATATAATTGGAAGAAGCAAGGGAGAAAGTGAGGAGAATAGGTAGCAGGATAAAATTATAGTCAGATAAGCGTCAATGTGGATCTCAATGAGACAGAAGAGAATGAATCAGGAATAAGACAAATATTGTTGGCATACGTGAGGAAGAGAGAAAGATCAAGCATGACTGTAATATTCTGGATTGAACAATGGGGGCCTGATTGTATAATTTACTATGACCATAAAAACTAGAGGGAGAAGGAATAATATAGAGCTGATGACAGAAGTGGGAGAAAAATAGTGCCATTTTGCACAGGTTAAGTTTAATATGTGTCTTAAATATCTAACTTACATAGCCAGTCTGGTGCTCACAGTGGAGTGCCATTCCAGGGTGTTAAGGGAACTTTTAATGCATCGAGAGCCATTGGAACTGCACGTGATCACCAAGGACAGAGGGTGACAAAAAGAGTAAAAGTTCTAGACTATTGTCTTTCGGAAAGCTGACATTTCACATTTCTGTTTTTCACTTGACATTAGCAAGTGAAAAGTATTCTTACCAGTTTATTTTCTGTGGACAATATAAACAAGATCTAAATGCCATGATCCCTGTTTTATTTTGATGGGCTTTAGCCATATCCCAGATCACTCTCTTCCTTTCAATTCTGAATTTCTCAGTAGGAAGAGCATTTTTTCCTAGTGAAGGGCACATAGATGCCAAGAGAGATAATTCAGTGATTCAGTGACAAAATGCAATGAGGGACGATGTATAACAACATGAGAAAAACAATAAACCACTTTGATAACAATCATGGTGATTATTCTTTTAAGTTTCTTCTTTGTAGAAGAATCCACTCCAGGGTTCTATAATCATTGTCACCTATAATTAATTCCCCTGATTTCAATTGTTCTTTTAACAAGTCTCCTACCTTGTCCAGTTCCTTGGACTATATACAAACTAGAGGCCCGGTGTATGAATTCGTGCACTTATGGGGACCCTTGGCCTGGCCATCAAAAGGGGCTAATTGGGGCTGCAGGAGGTTGGCTGTGGGAGTACACTGACCACAAGGGAGCAGGTCCAGCATTGACTGTCTGCCCCCTAGTAATCAGAAAGCATCATAGTGACCTGTTGACTGGTAGTTTGTTGTTCAGTTCCTTAGGCTTTTATATATATATATATATATATATATATATATATATATATATATATATATATATATATATAACCAGTAAGCATTAGGCACATTTTCCAGCATAAAACATCCCTGCCAGAAGTCAGTGATAGTCAAGCAGACAACATAGACTTCAAACATTTAGAAAAGATATTGTAAAAAATATTTTCTGATATTCTGATATTCTTATATTTGAAAATCTTAAGGAATCAATTTTTTATTTTATGTCTGTCACAGATACAAATGCCAAGATGTTAATTTCAAAACCAGAATGAAAGCCTACTACCTATACCAGAGCCCAGTGTGGGCGATCAATTCATATAAGAAAAAATGAAACTCAGCTGATGAAACTTCTATTTGAAGCAAATTCAGATATTATCATTTGCAATAGTAAACATATGAAGAGATCTATGTATCCTGCACATAACCAACCTGTTTGGTTTTGAATTCTATTTTAAATAGTCTAAGTGTGTGAAATAAAACCCCCCAAAACAAATGAGTTTGACTTAATTCAATTTTGCAAATCATTTATATATAAATGGAAATGTGATATGTACCAACTAATTTTTGGTATTTTAACTAAGAAACAGAACAAAGCCCAATTCTCCTAAATGCATCCGCTATTTATTATAGTTTAGATATCTCTCAAAGCTCTATTTTAACAAGTATTGACTTATATTCTAACATTCTCTATGCTTTGAATTGTAGCAATCTTCTGCATTTTATTTAGTGTATGTACCTGCTCCTATAGCTGTTCCTTACTTTGAAAATGATAACTCATTTATTTACGCTTCTTTGTCATTAGCTTTTTGGGAGTTCAGATATCCAAAAGCAGATAGCACAAATTATTAAGATCTATCTTTGGAAATCACCACTTAAATCTCTAAGGTAATCATATTGATTAACCAGAAAATAAGATAGATAAAAGACAGTCCAAAGACTCAAAGTTTCAACTAACAGGCCTTAAGTTTTCAAAAGAGACACAGAAATGAATTTTGGTGGGAGGGCTGAAGAAAGTTGAATTGTCTGCTTAATAAAATGAAAGCATTTTTCTAAGTTTCTGAACTTTCCATCATTAAAAAATAGGCAAGTAGAGCCTTGCTAAGCACCTGCCAGAGGAACTTTGAAGGACGTGACTATATTGGTTGGCAAGAGTCTGCTCTTTCATCTCTATCAGTGTGTGGTTTAGGAAAAGATTGACCAGTTTATGTCTGTATAACCTTTAATGTTTTCTTTGTGGGAAAAGAGGGGTAAGAAACTTGACCAAAGAAATATAATGTATTTAGTAGAAAAGAACCATAAATTTTGCCCTGGGATTTCTGTAGTACATGTGAAAAAAAGCATCATACAAACTCTAACGTGATTTATAAGTTTTATAAGATCAGGTACTGATCCATTAGATAACTATAAAAAAGAAATAATTTAAATATATAAATATCTATTTCTGATTCAAAAAACTGAGAAACATTTTCCTAAGAATATTCGTATCAGAATCAGAAGTGTAAAATCAATGTATTTCAAGACAACTCTCCCAAGAGGCTCTCCAGATGGCCAATAGACATGAAAAGATGCTCAATGTCACTAATCATCAGAGAAATGCAAATTAAAATCACAATGAAATATCACCTCACACCTGTCAGAATGGCTATCATCAATAAATCAACAAACAACAAGAATTCTTGGACAAGGGAACCTCTTACGCAGTTAGTGGGAATGCAGATTGGGATAGCCACTATGAAAACTAGTATGGAGAGTACTCAAGAACTTAAAAAAAAAACAAAAAAAAAAACTGCCTCTGACTCAGTGTTTCCTATTCTGGGTCTATATCTCACAAAACCTGAAACACTAATTTGAAAAAATATATATGGACCTCAAGGTTCATTGCAGTGTAATTTACAATAGCCAAGATATGGTTGCAACCCATGTGTCCATCAATAGAACAGTGAATTTTTAAAAAGAGGTAGTACATATGTACAATGGAATATTACTTATCCATAAAAAAGAAGGAAATATTACCATTTGAGATAGTATGGATTTACTTACAGGTTATTGTGCTAAGCAAACTACATTAGTCAGAGAAAGAAAAATACCACATGATTTCACTCATCTGTTAAATCTAAATAATAAAGTAAATAAGCAAATAAAATAGAAACAGAATCAGACACGGAGAAAAGAGTGGTGGTTACCAGAGAGGGCTGGGTAAAAGAGCTGAAGGGGTTATGAAGTACAAATTGTAGTTACAAAATAGTCACGGGGGTATAATTTACAACATACTCATATAGTCATTAATATTGTAATAATTATGTTTAGTGCCAGTTGGATATTGGGAATATCAAGAGGAACACTTTGTAAAGTATATAATTGTCTAACCACTATGCTGTACACCTGAAACTGATAAAATATATATATATATAGAATATAAATTTTAATTGAAAAATTAAAAATAAAACTATGTATTCAAACTCTTTATAGTAAATATCAAAACAAATTTCAAGGGTTGCTCTTAAAGCAGTATGGAGTCTATAAAAGAACAATACTAAGATGTTTTCATAATATATTGAGGAAAGATTTGAGTAAAAGATGTAGAGATTTTTAGATTTTCAGAAATCTTTCACAGTAAAGAAGGCCATAAATACTTTACTGTGCTCAGGCTGATTTTCATTCTGTATATATCAATATAAATACAAAGAATATTTTAGTTGGAAATAATGAAAACTTTCTGTGTAATTTGTTAAATTCCCTCAAATTGTCTCTGCTCTTGCTTTATCTCCAACTTATAAAATCAAACAGAACATCTTTCATTATATTGTGCTTTAGTCATGCTTGCTCTTAGTCCTTGGATATGCAAGAGTATGCAGCAAGGAGATTACTGTATAAAGAATACAACTCAGTCTTTACAATATTTGAATCAATTTTAAAAGAAAATAGGAAGCATCCATGTCAATAACAACACAATGCTGCAGTGCACAAAGTGAAGAAAACCTGGCAGTTCTGTCACAGGCACAACAGAGAATAAGGCACTGAACCTAAGAGTTAGCACTAGCTTTAGAATTCTATTTAATATTCACTGAGGGTATTCCAAAAATGTCAGGTCCTGCTCTTTAAACTTTTATTGTGCATCTGTGCATTTTCTGCCCTTTTAAAGCCCTGATTCACTAACTTTTTAAGCCAATGGTGAAAATATTGCCAGTTTCCACTCAGATATATTGGGGGTAAAAATGGCATCTAATTTAATAATGATTAGTGAAGGATGTTTCACAGTTAGAATCAAAAGAAAATTCTGGAAACTTTTCTAATGGGGCAGACACACAATGTGCTAATAATCTGCATATAGCAATCTTTAAGCGAAATACAATCTTCAAGTAATTCATCACTCAAAAATTCTTATTAAAAAAAGTTTACTCCTTGATATTGAAATATATATACAAAAGCATTTGCTATGTTGATTAAATAACTGAATAGAAGACATTGTGGTATCACCTTTCTCCTTACGTAGTTTCAGTTACCCATGAAGCATTTCTCAAGTCTAGCAATACAATTAGATAAAAAGACCAGCGGTATGATGTTTTATTCAAGGAAATGGTGCGTTCACAAAGACATTAGACAGGTGTACAAGGAATCACAATTCGCAGTATGAAAGAAGCATAAATAATGCTATGTGAGAACTGAGAAAGATAAACCTAACCCCATAATATCACAGACAATGTAACTATAGACTCTCTCTAATTAAATGCCTAACTAAAAAAAAAATACTGTAAAGATTATCAAGATTATGAGCACTTCATATTTATATCACCTTGACATTTACTTTCTTATCTTTGAATAAATCTTGACAATGAGGCCACCTCCTCAGATTATATTAGCTTAGACCCTTAAAAACTCATACTGATAGACTCACAGTTTAATATTCCCTTTTTAAGTAGGAGATATTAAATTGACTTATTGTGAGTCAAAGTTAAAAAAGTATCACCTTTGTTTCTTAATGTGTCTCTTATCATAGAGCCACAACTTCAGAAAAGAAGCATGCCAGATTTACCTGCGTAATTTTTTCAAACTATACTCTATTCCTAAGTCTCTGATAGTCATATTTGCACCTTGATATTCTTTTACTCAAAACCTAGGAATCACTGTCCTGGTGTCTACACTAATGATGTTGTAATACTCTCAAGCACACTAAGTAAAATATTGGAAATATATTTTCAATGTAATACCTAGAATTTTAAAATTTATTATAAAATATATCAATAAAATAATTGGCTATATTTTAAATGAAATCCATGTATCTTAAGTGATTTTCATTTTCCTTGCCTGCCAGATACATTTATGTTGATTATGTTAACCTCTTGGTTAGTACATTTTCTCTATAATTTCCCTCTCTTTTTTTCCCCTTTTATATATGTAGTATCACTAATGTCATTGTATGGTGTATTTGTTTTCTGTTGTTAATGTAACACACTTAAATGTTGCCAGATAGAGCCTGCTTGTGTAAATAAAAGGTGGTTTTTAAAATGGATAACATATTTTCATATTTTTATTTAGAATAACCCTCTTGAATGTTTAGAATAATTTGAAAAATGTAATATTAGTTCTTTGAATGTTTGGTTAAATTCACCTATAAAGCCATTGTGTCCAGAAGTGTTGTTTGCTGGGAGTTTTTGATGATTGCTTCCATTTCATTACTGGTTATAAATCTGTTCAAATTTTCTGATTCTTTTTTATTCAGTGTGGGAAGATTTTACATTTCTAAAAATGTATCACTTTCTTCCAGATTGTCCAATTTGATGGCATATAGCTTATAATATTTTCTTATAATCCTTTGTATTTCTGTGGAGTCAGTTATTATTTCTCCTCTTTCATTTCTTATTTTATTAATCTGGGTCCTCTTTTTTTCTTGATGAGAATGGTCAAATATATATCATTTTATTAATATTTTTTAAGAACCAATACTTTTTCTTTATTGATTATGGTATCACATAATTGTCCTCATTCCCCCATTCCTATCCCAAACCCCTCCCTATGCCCCCACCCCCTGTTGTCCATGGCCACTGGCTAGGCCCTTATGCATGCACACAAGTCCTTTGGTTGATCTCTTCCCCTTACCCCCACCCTCCCCTACCTTCCCTCTGAGGTTTGAGAGTCTGATCGCTGCTTCTCTTTCTCTGGGTCTGTTTTGTTCATCAGTTTATGTTGTTCATTATTTCCTCTAGAAGTGTGAGATCATGTGATCCAAGAAATACCCTTGTAATAACCTAAACTGCGACAAGCCATAATGGTTATGTTGAGAGGCAAATGAATCAGTCTGTAGTGAGTTCCTTTCTGGGCCAACAGTTCTTTTGAGTCCCAATTTCAATGTCAAATAGTTCCTTATGTGTACATGTCAGCCATGATATTTCAGATCTGGTTGGTGGACAAATGGCGGTGATGCAGGTCGGTCTCTGGTTTGGTCCTGGACTTCTTTCAGCAACCCGCAGCTGCTGTCTACTGGTATGGTGAGGTGTCATCAGCATCTTCATCTCTGAATCGTGTCTCTTCTGTCTTTATGGCTGGAGCACTTCTGTCTATTCCTTTCTGTTACAGGATTCCAGATGATCTCGGAGTTGTTTTCTGAAAATATACAAACATATTCTTGACCAAAAGTTAATAAAGAGATATTTTCTTTAAATTTGACTTGGAATTATTTATTTATTTTTTTCCAAAATAATTTTTCCTCTGGCTTGTTTTGACACCATGTGTGTATTTTCATGGGTATCTTGCTGTTAGCGTTGCGAATGAAGGTTAATTTTCTAAAGTACAAATTTTTTAGATGTAAATTATTCTCAGGATATTTTTCCTTACATGATATTCTTCCAATGTCACCCCTTTTTTAAGAACCAATTCTTGATTTAATTAATCTTTTATACAGTTTTTAAGACTCCATTTTTTCTATTGCTGGTCTGGTCTTTATTATTTCTTTTTTTCTACTAACTTGGGGCTTTGTTTGTTGTTGTTGTTTTTTTGTTTTTGTTTTTGTTTTTCCTAGTTCCTTAGGTGTAAAGTTAGATTGTTTAACATTTTTCTTGTTTCTTGAGGTAGGTCTGTATTACCATGAATTTTCTTCTCAGGACTGATTTCACTGTGTCAGCTTAAATTTTGGATTATGTTTTCATTTCCATTTATCTCAAGGTACCTTTTGATTTCTTCCTTGATCTCCATATGTTTGTATATTTTTCAGTTATTTCCTGTAACTGATTTCTACTTTCATAGCATTTTTGTCAGAGAAGATGTTTGATATGATTTTATTCTTCCTGAATGTATTGAGATTTGTTTTGTGTCCTAACATATGGTCTATCCTAGAAAATGTTCCATGTGCAATTTTTAAAAATGTATATTGTGCTGCTTTGGGATGCAATCAGTCCCTTTACAGAGTAGCTATTATATGTCAGACACTGTGGTAGGCTCTAGGGATGTATGTGTGTACATCCCTACATGTGAGATAGGGAGATAAAGAGAGAGAGAGAGAGAGAGAGAGAGAGAGAGAGAGAGAGAGAGAGAGAGAGAGAGAGAGAGAGAGAGAGAGAAAGAGAGAGAAACAAAGTAGCAGAAAGCAAAAAGAAAACACAATTTAAAAAAATGAGAATAGTTTAAGGGACCTCTGGGACAACATCAAGCATAACAACATCTGCATCATAAGGGTACCAGAAGTCAAAAAGAGATTGAGAACCTATTTGAAATAATAATAATTGAAAACTTCTATAACTTCTTGATGCAGTTAGACAGGTCCAAGAAGTTCAGAAAATCCTCAAGAAGTTTGTTGATTAATTGATTATAGCCATTCTGACAATTGTGAAGTGATATCTCATTGTGCTTTTAATTTGCATTTCTCTGATGATGAGTGATGTCTAATACTTTCATATGTCTATTGGACATCTATATGTTCTCTTTAGAGAAATGTCTATGCAGGTTCTTTGCCCATTTTTAATTGTATTAATTGTTGTTGGTGGTGGTTTTTTGTTCTGTTTTTGTTTTTTTGTGGTTTGTTTGTTTTTTTTATGTTGAGTTTTATAAGTTTTTATAAGTTTTGGATATTAACCCTTTGTCAGGTTTATAACTGCCAAATATAGTCTTCTAATCAGTGGCTTCTTTTTATTTTGTTAATGGTTTCCTTTGTTGTATAGCAACTTTTAGTTTGATGTAGTCCCATTTATTTTGCTTGTTTGTTTGTTTGTTTTTTTGCCCAATAGGCAATACATCAGAAAAAATATCGCCATGAGAAATGTCTGAGATTTTACTGCCTTTGTTTTCTTCTAGGGATTTTTATGGTTGCAAGTATAACATTTAAATCTTTAACCCATTTTGAGTTTATTCTTATGTATGGTGTAAGAAGTTGGTCTAGTTTCATTTAAAAAAAAAACACATTTTTTTATCTTCCAATAGAAGAAAATGAAAAGAAACAAATATTCTTACTTCTGTGAAGAAGAGAAAATGTGACTCTTACTGTGATGGTAGTCTTTAATCCCGACATGTTAGAGAGCAATGTGACAGCATTTAGTAAAATAGATAATGCAAATGAGTCCTCATTCCCAATTCAAGGGACATGCAATTAAACATTCTATAAAGATTTTTTTTCAAAGAGAATTAGGTAAAAGAATGTTCATTGCGGTATTATTTTAATAATGAAATTTGAAGCAACCTCAATGAATATCATTACAGAAATTATTGCTATGTAATAATTAAAATGAGTGAATTACATTCCTTTGTCTATATCAACCATGAATCTATAATAAAAACTAAAGAGGAATTTGTGAGTTTTATCAATGGCTTATAATTTCAACTTTTATGTAAACAAGAAACAACTCTTTGTTCTTCTAAGCATGCATCATCATTTTATAAATTGACTACAAATCATGCATCAAACTCATCACAATGTAAATTACATGGTTTGTGCATGAATAGAAAGAAACAGGAAAAGTACTAGGATGCACTGAGCTTCTTTAGGAAGGCAATGGCTGCTACATCTGACATGAGTAATCTATTTAATGGATACAAAATAAAAGATTTGATGCATGAGAGTATTAATTGCATCACTCTTTAAAATGTAAAATAATGGGTACAATACAGTATACAATGAATGAGGATTAGAATAATAAATGCTGGCATAGCTACGTATATCATTGAATAATGTACTGCCATGAAAATTTTACTAAATAAACATTTTATGTTTTAGAAATTGCTCACAACATTGCACTACATTAGACGGTATGTTATAAATTTCAATGCCATGATCTTAAATATGAAAAAAATGGTATTACTAAATAAATAAATATATTTATAAACAAACAACATATATAATCCCCCAAAGAAATAAATAAGGAAATATTGGAAAAGACAGATATTTCTGACAGATGTTTCTCAAATAAGAATTATTTCTCAAAGTATAGAGGCACATATTTCCAAGTCTTATAGCAATTGTGATCTTCATAAAATATATATAAAGTTCACTTTAGTCCAGCTGGCCTGGCTCAGTGGTTGAGTGAAGCCTATTAACCAGGAAATCATTGTTCAAATCCTGGTCAGGGCATATGCCTGGGTTGAGGGCTCAATTCGCAGTGGGGGGCAGCCAATCAACCCTCTCTGAATTCAATATATAGCCAGTGTCTGTGATGACCAGGATGACCAAATGACAAGTCACAATGAAGTTCCACTGAGCACCTTCTCGGTCCCTCTGCCCCACTGGCTTGAAGTGGCGCAAGGCAGGACTGGTGACTGGTGAGAGGGCTGAATGGCTGACCTCTTGGTCCCTGCCCCCAGCCTGCAGGCTCCAATGGATCAATGATGGTGAATGGTGGAATCAGGGTGGGTGGCAGGAGTACCAGGCTGGCTGTCAGGCCATTGGGATCCTCAGCTCATCCCTGGCTGCTCGGGGGCTCAGGCCTGCAGGAAAGCAGGTACACAGGGCTGGCTGCTAATGGAATATGTTGCATGGTTGGGGCTGCTCACACTGGGTCCGGTAGGTCACAGAGTGCATCACAGCTTCCATCAGCACCTCAAGCCCCAGCAGCAGTGGCAGCAGTAGTGGCGGCAGCAGCAGCTGAGCCCACATGAGCGGCCCCAAGTGGGCAGCATGTCCATCAAAGGCCAGCTGGCACAGGAGCAAGGAGGTGAAGTTGCTGGCACCCGTTTTCCCACAGGCCTGAGCCCCCGAGCAGCCAGGGATGAGCTGGTGGTACCAACATACTGACAGCCCTGAGGCAGAGGCAGCATTGAGCCTGGGGGCTGGCAAACAGGCTGAAGATGGAGGGTAGGCCTAGGGACCCTACCTGCATGATTTCATGCACTGAGCCTCTAGTAAAAATAGACACATTTTTAAAAGCTCACTTTATAGAATGTGTTATTGATGATTGATAGGGTGTGGCATCAGAAGGATACTTTTAGATTCTATTCCAAGATTATTATTGTATTTTTAACTTTTAATTTTGAGGTAATTTCAGCATGTTAAAAAGGAAATGTTGGATTTTTTTTCCCCCCCCAAGAACTGAAATTAGGCCTCCTTACAAGCTGAACAACCATGTATCCTACAGAACTACATTAGCTATGCTCTGCCTCAGCTAAACTTAATGCACCAAATTAAAATGTGGGTAAAATATCAGTTTCCAACTGACCTTTCAGACACTCATTACTATGTAATCCACACCCAACAAAGGTAATAACCCTTTACATTTTGAAGTAAAATTAATTGAGGAGGAACCGGAGATCTGGTAAATATAACATGTTAGTAAAGATTTAAAATGTTCAGTCAATATATGAATGAATCTATCTATTAATTAAGAGATCAATAAATATTTAAACATAATATACTGCAAAGTATCTATACAACTTTGAAGTAAATATTTATATTTTAATTGCAAATTTAATGTATAGGATATGGCAAAAGTAGGCTCACAGTTGTTCATATGGAAAATAAGACAATAATTAATAAATAATAATACAAGAATAAACTGTGTTTCATGTAATCACAACTGTAAACCTACTTTTTTAAAAAATATATTTTATTGATTTTTCACAGAGAGGAAGGGAGAGGGATAGAGAGCTAGAAACATTGATGAGAGATATATTGACCAGCTACCTCCTGCACACCTCCCATCGGGGATGTGCCTGCAACAAATGTACCTGCCCTTGACCGTAATCAAACCTGGGACCCTTGAGTCCACAGACCGACGCTCTATCCACTGAGCCAAACCAGTTTCGGCTGTAAACCTACTTTTGCTCCATCCTGTATAGTATATTATAAAATACTAAGTAATATACAAGCAACCAAAAGCTTGACTATTGTTATAAAATACATTAATTATAAGCAAGTCTTTTTTCAATATTATAGTAAAAAAAAAACAAACAAAAAAAAAACAACAAAAAACAAAAAAACTTTGAACACGTGGATTAAACTAGCTTCATGAGAGAGGAAAGGATTTGACCTAAATGGTTTTAAGATAATTTATAATCTTACATATTGCTTGAATGTTAGTTCTTTCTTTCCAATAATACTCAGTAAAATGGGGAAAGACATGAAATAAATATTCAAGATTCTAATAGATTTAAATTAGCAGTACTTACTATAATAGTAGGTATCGTCTCAGCCTATGAAACACTATATTTATCTTTTGTAAATGTATTCAGTTGTTTGCTTTGCTTGCTTGTTTTTTATAGAAAAAACATCTCCCTATTCAACCCATGGCACAGGATTCACACGGAGCCAATGTTGTGCTCATGCCCAGCTCCACATGACGAATTAAACTAGTGATAAACACCTCATGCAAGCTACACACTTTTGCCCACAGGCTGTTGGAATTGGGCACAGGAGATGGTCAGGCAATGCTGGTGATCACATGTGCATCCTATAAATCCAAGGTCTCGGTAAAACGTGTTCTGCCATAACAGTAAGGAATAGAAAGCTTGGCTTTTTTTTTTTTAAATATATTTTATTGATTTTTTTACAGAGAGGAAGGGAGAGGGATAGAAAGCTAGAAACGTCGATGAGAGAGAAACATCGACCAGCTGCCTCTTGCACACCCCCTACCGGGGATGTGCCCACAACCAATGTGCATGCCCTTGACCTGAATGGAACCTGGGACCTTTCAGTCCGCAGACTGATTGATGCTCTACCACTGAGCCAAACCGGTTTCGGCAGAAAGCTTGGCTTTGATGTGGAAGAATGCAGGACAGAAAGTAAGCAACAGGAGAGACAGAGGCAACTGTGCAAGTCTGCTAACTTCCTGTCATTTTCTGAGGGAACTATTATATTATTATATTTCAGCTGCAAGGTTTCAGGAAACAACCAGGTGTGCTCATGCCAAATTCTGCATTTGAATGTAAGGCCTTAGCTTATTAGCAATAGTTAGTTGCACCTGTAGTCTAATGAATTCAAGTTTTATACATGAATTACTGTCAAGTCAATAATTTGAAGGAAACTGGTCCCTAAATGCTCCTCAAAAGCCATACTCAAAATACACACTAAGATACCAAGCGCAGTGTTCCCTATTAATGAATCAAAGAAAACACCATCAGTGAAGATTCTAAGTCAAGTTTCTTAAAGCACAGAATATTCCATTTTTCTTTGTTGCATTTCTCTGGCTAAGACATTCCTGGATCTGTAGTTTTTAATAGGGCTATGATAATTAGGCTACTATAAGAATGTTCACTTTCAGAGACTTAGTCTATTTCCTCTCTCATTTTCTTTATATCCTTCTTTGATTTTTTAGTGATGAGTCACTAAGTCCTGTAGAGGTAGACTGGAAACAGTAACCAGAGGATTCCTGCAAAATAGTCTGAACCAGCACTCACAATAAATCATGCCTATTGCTTAGGCCAGAAAGTAAAACTCAAACAAAGTCTGAATTTTACCCTCAGGAGTGACTGGGATTTTTGCTTGTTATTAATGAATATATCTCTTTTTACATGTAAACTTCTTAATTATCATCATATAAGTAAATTGCTATTTAATTTTCAGCAAGATTCTTCAAAGTACAGAATTATATAATATTATAACTGGAATTAACAAGATACAATTCAATTCATATTAAATAGTTATAACTATTAATCTACAAATTGATAGAAATTTACTTACCCAAGGTCATCTAGAAAATTAGTCATTTAAGGGGAATTGGAGGAATGGGAAAAAGTGAAGAGATTAAGAAGTACAAATTGGTTGTTACAGAATAGTCATAGGGATGTAAAGAGCAGCATAGGGAATACAGTCAATAATATTCTAGTTACTATTGATATGTATAGTGTCAGATTGGTACAAGATTTATCAAGATGATTAGTAAGTCATATAATGTCTAATCACTTGAGTGTGTATTGAAACTAATACAATATTGTGTGTTGACTGTAATTGAAAAACAAAAAAATATTTTAAAGTCATTTAGTTAGGGATGAAATCTAGGTCTGTTAACTCTCTATATGTGTTTCATTTTTACAACATCTTATATACCTTTCTTTTTAAAAACTTGAATATTTGGGTTAACAGCGATTAATAAAATTATACAGGTTTCAGGTGTACAATTCTATAATACATCATCTGTATATTGTATTGTGTGTTTACCAACCCAAGTCAAGTCTTCTTCCATCACCATTTATCCCCTTCCTTACCTTCTTCTACCTCCCCTCCACCCCACTTTCCCCTCTCATAATCCTTTTTTAATTTAATATTTTTCTTAGCTGGCCATTTTTAAAGGCTGTTATAGGCCAGGTCCTGTGACTGTTTGTAAGATTACCATGAAAAATAAATGTAGTCTCAGTCCTCAAACAAATAGGATGGATAGTCAGATTGGAGTTACAGATGCAAAATTATATGGAGCAATAGGTAGTATAATGCCAAGATCTATAATGTGATTATGAAATATACAATATGACCTAGAGCTACAAAATAATCTTGTAGAACAGTTACCATTTGACTGAGTTGTGAAGTGTATGTTTGGATTTGCAAAATAGAGATAGAAAAAAATACTTACTAATTGGTATCAAAATTGGACACCTTCTGAAAACATCAAATTATCAAAAGTACATTATCTACTTCCTATCTATTTGTCTATCATCAAGCTACTATCTCCTAATAAAAATTAATATAGAAAGTTATATTTTCATTTTTTAAAAAAATAGGATGGAGGAGAGAAGACCCAGTAAATTAATTATTGCAGCAATTGGACAATTAGGAAATGGAAGAATCATAATTCAAATCCATAGTTTCCCGACTCCAAATTCACTCTTCTGGAAACATTGCACATTTAAGTCCATGACATGCACACACACAATCATACAATGTGAGGGAATATACACAAAAATAAATTAAAAAGGAAAAGAAGATGATTTTGCAAATAGATTCTTTTGTCTTAGAGTTGATGGCCAGATTTTTAAAAATTTCTTATTAAGACTTTTTAAAACATTCTTGTTTTCTCATATTCATGCTGCATGGAATAAATCAAACTATCAAAATGTATATAGGGTTCAGATAAAAGTTAATAGTCAAGTAATTTTCTCTTTACTCACACATAGATGGTACTGTGCATGAAATGGAATGATAATAGATTCAGGGATAAGTCTCATATATTCTGATCTATTTGTATCTAAGTCTAGTCCTCATATTTTGCACTGATATCTGCAAAAGTCTGTAGAAACTTCTGTACCCCCAAAAAGCAGATTGCATCAGATAATGTCAATACTAGTAGTTAGTACAAACAGCTGCACATGGGGGCTGCCCAACATCTTTTTCATAGCCTTGTCTTCTCTAGGGAGTTTGTTATATTGTGATCTCGCTTCTAATAAATAGGATCCTGAATCTGACCCTGCTTATTCCAAGCAGATGAAATCCCCCAAATCCTATAGCAGAGAGCAGCCTGAGGAAAATGGATGTAGACCCTATATCCGGGTAAAGGTTCTAGAGTAGAGCTAATATCTGGCTTCAGAGGTACTGTGAAAGAGGTACTAGTGGTGTGGTCCATGCATTCTTCTGTGGTGTCAGCTGGGTGTCCATGACAAGGGGCTGCCTATCCATGCTGCAAGGGGCTGGTGTGACCTGGATTTTGCTCCTGGCTATGAACATTCAAATCTGATTTTGGATTTCCTGGATATACTGTGAGCCATCTAATGCCTTAAAATTAATTATTGTTCTGCTAATACCAGATAACACCAGTATTTTGACTTAAATCATTGTTCAAGGAAATGATTTAAAAGCCCAGATCACGAGATTGTATAAAATTTGTTGTAATGAATACTCATTAAAAAAAAATAATGTTTGAAGGTCTGACTTCAGGGCAAAATGATGCCTCAAGCAGATGTATATCACAACACTCAGACAGATATCAATAGAAGGAAACAAAGACACAGTGGAATTAAAAAAAAAAAAGAAAAAGAAAAACATGTAGCATTGGAAATGAAAGAAATTTGTCATCCATATTTCATTAATTTCAACATTTTTAGGTTAAGAGGCATACAGTAGAAAAGACATTAATGTCCAGGTCATAAACCCAAAATTATAGTTGATAAGTAGTATGAACATGATGGAGATTGAAAAATACAAGAAATTGAAAAATTAAACACTTTACTGGAGATTTTTTGTTTTAATTTTACAATTTATAATAAAAGTAGAACATCTCATAAATGGTTGGAGATATCAGTGACATTTATTTCTGCTCTGTGTAAGGATTTACTTAAAAAAAGAAAAAGAAAGAACAAAAGAAAGAAACTCCATACTGTTTTCCAGAGTGGCTATACTAGTCTGCATTCCCACCAGCAGTGCACTAGGGTTCCCTTTTCTCCACATCCTCCTCAGCACTTAACATTTGTTGATTTATTGATGGTAGCCACTTTAGCAGGTGTGAGGTGATACCTCATTATCGTTTTAATTTGCATCTCTCTGTTGATTAGTGTCTCATGGCCATCTGTATGTCCGCTTTAGAGAAGTGTCTATTTGGGTCCTTTGCCCATTTTTCAATTTGATTGTCTTCCTTTTGTTAATTAGTATGAGCTTTTAAATATATTTTGTAAATTAACCCCTTGTCAGATATATCATTGGCAAATATGTTTTCCCATACAGTGGGCTCCCTTTTCATTTTGTTAATGGTTTCTTTTGTTGTGCAGAAGCTTTTTATTTTTATGTGGCTACTATGGAAAACAGTATGGAGTTTACTAAAAAAAAAAAAAAAAAAAAAAATTAAAAATGGGTCTTCCATTTGACACAGTGATTCTACTTCTAAGAATATATTCTAAGATTCTCAAAACACCAATTAGAAAGAATCTATGCAGCCCTATAAAAATTGCAAAATTGCAGCTATATTTACAAAGCTAAGATTTAGAAACAGTCCAAGTGCCCATCAGTAGATGAGGGGATAAAAAAAAAATCTGGTATATTTAAATGGAATACTATCAGCTGCAAACAAGAATTATCTCTTATCCTTTGAGATGGCATGGAGGGACCTGGAGAGTATTAAAGGAAATAAGCCGGTCAGAGAAAGACAAGTATTACATGATCTCACTTATATGTGGAATCTAGTGAACAAAATAAACTGATGAACAAAATAAAGGCAGAGATGTGGAAGCATGGAACTGACTGAGGAATCTCAGAGGAAAGGGGGGAGAGAGTGGGTATGAGAAGAGATTAACCAAAGAACTTCAATCAGCATAACTATGATCCAATTATCCTATTTTATTTCCATAGCACTTAGGACTGGTACAATATATACTTAATTTATGAATCATAAAAAAATTTACATAATTTATCCAGTTATTGTGTAAGTGCCAAAAAAGAAGAGATTTTTTTTTTTAATCTCTTGTATATGAAGTGCTGACAATAGTTCCTGACACACAATAGGAACTCTCTGCATTTGTTTAATAAATGAATGATAGTTTAAAAATGTGCATAATGTTATTAAATGATACAACTGTCTGTAGAAAATGTACACATTTTACCATGATTTTTCACTATTAGTAATTTAAAATATATATGTAAAATGTGTGTTAAAAGATACACCAAGCTATTAACAGTATTAATCTCATTGTGATCACATTGTAGATTGGTTGTTTGGTTAGCTAATTTACATTATTTCTTTATTCCATTTTATTTTAAATGGATATTGATTAATTTAAAAACAGAAATGAAAGGAAAGATGGTAGTACAAAGAAGGGAGAGAGGGAGGAAGGAATTAAAGGGTTGGCATATATCTCATAATTCTCCCTAAAATTAACAAACAGACAAAAAATGTAAAAGTCTTGGGAAATGCATGAGCTTTAGAGGAAATACAGTCTAAAATCCATTTTTCTGAATGGATTTTTGTCCTATAAATATTCTAAAATAAGTGTGTCTTTTTTTTTAAGCAATTTATTATTTATATCAGTTGTTTTCAGAGGTTCTTCCCATAAAATATACACAATTCATTCTAGCCTCTTTCTTCAAGTGGCTTATACAAATTTAGACAGAGACAGATAGATGATAAGTAGACAAACTTGAGTTTTTATCGGATACTAGAGGCCCAGTGCCCTCTAACAGTCCAGGGAATGTAACAGTGTGCCAAGTGGCAGACAGCCAGGTAGGAGCCTGAATCGGGACTGAGTGCTGCTTATGCTCATTCTGGCCCACTACGCCTCCTGTAGTTAGCAGTCATAATCCGAGTTTGTGGCTGAGCAGCCCTCCCGTTGTGGGAGCTCACTGACCACCAAGAGGCAGCCCCTGCATTGAGCATCTGCCCCCTGGTGGTCAGTGTGCATCATAGCAACTGGGTATTCTACCATTAGAGTCTCTTAGGCTTTTATTATATAGGCTAGAAGCTTGGGGCATGAATTTGTGTACTAGAGGGGTCCCTTGGTCTGGCCAGTGAAATTGGGCTGAAACTGGCTCTCTGATATCCCCCAACAGGTCCTATATTGTGAGAGGATGCAGGCTGGGCCAAGGGACCCCCCTGGTGCATGATTGAGGCTAGGGAGGGATATAGGAGGTTGCAGGAGAACCTTGGGAGGGCCCCAGGGCATGTCCAGTCTATCTCACTCAGTCTCAATTGGCTGGACCCCAGCAGTAAGCTAACCTACAGGTCAGAACATCTGCTCTCTGCTAGTCAGTGCACATCATAGCAACTGGTTGACCTGTCAACTGTCTGCCCTGTGGTGATCAGTGCACATCAAAATGAGCAGTTGAGCGGACTTAGCATATCATTAGCATTATTATGCTTTGATTGGTTGGATGGCCAACCAGTCGACCTGATACTTAGCATATTAGGTTTTTATTATATAGGACTATGTATTATCATTATCTCTTTTTAAAGACATGGCCTCTTGAGAGACTAACACAAATGTTAATCAGTACTTTGCATTTATATTTGCTAATTTCGTAATTCCATTTGTCTTCATGCTATTTGTTTATTTCCCTCGACCTTTAGAGTATAGAGTCACAGATTCTATTCCCAAAGTCTGGATTGAATTGATCCAAACATTGCCATTTTACTCTTCTATCAAACTGCACTACAGTCACATAAAAAAGGAAAAGATTCAAGGACAAATCCATATCCTTCAAAAAGTAAGTACATTAATATATCTATGCATTCCTAATAGCATTTTTAAATATGATGTGAAAATATATAAGTATTTAATATTTTTGAAAAATATTTTAATTCAGGTAAACCCATATAATTCTACAATCAACAAAGTTGTTAACAAATTATAAAAGCATTTTAAATTATATTTTTACTCAGAATCACAGACAGTTTTATTTCAAAATGTTATTCTACTATATCAAACTTTTCTCTTTGTAACAACTTTTGCAATTTATATTTATTTCTCACTTGGATTAATAGATAATTATTTCAGTTGGTTGATTTCCCATATTATCTCCCTTTAACACTAACTTTAATATTTTTGTTGCAATTATCTTTACAGATACCTGAATATTGCAATCTCCTGCTTAAAATGGGTTTTCATAGCCCTCAACTTCAAATGAACTCTTCCATATGCCTTTTCTAGTTAAGTCTGTTTTACATACTATGTGCAAGATATTCTAGTATCAACTGGATATAAACTGCAGCCTTACAGCCAAACTTTGTGGTGACTCTGAATTCAAATGAAAAAGAGAATTTCTGTTAATCAGTAGAATTCCAAATAGTGTGGTGATTCTCTGTAAAAGAAGGATGAAAGCTCAGAAATACTCCAGTTTTTGCATGGTGATTCATGGAATTGCAGAATGGACAGGGAAATGGGTGGAAACAATTAGAGAGATGGCTTTGAGAGTTTCATAAAATCATATATGGTTAGACTTCTAATAAACTGTAATGAGAGATAAATGTATATTCTTGCAAATTCTTATCAAAAGTTTCTACTGCATATACAGCTCTAAATAATATAGTAGACAAAGATGGTTCACTTATAAATATCATTCATCCTCCCTCTCTTGCTTCTTTGTTCTAATTTAATTAAATCCTAATAATTAAGCATGGTGATAGGAATAAAGATTATACTTGAGCTTAAGCACATGGACTTAGCATCTCTTAGACTGTTCTTTCTACTGCCACTGCTTAGTACCCAAAGTCTTCTAGTTGTGACTAAAGGAAACAGCTCACATAACCCTGGTTACTTTTTGAGTGATTTGGGGTATGAAAAGCTCAGGCATACATTTAACTTTAGTCCTAAACAGATTAAACCAAGTTCAAAGGTAGCATTTGCTCTAAAGTAGTATTTGGAACATACTTTCTCAGTCTATCTCTTCTTAGACTAAATATGTTCTTTTGTTTTAGACTGCAACTTACATATACTCTAGAGAGAATCACAAGTCCCTGAAGACTGGGTTAGGGACTCAGTCCTTGTTCTGACAGAATTCCCTACATATAGCCTTATCATAACATCTGCAGTAGTCTATTCTAATTGCGTTTTTACTATTATTTCCACTACAATCAGATTTTGAGCTCCTTGAAAAAATAAATACTTCATATTCAGCATAATATCCTGAAGGCTTGACATTTGATATGCACTGTATGAACCAAAGGTTACCACATAAATAAATTGATAAATTTTAAAAGTTTTTGCTGAAATAAAATTATCCACCTGTGGCAGATACAGTAATGCAACGCTTGGGTAGCCTTTCAAGAAAAAACAAAAAACAAAACAAAACAAAACAAAAACCTTTCTGATTAACTGAATGAAGTGCCATTAGCTGGTCAGCTTCACTTTCAGATATGCAGGGTAAGCTTCAGTTTATGAACTTCAAACAACTCTTCCTGGTCAGCTTCCAGCCAATGACAGAGCACTGTCTGCAGGTTAGAGCAATGCAAGACTTCACTGAGGGGCCATCTTTGATTCAGAACCGCCCATGGGGTTATCTGATACATTTTCAGATCTGTGTCCTGGTCGGAAGCCTGCCCAGTCCTTCTCCACCTTCCTTTTCCTTCACAGGCCTCAGAGTTGGTGGAAGTATGTCCTGCTCAGTTCACTCCCCTCTCCCCTTTATCTTTCACCAGATTTATTGCCCAATAAATTGCTTAAACTGCCAACTTCTAGTCAGCATCTTCTTGCTGAAGGACCAACTGAAGCACTAGTGATGTAAAAGAAAATTTTTTAAAATCTGAAATCACACCGCACAGGAAAGATTTTGCACTTTGCAATGAGATCAGATGTCTGCTCAGTTTTGATGGGGTAAGCATCTTTCACTTGGTCCTCCTTAGTCAGCCTTTTGCTTAAAACTCCATGTGTAGAGTTTAATCTTGTTTATTTTGTTCAGTATAGGATTTTCTAATAGCTGTAACAGTTCTTTCCACTTTTTTTTTTTATTATTAATTTTATCACAGAGTGACATTTTTATTATTTTAGCATGGATGTATTATGTTGCTGTTAAGGCTCTAACTTAATCTTATAGCTTTTTCTCTGAAATATGTATAGTGTCACATTAATACTTATATATTAATTTCTCAGCAACATTAACAATTACACTATTATTATAGCTATAACTCTTGCTTTCATGTTCTGCAAAAGATTTCACCACACAGGTTAAAACTTAGTCGTTAACTTCAGTCTCTATAATTGGATCTATTCACACCGCAAACCTGAAAAATGAGAGTTCTAAAGCACCATTCATTTAACCCTGTAAGAAGCAGTGGTTCTGGGGACAAAACCAAAGGAAGTCAAATAAGCTATTACCAAGGTAATGTTCATCATACCGTTGTCATTTGTAATTTTAAGACAGAACATATGTTCCTTTTGTCTTCCTCTTTTTTCTCCCTCCTCTTTCCTCTCCTTCTCTTCTTGAGCATTTAGTACCATAACCGTTAAGTTAGACTTGCACATGGTGGTACTGAGATGTGATGCTAACCTGATGCAGGATGTCAGACCCTGACTCTTCCTGGGGAGAGGAGTTCATATTGGGGATGTCCATGAAAGAGTGTTAATTTGAGTGGCATGAGGTGAGGGTTCTTGGATAGGGCCTGCCCAGCACAGCATGTCCACATCCAAGTGTGCTCAAAAGCATGTCTGTTTGTGGAGCAGGAGAAGTGGGTAATAGCAAAGAGAATTCACTTTCATATGAAGGGATTGAGTGTTTGTAAGGGTGTGTGTGTGTGTGTGAGGGACCATATAATATATCCACACTAATAAAAGAGAAACATGCAAATTAACTATTACTCCGCTATGCTCACCAGCCAATCAAGAGGGAATATGTAAATTAGAAGAAGACCAACATACCACTATGTCTGTACTATTCCTGCCAATCAGATAAACTTTGAATGTGATTCTAAGGAGCCATCAAACAAATGCAAATTAAATAACATGTTACAAACCATATTGCCTGTAATCCTCAAAAGTTTCATAGTTATGAAAGTCAAGTAAACTGACAGATTCTTCCAAATCAAAGGAGAACAAAGGGATCCTACAACTCAATGCAAACTGGATTGTGGACAGGATATTTTGCTATGAAGACATTAGAGGGACAATTGGAGAACATTGAACAGGAGCTTATAAGGAGAGAATCATAACGTGTTATTGTTAATTTTCTGGTTTTGATGGTTACGAGGTGATTATGTAGAACAATATCTTTGTAGGAACTACACATGCACATACTAGGGGTGATGATGCATGATGTTAGAAACTGTACCAAATGGTTCATGAAAAGAGGAGGTAATTGGAAATTCTTTGTGAGTTGAAATAATTTCAAACATAAAAAAGGGTATTGTTTCAAGATACCTGGATCCAGCTTCTCAAAAAAAGTAAAGAGAAGGGGCTCAGTTCTGTGATGTCCTTTTGATCATCATTCATTGTTGTTTAGCTCTTTACCCCATCCACAGGTCTACCCACAATTCCTTGGAGTTACAAAATATTTTAAAATAAGTGTTATTTTTGTTTAGTCCCATATTACATTTCAGTTATTTTATACTAAAAATCTACATATAAATACAGTAAGTCTGAGCATAATTTTCTGATTTTATGTCAGTTGTCTATGCATTTCTTCTTGACTTTTTAAAATTATTTTTTTTATTATAGATTATAATCCACTCTGTTATATATATATATATATAGGAAATATTTTATCTGAGTCTTTCAATATTTTAACTTGGTTCATTTTCCTAATTATGAGACAAAATTCTGTAAACTACTTGCACATTTTAATTTAGGTTGAAGGTCATTATTATTCGCCATATTCCTTCTCTCCTTCTTTATGTGCAATTTCCTATATTTCTTGTTTTTGTTCACTATTTCATTCTTATTCAAAAAAAGGACACTTTAAAATAAGAAGCAGACAACATTGATAATTGGAGCAGACTGTATTTTGCTCTTTAGCTCTGATTTATACAGCTATCTTTCTAGTTTTGTATAACTATATTAGAGGTCCAGTGCACAGACTTCACACAATGGGGAAGGGTAAATCAGGAGCTGTTTCAGGAATGCTGCAAACAGGCTACCAGAAGGGATTTCATTGTTTTTTTTGTGTGTTTTTTTATTCTTTAATTTTTGAAGTTTACTTAAACATATTCACGTAAGACTATGCACACAATTGAGATGCAACATAAATTATATATATATATATATATATATATATATATATATATATATATATATATATATACTAGAGGCCCATTGCACGAGATTCGTGCACTGGGTGGGGGATTCCTTAGCCTGGCCTGTACCCTCTCGCAGTCAGGACCCCCCTTGGGGGATGTCTGTCTGCTAGCTTACACCCGATCTCCTGGGGATTGGGCCTAAGCTGGAAGTCAAACATTTCTCTCACAGTCCGGAGCTCTTGTAGTCTGGGACCCCCCACTCCTTACTACTCAACCCCTGGACTCACCATGAGCCCAGCTTCTGGCTGAGTGGCACTCCCCTTTGGGAGTACACTGATCATTAGTGGGGGAGCTCCTATGTTGAGCACCTGCCCCTGGTGGTCAGTGCACATCACAGCAACCAGTCTTTCTGCCATTCGGTCGATTTGCATATTAGGCTTTTATTATATAAGATATATATATATATATATATATATATATATATATATATATATATATATATGTTAAAAGAACATTCAATCATAGTGGTAATTAAGTTAATACAACTAAAACTACAGCATTAGATATAGGATTCCTCTATCCCCACACATTTCCTCCTTCCTCTCTAAAGAACACTTCTACACATAAAGAAATTTAAACAGCATAGTTTTCTCTCTTTTTTAATATTGACTGGAGAGAGAGAAAAAGGAAGAAGGAGAGAGAGGGGAAAATAGCTATGTAAAAAAGAAACATTGATTAATTATCTCTCATACATGCCATGATTGGAGACTGAATTGGCAACCTGGGCGTGTGCCCTGACCGGAAATTGAACCAAAGATCTTTTGGTACACAGGACAATGCTCAGCCAACTGAGGCCCACCAGGGAGTGCTAAACAACATATTTTTTGAGACTACTCCGAGTAGTTTCAAAAATCTCATCCAAAACTGCAATTATTTTCTCCATTTTACTAAATAAAAAACCTGGACATTCTTCCTTTTACTTTTGGGGGCAAGAATCTGTAATATCAATTCATTATTCTTCTTTCAAACATTTGTCAATATTCATTTATCTAAATTTTTTTGTTCTCAGGTTCCAAATATAAGCTGATTATTATTATTGTACAATCAAACCTCTTTCAAACTCAAATAAATGGCTCAATTAGATATTTAATAAAATGTATCTGTTGTTAGAATCTACAAATGAACTTTCAATAGCAAATCTCTCTGAATACAAGTTAATTTCAAAGATCCAAGAGCAGGAAATGTTGATTCAAAGTTATTTTCATTTGTACTTGTCCCATCTGATCTTCTCACAGATTTATGATAAAATTTGTCTCCTATAGGAAATACTTCCTTTTAGCATAAGGAAATTCTGAGCTCTCTCCAGCCTTCTATTGTATGCCTAATCAGGTGTATCTTTAGAGAGAAACAGGGAGTCCAGCTGCCTTGTTTACATTCTCAATGCATTGGCCATCTCCAAATCTCAACAAGGCTAGACCAAAAGCTTCATTGGCCATCTTAGGTATTACTTAAACATTATGACATAAAAGACCCAGGGCCTAGTAAGACATTAGTTAATATTATTAGATAGATGGATAGTTGGATGGATGATTGGATGAGTGGTTAAATTAGAAGCAATGATGATGGGTTTCATGTACTTGGATGCAGAAACATCTTGAGTGCAACCACTGAGATAATTTTCTCAAATTCTAATCTCTTTATTTGTCTCTCACTGCCCCCCAATCTGATATTTTATCATTTATGATGCACTTCAGTTTTCTAATCTTTTATTATTATTTTATCACTTTACCATTTCTTTCTTGGGTTATAGTATCTCTCTATATAAGAAGCAAACAACGATTTTATATCCAGATGACTAATATGAAGTAAAAATTAAATTGCTAAGTATTAAATAGAAAGATGAATGCCCTAGGTGCAGAGAATATATTGGTCAGTGATGGTCATATCCAGAAATATTTTTCCCCCTGTAGACTTGGTTGTATATGAACCAAAAATGATTAGGACAAAAATAAATATATTTAGAAATTATTTTGATCCCTTAACCTTTTTTTAAAAATTCTGATTTGATGCCAGGAAAGAACTTAGTAAATTATATTCCTCATATTATAGCACTGTTTTTTTTCCAATCATTAGTTTAGCAGAGGACATTTTATATTTAAGTATCCTCACCTTTCATCACCACTCCTATTCCTCATTACTCTGTAAGAACTATGTAATGTGTTTTCTATGGTACTTTAATATATGTGCAATCTTGTTAGTATATGGAGTATTTGTGGGATAAATAATTTAATTTATATAAAGAGAATTATACTATAACTATAATTTTCTAACTATTACTCAGAATTATGTGCACATTTTTATAGGCCTTGGGAGACTTTCTCTGAGGTACATACCTGAAGTGGAATTACCGAAGCACAGAGCAAACACACATTTAACTGCAATAGAAAACGCAAGATTGCTTTCCAAGATGACTGTAACTACTTATACTCCTGAGACTGGTGTATGAGGTTTCTCTTTCCTCACATCCTTTACAATCCTTGGTATTAGGCTCTAATGTAGTGTTTATTATTCTGATGTGTAGTATGCTATCCCTATTGTGACATAGTTGAAAAATAAATCTTTGTTATTTTAAGTCATTGAGAGTTTTAGATTTTCATTACCAAAGCATAACCTGCTGTGATTGATTCAAGGCCCATTCAAGTTTTCACTCTGCAGAATGCTCAGTTGGGTGTCCTTGAGGTTGTTAAGTTCAAGGTTTTACTTTGGTAATTCAATTCGGAGACTGAAGACGTATTTGCTTGTTACACCTTACTAGCTGTTTATGCTGGAAAGTGAAAGGGTGGTAGAGTGCAAGGCCAGTTTATTGTGAGCATATAAGAAGTCAATTATTCTATGTAAGCTCTACAATTATTTATAACAGATCATTATTTTGGAGCAGTCTGACCGTGGAGGCTGCTAATACATGGTATGCCTCTAATTCTCTATTGAAATGGTTATCCTATATCAGTGGTTGGCAAACTGTGGCTTGTGGGGGTCTGATGAGGCCGGGGCCAGGCATGGCGGGGATCTCCCTTTTTTGTATCCTGCATGGAAAGAGAGATGAACGAACCAGTTCTAAGTGGAGGCAGCCAGGGATTGAGAAATATTAGAAATAAAGAGAGAAGACACAGAGAGAGATTTCAAGCTGGGAGCTGGGTGGGCCACCATTCTGTCTGCTGGAGAGGCAGGAAGACAAAGACAACGGCCACTCCCAGCACATTTATTTTATACCCCAATACCAGGAAGTAACACCAACTTATTTGCATTCTTACAAAGGCCCTAGCATGCCTGGATTTACATATCTAGTCCTGCCTCTGCCAACATCTGGGCTGATATGAAGGCCAAGCTGACAACATGTCCGCCATCTTGAGGAAACATATTCCCAAGGTGTGGTTCTGCCTACGCCTTGAGTTCGGCTGACAATAATTAAGGAAAATTGCCCATGTGCCTTCCCAGGCATCCCTCTACAGTGGCTCGTGAGTCACATAGCAGCTCTTTGGCTCCTTGAGTGTGGCTCTTCCATAAAATACTATGGCCTGGGTGAATCTATTTTGAAGAAGTGGCATTAGAAGTTTAAGCTTAATAAATTTGGCTCTCAAAAGAAATTGCAATTGTTGTACTGTTGATATTTGGCTCTGTTGACTAGTAAATTTGCCCACCATTGTCCTATATAATAAAAGCCTAGTATGCTAAGTGTCTGGTTGTCTGGTTGTTTGTTCAACCAATCAAAATGTACACTGACCACCAGGGGCAGATGCTCTGACAGTAGGTTGGCTTGGTACAATGGTTCGGCCAATCAGAACTGAGCTAGATGGGCCAGACATTCAGTCGCTCCCCTGCTGGCCAACCTTCCTTGTCCCTCCCTGGCCTGGCAATTGTGCACCAGTGGGGTTCCTTGACCTGGCCTGCACCCTCCTGCAATCTGGCACACCTTGGGGAATGTCTGAGAGCCAGTTTCAGCCCCATCCCGCTCAACACAGGAGCTGCCCCCTGCTGGTCAGTATACTCTCACAAATAAATAAACCAGGCTCAGGGCTAGCAATCAGACATCCCCTGTGGGCTCTCAGACTGCGAGAGGATGCAGGCTGGGCTGAGGGAATCCCCCTCCCCAGCCCTCTGAGCTTCCAAACTTTGTGCACTGGGCCTCTAGTATAAAAATAATAGCTTTATAAATATAAAAAGCCCCCCTCTCTCCCTCCCCAACCCCTGTACACACACACACACACACACTCACACACACACACACAGAACTGAAATCCCAGGGACTTCAAATAAGCTATTTTGAACATATTACCTTGGATTGTGTATGTGTTCTTATACATGCGTGTAAATTTTCATTTCACATGTTCTTAATTTTAGGTTTCAAATTAATTAAATTTATGTATCTATTTGAAAATTATTTACTAAGAAAACTATATATAAATGTATAGGGGACATTTCCCATTCTCATTATAATAGTAGCAAATATTAATTGAAGAAAATAGTTACGTTGACTATAAAAATTGCATGCATTAGTAAAAAAGAGAGATTACATATTTTACTCCTGGATTATAAATACTATTTCTATCTTCTTTCCTTCCTGCTCACCTCTCCTTTCCTTCCTCCCTCCCTTCCTTCTTCCTTCTTCCTTCTTCTTCCTTCTAGTGAGAATGAGTAATTCATTCTGTTAGGTAAATCAGAACAGAGTGACTGTTTTAATGCCTCTGCCCAGAGGTCATTATGCAGCAGCATATAGAATGCCCTTGGAAAGAATGATGGACACTCTGAAATCACAGAGTAATTGGGTCTATTTGTTGGAATGAAAAGTACTTCAGAGAAGACATGACATTCGAGATAAAACTTGATGTATTTTCCATATTTCCAGGTAGTTAAATAAGATTTCAGATCGAAAGGATGACATATATGGCTATCTAGGGATACAGAGGCACATAACTAAATGTTCAATATAACATAAGTCTCATATTTGTTTTATATACACTTAACGGTATATATTTATATATTCAGTAATACTTCTAAATATCATTTTCTACTGAAAATTGAAAGTTTTTTGCAGTTTGGTTAATTTATTGTAGTTTTTGCATTATATAGTTACTATATTGTAATACTTTGTTATAGATTTATGTACTTATTGAGGCACTGGATAATAAGACAAATTAATTTAAATGAAAAGCTTGCAAAGTTTTAAATAGTCAGACACATGCATATAGTTTTTTATGTTCAAACATAACAGAATTTGACAGACTTCAAGTGATATTATTTGATGTTAGGGATTTAACAAGGTGCTTGTTATCAGGATGGGGATACATATTTATACTTTCTCCTAAGATTTTACAGAAGCTTAGCAATTGGCAAGCTATAATCTAAATTACCATATTGGATGATTTTTTAAAAATTATTCTATTGTCAATTGACTTGTGTTCTGGTTTTACCATTTACAACACTCCAGAAGAACTTGTAACTATGGTTAGCATGGTCTTAAAACATCTACCTACTTATCCTGCCTATAATATTTTTATATTAAAAAAGTAACTGTGATTTTGATAAACATGAATGAGCTTGTGGTAGAAAACATATGGAAGTCCTGGTGATATGATGCTCTCAAATTCTGTTATGTTTGACTGGTTTGGCTCAGTAAATATAGCATCAGCCTGTGGACTGGAGGATACCAGGTCTGATTCTGGTCAAGGGCATGTATGTATCTTGGTAACAAGCACATCCCCAGTGGGGCAGGGGGGCGAGGGGGAAGACGTTTGCAGGAGTCAGCTGATCAATGTTTCTCTCACATGGATGTTTCTAACTCTCTATCCCTCTCCCTTCCTCTCTGTAAAAAAATCAATAAAATATTATAATAAAATATATATTTTTAAAAATAATAAAGTTATGTGACTAGCTTTGAGGATGTCATTAAATGAAATAAGGGTATATAAATACAAGCCCTTAGATGCCAAAAAAGCTGATCTGATCACCCTGCATAGAAAAAGACAAATGTCATATGAATTCACTTACATGCACAATCTAAAAAACAAAGTAATGAACCAATGAAGCAAAAATCAGACTCAAAGAAACAGTGAAAAAACTGAGGGTTGCCAGAAGAATGGGGTTTGGGGAGGGGGGTGGATTGGGTGAAAAAGGTGCAGGGATTAAGAAGTTACAAAACAATTATGGAGATATAAAGTACAGCATAGGGCTTATAGTCAATAAATTGTAATAACTGTGTATGGTGCCAGGTGGGTACTAGAATTATTAGGGGAATCAGTTTGTGAATTATATAATTGTCTAACCAGTACACTGTACACCTGAAACAAATATAAAAATATTGAATGTCAACTCTAATTAAAAATAAATAAATAAATAAATAAATAAATAAATAAATACCGCTGCACCACCATTACCGCCACCAGGAACAGCATCAATGACTCACACTTATTGTTCACTAGACACTGCACTGAGTATTGCATTTGGTGGACAACCTTATGACAGGGATATTCCCATTTTACCCATAAAGAAAAGAAGGCTTCAAGAGGCTACTTACCCATGACTACTCAGTCAGTAGGTAGTGATGCAAATGAAGGTGGTCTGACTCCAGGGTTTTCTATATTTATCAGCGTACTATACTAGTGTTACTATATCTACCTCTTGTGTACCCACCCAAACTGTAAAAACAACAACGTGATCAAGAAGGCGAGGTCATGACATCATCGGTACCCAAATCCAGGGACATTAACCAAAAGGCTGTGAATGAAATATACCAGAGCAACAAGAATAATATCAATAGTAATAATAATAGCTAATACTAATTGTGCCATTTACATCGTTTTCTTCTTTTGATATTCTCAATAAACCCTGAGTTAGAATTTTATCCTAATTTTAGGTGTGAGGAAATCAAGTCATACAGAGATCTAGTAACTGGCTCAACATGACACAGCTCATAAAAGAAGAGTCATAAATTGAAATCAATCTGTCAGGTTCCCCTGCCCAGTTTCTCAGCCCATATAGTACTTAGCTGTATTCTCAAGTGTCACGTTTTACCTGTTGACTCATATTTTTAGAAACTTAAGGTAATGAATATTGAAATTAAAAACTGCTGAATATATATGGACTTCAATGGACTATGTTGCGACTATTTTACAACACTATTATCTTTGCATCCATATAAAAATAGGACACCCAAGGCAGGAAATAACAAGCAATGTGATAGGAAAGTGGCATTTGAGAAATGTGCTGATTTAACTGAGTCGAAGCTGTTGTCACACAGAATTTCAAGATGCCATTCTGGAGGGCTTGGAAGAGCAGAAGGCAAGGGTAAATTAGTTATCCTCTTTATTCCATGCAACATCCCTGAGGAATGCAGTATTATTGTCATTTGGAGAGATTTAATGACTCATTATGCTAACAATTAGAAGCAGTAAAAATTTAAGCACAACTTTAACTCCACATCCTGATATTTTAATATCTAAAGTGCTCTCAAAAAGGGTAAAGAGAACATTTTAGGATTCAATAAGTTATAAAATAAGCAAGAAAATTAAAAGAACAGTAAAAAGAGAAAACTTGAAAAAAAATTATATTATCATAGCCCCACTCACAAAATTACATTCAACCAGGTTAATTTTTTAAAAACTTCATAGTAGGTAGTTCATAAGAAATTGCATTTCATAAATTTGGGTAAAGCAGTAAAACTTGGAAATAACAAAGCAAACATGAGCAAAATAAAATAAATTATTTTATAGGAAAATTTACTCTGTTAAATTTACAACAGGACAATGTTCTTGAAGAAGTAGCTTTTTGTGTTTATTTTGAAAAAAGGTCTGGGATCAATTCGCAGCACCTGAGGCTTGGTTAAAATCAAATTGTTATGTCAAAATGTATTTAGAGGGAATATGATAGATATGTGGTAGTTATATTAAAGTTAAATTAAGGTTCATGAAATCGGTAAAAATTTGAATGAGATCAATATGGACTTAGCCAATAGCCTAAATTTCCTGAAAATAAGAATGAAGTAGCATAGAGTCCCAGGTAAGTTCATGAACTTTGTCTATCAGACTGCTATGTGAAAATCCTCTCTACCATTGTTAAGCTAGATCATAGTCACCAATGTACTAAATCCCTCTAAGTCTGTATAATACATCACAGACATTGAACCTGAAACCATTTTTACCAGCAAACTATATAATAATTATGAGACCAGGTGTGTTTGATCTGTACTACTTGAAATAAAATTTCTTGTGCCTAGCACATGGTAAGACTTCTACCATTTTTATCATTCTTATCTTCACTTTCATCCTCCTCTTCATCACCTTTGATATATGTTAGCTGAAAATAAGATTTTAAGATGTAATAATAATGACCAAAATGAAAAAGTTTTCAGGAAATGTATGAGTTAATTACATGAATGGAATTCCAGTTGAATATAATTTTCTAAAGAACCTCTGAATGTGAAATACCAGAAACATATTGTGCTTATTAACACCATGGATTGCTGAATTTAATGAAACCTTGACCCTATAAAAATAATAAAATGACTTTACACTTTATAAAATTTTATTATTTTACTTAACACTTCCACATATCTAATTTTTATTAAATATATGAACAATATGACTAGGGTTATTATTAATATTAGAAGTTCAACCTTATTGGGAATATTGTTCAAAGATAGGAGTAATAAAATGATAGTAATTATTATTACAATGATAACCTTTTTTTGAGCTTGAAAATGACAACCATAGTTTTAGTTCATCCATATTAAGTCATTTACTCATCACAAAAATCAATGGATTCAGTATGGTTCTTTTTTCTGTTCATCTTACAGATCAGAAAGCTGACGCACATAGTATATATTGACTAACTTGCCCACTGTCCCAAGGTGGAGACTGTTGGCTTTTTACAACTAGACCATCTGGTTCTATAGTGGATGCCTCATGGCTGCAAAGTGAACACCAAATACCCAATGGCAGAGACACAAGAAGCTTCAGGGAAGTAATTTCAGCTTTAGGTTACTTCATGGGAACTAAAACAGTAATTCTTGGTACACTTATTTTTTTTTATAATATATTTTATTGATTTTGTACAGAGAGGAAGGGAGAGAGATAGAGAGTTAGAAACATCGATGAGAGATAGTCATCGATCAGCTGCCTCTTGCACACCCCCCACTGGGGATATGCCCGCAACCAAGGTACATGCCCTTGACCGGAATCGAACCTGGGACCCTTCAGTCCCCAAGCCGACGCTCTATTCATTGAGCCAAACCGATTTCTGCTCCTTGGTACACTTATATTGTAGTTTTATTCTACTCACTTAATAATGGTTTCTAGCCGAGACCGGTTTGGCTCAATGGATAGAGCGTCGGCTTGGGGACTGAAGGGACCCGGGTTCGATTCCGGTCAAGGGCATGTACCTTGGTTGCGGGCATATCCCCAGTAGGGGGTGTGCAAGAGGCAGCTGATCGATGACTCTCTCTCATCGATGTTTCTAGCTCTCTCTCTCTCTCCCTTCCTCTCTGTACAAAATCAATAAAATATATTTAAAAAAAAAAATAATGGTTTCTAATATACTTTTGGTGGCAATTAGATAGAAAGAAAATGATAACTTTTTCTGAATAGGCAACTATTTTACTTTAAGATAAATTATTGATTTACTAGATTCATGTTTTGGTTCAGAAACGTATTAGGATTTTCTCTTGTATTCTATTAAAGTTCCTTGAATCCCATCAGCAAGGGGGGATGCTGCTAAGATCCACCTTGGCTGTGTGAATTTTAAAGGAGATGAGGATGCAGAGCATGTAGTTATTGTCCAATAGAAAAATGTATTTTCTTTAGTTAGAGTCCAGTTAATGACTAGGCTCCCAGTAAAACTTGAGAATAAATTTAATGGAATAAGACTCCTATACATGATAAGTAAAGGTGTAAAGCCCTATGAATTATAAAGCAGTATTATTATTTTTATATTAAGCCTTATTAAGTTCAATAGGTCATGGTGTTAGCAGGCACAGTACTTCTCTGGCTTTTGACTTTCCCTAGGGAATCATAATCATTTGGAATCCCTTCTTTTTAGTTAACTCATATGTTACCTGAAAATAGTTGCTTCTCTTTAGATATTACTGTTAATTTCTCACACTGTTGTTTAAGTCAACAACCTTTTTTGTGTGTGTGTGTGGTGGGGGAGGGGGGCACGGGGGGAATCCTGTGAACAATTCCTCCTCTGTTTTCCTCTTCTCATACTAGTTATCCTTTTTTTTTTGTTGTTGCCATTTTCCATATTTTAGACTGTGACTGAAATGTTCACAAATAATATTAAAGCATTTACAAACTCTTCTTTTTATTTTTTTTATTTTTGCTTTATTTTTATTGTTGCTATTATTACTGGTGTCCCCGTTTCTGTGTCCCCCCTGGTCCATATCTACCTAGTCCCCACCCCCAAATTTCCTGTGGCCATCACCACATTATTGTCTGTGTCTATGGGTTTACACACTTCTAAATTTACATGAGGTTCAAAAATCTTCTGACAAGTGTTCTAAGAAATACACTAGTTAGAAGCACAGAATATTGGACCTAGAATAAAATTTACACATATGTCAAGTGTATTTTCTCTATTTACTGTTAATTAAAGTGATGCTTAATTGTTTTATAATGGAGAAAGTTGCTAACGTGGATGTCACTGTATGTCAAGTCTCTGTTCCACAATTTCTTATTGTATGTGCCTGAGTCAGCATTCATAAGCAACATTTTCATCACTATTAAAATAATAATGAGTATATACTCTGCATAGGGTTGTTGTAAGGATTACATGAGTTCATATATAAAGGTACTTGACACATATCAAGCAACAGGCAAAATTGTTATTTTCATTAATAGCAGTCCATATTATTTAGCTGCTATTACAAAGCACTTTCACTGTATTACCTCAATTGTGATAATTTTGTTATCTAATAGAAAAGATAGCACAATTCTCATATTTTATAGGTTAAATCACTTGCTAATTAGAACTGAAATACATATCTTCTGCCTTCAATCCTTTTTGCACTTGAAGTATTTGGTCACATGCTTTTGACTCCATTCACTGGCATGGCAGCGCATTCTGCAGGTACCCACACAACCCTTTCAGGACAAGTTTTTCCTCTGTATTCAAGAAATGCTCATCATGATTCCACTCATTTGAGTTTTCTTTCTTTTTTTTTTTTTTAATATATTTTATTGATTTTGTACAGAGAGGAAAGGAGAGAGATAGAGAGTTAGAAACATCGATGAGAGAGAGTCATCGATGAGCTGCCTCTTGCACACCCCCTACTGGGGATGTGCCTGCAACCAAGGTACATGCCCTTGACTGGAATCGAACCCGGGACCTTTCAGTCCCCAAGCCGACTCTCTATCCATTGAGTCAAACCAGTTTTGGCTCATTTGAATTTTCAATGTCTATGAAAGAGCTTCTCTTAACTCAGAGGCTGATCAAGGGCAAGAGTTAATGTTGTCTAAATAAATCAATTCACATTTTTCTACTACATATTCAAAGCAAAATATTAGAGAGGCTTGCAAAGTATTCTGGAAAAAGTATTGTTTGAATGATTAATATATTAAAAAAGAGCAATGATGTAATTAATCCAGGCAACTAACATTAAATAAGGGCCTATGTGAATATTTTTGCCATGCAGTACATTCAGTTGAAACTCAAATTTTTGGAGGCATTGTGAAGTTAATAAAATAAATTATCCAACCGAATCTTTATGAATAGCTTAACTTTAGATCTATTTACTATAAATACTCTCCTAAAAAAGTTTCCATCAGTGTTCCCAAACGCATTTAAAAATGGGACTCTGAGTCTCCATGGTTAATGCAATTCTGACCATGCTATGTTTTCAGCTAGCTCTGAAACAGGAAGGCAGACGACATTTTTCAGCAGAGTTCATTTTCATGAGAGTGCATAACATCTTTGCTGACCAAACGGGTTCTAATAATTTATTCCTGGAAGACTTATTTTTTTATAAGTCTTCCCATACTGATTCACTATGCTGCTGAGAAAATGCTTTTCTTTATGAAAAGTAGTCCAAATGCTACTCTCACTTCCACATAAAGTCTATGAAAGCACTGAATATCGAATACATAAGCACGTTCTACATTTTATGTTTCAGGTTACAAGAAATCAAATATTGATAATCTCCAGGGAAACACAAGAGAATATTCACATAGCACAGCCAACTGTTCCATTAGAGAGCCATCTATTTGTAAACATGACAGAACTTACATTTTAGAGGAGCATGCATTTGTTACGTAAAGAAAGCTAGGACTTTACACACAGTGGGCGAAGTAAAAGGCAATCCTAAAAATCATATAGCTCAGAAAAAAACTTGATTAATTATAAATGTAAATATATTTGAGCATAGCTATTTTTCTAATTGCAATTGATACACCAATATTATTGTAGACAGTATTTATGAACTTCATAAAACTTGTATCATCACTAGAAACATACAAAAAGCCATCTCTCAAAATATGTAAAAAAATAATGTCACTGTTACTGACATAGGTAAGGTTATCAGAGTACAAAATGTGTGTTTGGGTTTGTATGTATAGTTTAGTATATATTGTCTTATATATTATTCAATACACAAATAAATATATAGTTATTATTTATTATAAATGCAGGTGCTATATTTATCATTGATATATTTATCTATTAATTTATGCATGATTACATGTCATCTAAATAATGTGAAGATGCAACATGAATAATACATGAATCACACACCCAATTGAAAAGTTCTAAAAACCCGTATATTCTTCCAGCACTGAAGGGAGGAGGTGTAAAGGGAAAGGGAGAGTGTAGAGTTCTCTAAAATATATTTAAACAAATGGAGAAGAATTTAAAATTTAAAAATCACAAAGTTGTATAATAAGATAGTGTGTGATAAATATCAGAGTTAATTCAAATAACATTATCTAATCTAATTTGAAACAAAAACAATATAACGGTTTGATTAATGGTCAGGGCACATGCTGGGTTGTGGGGTTCAATCTCCAGGATAGGATGTGCAGGAGTCAATGAGTCAATGATTCTCTCTCATCATTGATGTTTCTATCTCTCTCCTTTTCCCTTCCTCTCTCTGAAATCAGTAAGAACATATTTTTAAAAAAATACATTTTTTTGCTTGGACTCTTGCAGGAAAAAGAGCAAAGAACATCACAGAAGGTAGGGACACTGCTTAAGAGCTGGGAGATAATGAAAAACTTGATGGGAGTATAGACCAGCCTCTGAATTGAAATAAAACAAAAACTTTTCTGCACAAATATTTGTGATGAAGATAAATCATGAAAGAGTATGTGAGGCTGTATTGTCTATTAAGTGGAGCTATAGAAAAAAAAAGGATATGAAAGAATGATGGCTCAGCAATATGAAAATCCTATTAATATGTCTTTCCATAGTACAGTAATTATATAAACTTAAAACTATGATATGAGAAATAATTCTTTAAGAATAATTACTTAAAATTAAAACCTCTCAGTGAAACACATCGATTTAAAAAGCTCTCATCACCGAATTCATGTTGCAGTTAGGTGTCCCATATTCTAAAAGGGAGAGGTTCTGAATTGATCTAAGAACTATCAAGGCAGAGAGAAAACAATGCATAAAAAGTACAAGTACATGGTAGTGTTAGTAACAGACAAGAGGAATTGACAGTCATTAAAACAGCAGTTTGGAGAACCATAAGATATTGTCTAGAAAAAAGGAAAATAAGACCATGTTATATTTGTGTAATAATGTTGTTTAACAATAGGCAAAATAAAAGAATATCATCAATGTCAAAATATTAGAAGAAAAGTAAATAATACACTTTACATGGTAAAAGATGTAACATAACATAAATTATATCACTGACAAAAATATGTCATGTCAAAAAATTATAAATGAGATTAAGTGGCTTATAAACAAAAATTTCAGATTGCTCACAAAGCAAAATCATGTTCACTGTTGTATACAAGAGACCTATGTAAATGAAGTTATTCAGAAGGTTTGAAGGTCGAAGACACAGTAGGTATGTAAAAAAAAAGAAAGAAAAAAGAAAAGGAGGGTAGCCCTGGCTGGTTTGGCTCAGTGGATGGAGCATGGGCCTACAGATCAAAAGGTTCCAGGCTCAATTCCAGTCAAGGGCACCTATCTCAGTTGCAGGCTCCTGCCCAGATCTGGCCCCAGTCAGGGCACATACAGGAACCAATAGATGTGTTACTCTCACATCGATATTTCTGTCTTTCCCTCTCTCTTTCACTCTTCCTAAAAATCAATGGAAAAATATACTCATATACTCAGGTGAGGGTTTAAAAAAAAATGAGGACATTCTATAATTGGTAACAGACAAGGTAGAATTCATCCACAGAACTATTAAACAAGCAAATGAAGGATGTTTATAATCCTAAAAGCTATAACTTACAATGATAATATGACAGTTATGAATATTTATCCACCAAATTGTAAAGCAGAAGCTGTCACAAAGCAGAATTAATCAGAAATCTAAGGTAAATAGGCAGAAACATAATAAAATCCTTAAATGCATTTGCTATGTCAAAAATAGATCAAATAAAAAAAGCAAGAATATAGAAGGCCTAAAGAGCATAAGTAATAAAATAGATCTTGCAAGTATATGATGAACTTAGTACTCTAAAATTGAGAAATAATAAATTATATTAAAGTAAAAGCAGAACTTAATAAGCTAGAAAATAGTAGAACAAGTAACATAAAGAGCAAGTTTTTGAAAAAAGATAAATAAACAATAACTAGAAACAATTTAATCTAAGACAATGGAAAGTGCACAAATATACAAAATAGTCGATGACAAAACCAACGAATAGTAAATGTTTTAAATATTCTACAAAACTCAATGCAATAAACTCAATGATTTCTTTTCTAGAAAATATATTTTTTATTTAATCCAAGGAAACAATAAAGAAAAAGATGTAACATGAATAATAAGATATCCTTTCAAAATGTATTAGGTCTAGCTGATTCCACACTGAAGTTCTACAAATCTCAAAAAATGAACAATCAAAATGTTACTTAAAACATCACTGACAAAGAAAAAAGAATCCAAATTCTTCATTCAAAGTGAGCAGGCATTCATAATAAATCTGATAATCTTGCACACAAAAAAAGCAAAAGGCCAATTTCATTTTTCTAAATATCAAAGTGTAATACAATAATCTAATGCAAAGTCTAAGTAAAATCTTAGTAGAATCCAATATCACAATAACACAGCAATACTTTATTTTAAAATGAGAAGGTGAGTTTAGTATAAACTGGCATGTAGAAACACACATTTGCCATCATTAGCATACGCATTCAGAAATTAAGAGAAGCTGCTAAGATAATATTCCTCATACTTTTAACTGAGAGGCTATCTAAGATGGTTTACCAATAATCTAATGTATACTGTGTAAACCAAGTAGATTATTTGCAAATATTAATATATCTTTCATATTGTTATTACAAAAATGTAAATGTATAATAAAGTTAAAAAGCAAGAAAAATATACTATACTCTTACTCCCCATAAATAGCTGTTGTAGATATTTTACTTTTATATCTTTCCAAATTTCTTCTAATGTGTGTATGCAAGTTTGTGTGTGTCTGTGTATATGTGTATGCCAGAGCCTGCCTAATCCAGTTTACTTGAAATTAATATGCATGACTACTTTATGCATGAAATGCTGAATACATGTGAGGAAAAATACCCACAAACCAACGGTCACTTTGCCAGTTCTATCAGAATGTAGTGCACCTGCTGTCCCTAATGTGGACGCCTCTCCAGTTGGTCTCCAACACCATTACCAGCACTGACGGACACGCTCATGTTTAACTCTTTTCAACAACCTTGCTGCTATCTTCCATAAGGAAGCAAGTGCATTCTGGTACTCTCCCACTTAAATAAACTCACATTAAGTAATAAGATATGACTATTCGAGTCAGCAACCTTGTCAAATAGAGTCAAAGCATCTATCCTCTCTCTTTCAGCAACATCCTCACCTTCGGGCACCAGCAAGTGCAAGGTGAATGGTTCTGTTGTGGGACACCTTCATACACAGGTCTCAGGGTCGGAAAGAAAATAAACCACCCTGGTTGCTTTTTGTCTCTATGTTCTTCTACGTTACTGACGATAACTTTACTGTCTGTGTGCCAAATGAATAGGGGTGATGGCTTATTGGAAAGCCCTTTGGAATTATTTCCAAAGGCTTGCATTGGCCACACATGCATATTGACCCATCACTGCCTTAGTGCCTGTTTTAATTGAGTGTCAAAGGTTACAAGTTGCTATTAGAGTAAGACATGACTGGCAGCAGAGGTCAGGGACTCTCTGGCATTCTATTAGAGCCATAGAAACAAAAGAGAATGATAATTTCACCTGTTGTAACCTCAATTTTTCCCAGATGGAACAGACATTGACCTGATTGTTTATCAGCCATTGACCCTATAAGCTTCAGCTACCCTAATTCTGCTTACTAAACAATAAGCGTGCTTTCACAACCAGGGTGAAAATAAAGCAATAGAAAATACTCGGAGATGCCTCAATGGAGAGATATAGCCAGGTGACAGGAGAGATAAAATAACTTCCCTTTTATTCCTAGGTCACGTCCCTTGTTTGATAGTTTACAACAATAACAGTTTATACCAACAACCTTCAATTTTACCTTCTCTTGTGGAATACTTTATAACTTCCTTTATGTGAACAAGTACAAGCAATAAATCTAATACATTGCTCATGCTCCCTAACACCTACTCGTGCCCCTTGAAGGTTTTATGAATTTCTGTCAAAGTTTTCTCCACTTTCCCTACTCTTCAAATGTCTTGGCTGAAATGTTAGTAGGTATTTAAAGCAAAATGAAATGTTTTTTCTCACCACTTTCAAAGAAGGAAAAGTGGCAACATTTTTAAGTATTTGGACCTGATTTCATACCAATAATTTAAGTACATAAAGGTTAGCATTTGAAGGTAACTTCCTTCCAATTTCAGAGTCTGATTCTATTTAGTTTATTTTCATGAGCAATTAAGTCACGTTTTCAAAGCTGGACCTTATTTATAATAAGAATATTTGTCATTATTCATACTAGTGTCAAATTTGACACTCAATAGGTTCTTAGGAAGAATAATCATAACTGTAATAATAGTCAAATACCTTAATCATAACATTCCAGAAATGTGTAACTATAAGGGCATAACATATACATAGATTTACCTCATGCAAATGCAAAAAGAAAGGGGAAGGGAAATGTTGCAGTGTTGTGATACAACCTCATTTGCACATTATTTAAGGAAGGTCTAAAATTTAATAAATTCTGTTGTCACTCAAAAGAAATGGATGGTGTCTTTTATTAATGTGTATTCTCAAAAGTCAGATAAAAGAGAGCCATAGCAAAACTTACACTAAATAAACTATTAATAATCCGCTGACCTCTCCTCCACCCACATGCTACACCATCTCTCATCAATATCTTGATATTCAAACCTACCATTTGAGGAAGACATTAATTACTTACCATGGGCATTGCTTTGCAAACAAGAAGCTAGCCATAGTAATGTGAATAAAAGGAATGACACGATCTTGGTTTCAGGGATATTTGGAGCAACAATAAGTCTGAAAAGAGGACAATCCTGCTTCATTCCCACTGATGTCCGTATCCATGGAAACTCCCTTTTAATAGCATCCACACCACACTGGAAAAACAGGTATGCTATCTTTTGATAGTGAGTGCCTTAAAAGAATCCAGCCCTTTGCTAAGAAGGTCAGCTCTTAAAAGCCTACAAGAGGTTGGGTAGCTGAGAAAGCTGGAGGGTTGTGAATCCTTCGCTTCGTTGCTAAGAACCGTGGCTCCTGAGAATCACATCAGTGCTCTCCAGCACAGAGCGGAATGAGAATTCTTTGTTCCCTGCCTATGATGTGGCACTTTTGAGCACTTATTTTCTTAGCTAAGAGAACATGCAGCCGAGGCCTATTGTGTGAACCTAGAGATTAATTATGACTAGACACAAACTGAGAAAGACAAGCGAAAAGATGTACAGCCCGTAAAATAAGAAGACTTATTTGTAAAAATGCCAGATGGTGCATGCCATTACACGGGCATATATACACCCTAATAATAGTCAAATGGTATTATTTTAAAGTATTTTAAAGTCTCAGCATTTCTTTTTTTTTTTTTTTTTTTTTTTTTTTTTGGCTATGATAAATATCCATCAAAGAAAATGCCTTCCCCATTGGGTTATTCAACACACTTATTGAAAGTAAAAGAGAAAAACACAAAAGGGCATTGTGTTTATAAATCACACTGACATACAGAAGTAGTCCTCTTGCTATATAGAAAGAGAAACACATTTATTTTTTCCCATAAAAATCCTAAATTGTATTTAGTCACAGAGACAGGGTAATATTTTTAGATTAAAAAAATTCATGATGACTAGAAACAGAATCAGTTCATATAATCAAGAGTTAATCAACAAAGTGGTTAATGGGTTTTAAGAACTCTCTCAACTGCACTCACACCACACAATAGCATTGCTTTAGGAGAGATGGAAGCGATACAAACTTCCAGGAACTAACTGGCCAGGAGGAAATGTTCGTAGATATACTCAAAAAGATTACCAGTAATTCTCCCTTTTTCACCTTCCCACTCCCACACATTTCACAGATGAATAAAGAGCTATTCTTCCTGTAGTTTGCTATTTGTAAAATAAGGAAAAACAAAACAAAAAGCCCTAGTTAGGTCACAGGTCATTCTGCAGATGAATAACCATAGTAAAATATGTCCATATAGGATGAGATACAATGATGCCAACCACAGTGTTCAAAGGAATCATTGGATCAAAATGCCTCAGCACCCAGTGCTTCCCTATTTTTTCCCCATTAGTCTTCATATTACTCCTGTGAGAAGTAGAAGCCATGATCTCCATTTGACAAATAATAACACTAATGTAATCAGAGAGCTGAAGATTTTCCAAATGTCATTAAAATATCCAGGTAGGAAGATGGCAGAAGAATGCCTGATTTTAAGACTCCCCGAATATTGTTAGGCTCATCATGGCACAATCCAGAAAGAGAAACACTTTAAATGATTGAATGATAAATATTTATTATTGTTTAATAAAAATATGTACAGGATAATTTGGATACACATATTAGGCAATGCATCAACTTTTTTTATTATTACAATTAGAAATAATAGAAAGTATACAGTTGGGAGATCATTATGAATATTTTTAAACATGATCATACCTGTCAAATTTGCTGTACTAATTTTTGTTCTTAATAAGTTTGAGATATCCATGTGTCTGTGATACACCATAAGAGTATTATTGGATGGCTGAACCATAAAAATCTTTTTTTATTAATAATACTAATATTGATAACAATAATACCATTTATTGACTTACAATGAGTTTCAGGCACTCTTATAAGCAGCTCATATGCATTCATTGTATCATGAATACTCAATAAAATCTTATTAGTTAGGTACTACTATATTCCATTTTACGGAGGAGGCATAGAAAGTTTGGATAATTTTCCCTGGCTGGAGTTTTTGAGTGGCTAGAGCATCAGCTTGCATACCAAAGGGTCTCAGGTTCAATTCCAGGTCAAGAACAAATACCTGGGTTGCAGTTTCAATTCCCAGTCTCACTTGAGGTTTGTGCAAGAGACAACCAATCCATGTATCTTTCTCACATCTATGTTTCTCTCTCTCCTGCTCTCATTCCATGCCTCCCTTCCACTCTTTCTAAAAAGAAATGAGAAAAATATCCTCAGGTCAGGTGCCATTAACGACAACAGAAACGTTTGAGTAATTTGTTTAAGATCACACAAAGTAACAAAATAACAAGTGGTGGAGCTAAAATATGATCCCAGTTTCCATCAAGATTATTATTATTTAGAGATAGTATAACAAGTGTGTGTATATCCTATGATTAGGGGCTTAGCCATAAAAATAACAATATGCTATTTTTTTTCATTTCTCTGTTAGAAAGCAATTTACTGTATGAATTGTTTTGGTCATTATAGCTCTTCTGTAAGCAGATAGCATATTACATAGCTGAAAAGACTGATGTTCCTGGATGGTAAGTGATTTTTCCAATGTCATATATTTAGTGAATAGCAGGATCTGGGGCCAGAACCAGCCTCAAACACTCAAACTGGGTTGGTAAATTGTGATTGTTCTATGATATGTAATTCAAATAAATTATTTTTCTTTCAATTTTAACTATTTTGAAAATAGTGATAACCTCATACCTGAATAATTGCAAAAGCCTCTTACCTGTTTTCATTGACTGGATCTCCTAATATTAACCAAACTTCAATATGGCTAATTCCTAAATTCTTGACAAAGAATATGTCCTGAAGCTTCTGCTAAATTCCAAATCTTGATTATAAAATATAATATTATCTGAAGACTATGCAGTTCAGGATTTGAATCTTATCTCTGACCTGCTCACTGTGTGACGCTAAGCAAGAAAGAGATAAATTCTCAGTATCATGTTATGCTTCTCTTTATAATAAGGATGGTAATGGTACTTATAGATTGTTATAATGTCTAAATGAATTGTTGTAAAGTGATAAGAAAATTACCCAGCAAATAATAAGTGCTCAAGTAAAAGCTTCTTCCTCCTCCTCCTTCTCTTCTTTGTCCTTATATTCTCTCTTTCCTTCTCCCTCTTCCTCTTCTCCTCATCCTTTTTCTACTTCTCCTCCTCTCCCTCCTCCTCCTCATCATCAACATTATTGTTATCATCATCATTATTATTAGATCAACTTATTTTGTCCCCTATAGTATACTTAGAGAAGACATGGTTAAATGCATCTTCCAGTCTGCCAGTCTTAGCTTTGAATTCTGGCTGCCTCTCTTGGTAAATGTGTGATGTTGAGAATTTGCTTGATCTTTCTAATTCTCAGTTTCTCTGTAAAGTGGAATGCAATAAAAATACCTCTTATGAAAATTAAATGGGACAGTTAATATTTCACATTTAGCACTGGATATGGCTTTTGACAAATATGCAGTAGTTGTTAACTATTGCATTATTTAACTGAAACTGCTGGAGGGGTTGTTATAAGAAACAACCATATGAAATGTGCTTACTAAATCATTATTGAAAACACTTTTGGGATTACACTATTTCTCATTATTTTTTAAGAATATCATATTTTTATAAACATATTTCCCTTTTTAATTTGCTTGCTATAACACAAAAATGCAAAATCATTTGGAATCTAAATTCAGAAAATGAACTGGATCTTCTAAAATATTTATTTTCTAAACTTAGTACTACCTTCTTTATACTTTTCTACCTTATGTCTGTTTTCCAAACCAATTTATCTATTAGTAAAGTAGGAATACAAAATTTACTTCTTTTTCCCCCTTAAACTACTATTATATAAGAACTAGGGGTCTGGTGCACGAAATTCATGGACTGGGGGTGAGAGGTCCCTCAGCCCAACCTGCCCCCTCTCACATAATGGGAGCCCTCAGGGGATGTCCTAGTGATGGCTTAGGCCTGCACCCCATGGGGAGCAGACCTAAACTACAGTCTGGCCTCACTTTGTGGGAGGCACCCTGGGCTGATCAGGAAAAGGCACCAGCCCTATCACCCTGTTGCTGCAGCCACTGCCAGTCACCACAGCCACCAAGGTGTGTTCATCAACACAAACTCTGGTCCTTTCACCAAGAAAAAATGACAACTTTCTTTAGACATTTTGAAGATGTGTCTTTCATATGCATTTCTTTCTCTTTTTTTTAATCCTCACCTGAAGATATGTTTTCATTTACTTTAGAGAGTGTGGAAGAGAAAGGGAAAGACAGAGAGAAACATTGAAGTGAGAGGAACACTTTGATTGGTTGCTCCTGCATGAGTCCTGACCTGGGCCCCAGGCAGGGAGGAGCCTGCAACTTAGGTACTTGCCCTTGATCAGAATCAACCCAGACCCTGCTGTCTGCAGGCCTAGGCATTATCCACTTAGTCAAACCCGCTAGGGCAGGATATGACATTTCTTAGCCCTCCAGAAGTGAATCTTCATTTTTTTCTCCAGAAGTGTTGGTGGAAAAACCCTAGATCACCTTTTTGGATTCTTATTACCCAAGTTTCTAAGAATATTACCAGTGGCACACAGGAAGCTTATCCAATGTGTGGTCAGAAAAGGTGTTTCCTCTATAGTTCACACCAATGGAGGGCTGAGCCATGCCCAGACTTAGAGCCTCTGGCCGAAGCTTTAGGTCTGGGCAGGGCCCCTCCAGCTTCCTCTGATCACCGGCTCAGCCCCTGCTCAGGCCTGCCCAGGTCGAAAGCCTCTTGGGCAGGAGTGGACCCCCAGATCCCTGCAATCAAACACAGGGGGTCCGTTCTTGCCCAGGCCGAAAGCAGACCTGCAGCTCCCTGCCCAGGTGATTGATCGCAGGAGATCTGCTCTTGCACCAGGCCAAAGCGACCCTCAGCTCCCTGCAATCAATGGCAGAAGGTCCACTTCTGCCCAGGCATTACCTCATAGTGACCTGGGTGCCAGACTGTTCCTGGGACACAGGCCATGAGGGCCTATGTATGCAAATTAACTGACATCTTCTGGGTTAATTTGCATAGTCACTCTGATTGGTTATAGGCATAGCGAAGGTATAGTCAATTTACATATTTGTTATTAGTAAGATATAGTCAGTTTAGATTTGAAAATAGTTTAGATTCTAAAAAGATTTTTGATAATAACTTTGTGTTCATTTGGAAGTTTTTTATTTCCTCCCCCCACATCCCCTTCCCGCACCCCCCACCCCGAAAAAGTTGCACATGCTGACTACTGCCCCTGAGCAAATTACAAAAGCAAACTCATTTAATACATACTGTATAAATTTAATAAATGATACATTTGCAATGAAGAACATGGAATCCAATGTGGAAAGGCATCATAAGATGCTGATGAAGTTAGAAAATCAAATGCCGAGTGCAGGCCTTTTTTACTGGCTTTCTCAGTCTTAATTAATGCCATTCTTTTCAATCACTGGTAGCAAATTCTTCTTTTGTCCTAAACATGGCTCATAGAGAGGAAGTTCTGTGACTCCCATGTGAATGACAACCTTTGGCTAAATGTATTTGACCAAAATCAGACTCAACATATTATGTAAAGCCTCTATGTCCTCTGAATGTAAGAAAACCACATTCATTGAAAAGTTCAAAAATTATCCCGAGTAAAGACTGTTTTATCTTGCTAGATGGGAAATTGGACACACTGTGTTTTAACATAAAATTTGGTTTTATTTCTTGTGATTTACTTATTTTTTCTCCTCATTTTCGACAACACAATGATCATACAATCTTTTCTTTTTTTTTTCTTTTTTTATGTTGGCCAGACTTAGGGAAAAATAATTACTCTTGGTCATCACCTCTTTTTGCCATTACATTCTGGTTTGTCCTTTATTAAAAGCCAAAAATTTTCATTCTTGGTAATGGGAGCTAGTACTGCTGATATTTCTCTTTGTCTTCTGATCTTTATAATTAAGTGAAACTTAATATTTCTTACTCCATAGGAAAAAATAAGTACTATTTAGTTATTTGACAATTGCCTTCCACTTAATGTAAGGACACATTTTGGAAGGCTAGTTGAAATATTTTCCTTATAAATCAAACTTATTCACACATAGAGGTAAAAATGTATCACATTTAATTAATTCAAATCATCAAATATTTATTGAACACTGTCTTTACCTGAGATATTGTGCTGAACATTGCATGGCATACAAAATGCTATTCTTTTAATAAATCTGTTCCATTCACAAGTATTTGTTGGAGAAAAATATGATGTTTTATGTTGAGACAAAGTCAAACTCCTAAGCAAAGGCAGGGAGGTAGGAGTAAGGTCACCTTGAACAAGAACATGGGATATGTAGAAGAATACTACAACTAGAATCAAAAAAATGACTGAAAATTTGTCCTTATCATCAAAGTACCAGTATGCCTCTTTCTGTTTCCACCTAAACATAGAGTTAAGGTTACGTATGTTTTTGTGTTTACTTGAAATAACTTTCACTACCACTAACCCTGTTGACCGTTGGAGGAGGCTGACACGCTCAGAAGGCCTGAGAGATTCCTGAGTTTCTAACATAGATGTGTATACACATACTCACACATAATACACACACAAAATCCCGCGCCACCACAGATAACCGAAGTTGATCACTCATTGACTCCGTCCATCTGTTAGAGAGTATTTTATTTCCCTTTCACTGATGTCTTTCTCTTGGTCAGCACTTTTCAATCTCGGTGCATATAATAGCACATGCTGCTGCTGACTAAATGAGAGACAAGAATTAGATGTGGTCTGTGATAAGGAAACAAGTTTCTTTTATTCCAAAGGAAACTTAAGACATTAATGTTCTTCGACCAGTTGGTAGAGATCATTCTTTAAATTCAAATTAAAGAAAAAAACGAGTTTGCTTTAAAATGAAAACAATTCAGATCAGAGAATGTCTTGCAGCAGACCGCTGACTGCCATCTTGATGGGTAGCTTTCAGAGAGGAAAGATATAGTTAATAAGATAGCCTAGATTTTCCCTATAATAAAGCTTATCAGCTTTGCCTGGAGACTGACTTGCTAATTATTCAGGCTCTAAATAATGTAAGCAGTGTTCTCCTTTATTGGTGAATATCTTTCAGAGGTTGTAAAGACGGTTATGAAGACCAATTAAAGATACAGTTTTCTGACATGCTGTACCAGCTCATAATCTGCACAATATGAACTGCCATGTAAGAAAGTCATTATCAGAATAATCAACTCTCATTTATATTAGCTTTCAAATTTTTTCTTGTTGTACCACGTGCAATAAAAGCTTTTGATAGCATTGTTATAACTCTTATTTAATAACAAGAAATTCTAATTCCATAAAATTTTTTGATACCACATTTACCTTGCATCCAATAAACAAGTATATTGGGAACTGCAGTAATACAGCTGAATATTTTTTAAAAATGCACTGTATTTGAATAAAAATAGAAGAAAGTAAATACAGAAGAAGTCTAAGCAATAGATAACCTTGTTACTTGAAAAATGCTATCCTCCTAATACATCTATTCCATTAACAATAATTTGTTGGAGGAAAATCTGATGTTTTATGTACAGAGCAGTGCTGTGCTTTAAACAAGCCTGCTTTATTAATACTTTTTTATTATTAATTTAGTGTTTTTTATTACTCCATACATTGGGAGATATTTTCCCATTGGTGGATAAAAATAAATTACAATATTCCTATTATGGTTTAAAGACCATAATAGAAGACCATATTCAACCTCATGATAACTTTCTAAAATGAATTTTTCTATTTATGTAATTTGGGGAGTTAATCTAAATATAAGTAAAGTATATGTGACAGACCAAATATTGGCCCTCCAGATATGCCCACATTCTAATCCTCAAAGCTTGTGAATTTTAACCTTATATTATATTGCAAAAGAAACTTTGTCAGTGTGATTAAAGACTTTCAGATAGGGAGGTATTCCAGTTATCTAGGTGGGCCCAATGGAATCACAGCCATCTTATAAGAAAGATACAGGACGCCTAGGCTGGTTTGGCTCGGTAGATAGAGCATTGGCCTGCAGACTGAAGGGTCCCAGATTTGATTCTGGTCAAGGGCACATGCCTAGGTTGCAAGCTCGATCCCCAGTGGGGGCAGGGTTGTGTGTGTGTGTGTGTGTGTGTGTGTGTGTGTGTGTGTGTGCAGGAGGCAGCCAATCAATGATTCTCTTGCATCATTGATGTTTCTATCTCTCTCTCCCTCTCCTTTTCTCTCTGAAACCAATAAAATATATTAAAAAAAAAAAAAAGATACAGAAGGAGTCATACTCAGAGAAGGCACTGTGATGAAAAAAGCAACTTGGAGTGATGTACTTTGAAGATGGAGAAAGGGGCCATAAACCAAGAAGTACAGACAGCTAATAGGTGCTGCAAAGATAAAGAAACAGATTTTTCCCTTAGGGCTTCAGAAAGGAACTAACCTGCCATTATCATACCCGAATACAAAAAACAAACAAAACAAAAATCCACACAATTAAAATTTGCTCTTATGTGTTAGGCTTATGTTCAACCCTGTTGGCCCCATTGTACATGAGTGTTAGTATAGATAAATTAGTAAGAAATCCATTAATAAAACTTTATTCTTTCAATCACTATGGGTAAAGCAATCAAAAGACTGGGCTGACATGGCCAATATTGCTCAGTGGCTGAGCCTCAATCTATGAAGTAAGAGGTCATGGTTTGATTCCAGGTTAGGGCACATGCCCTAGTTTCAGGCTAAATCCCTATAAGGAGGCATGTGGGATGCAACTAATGAATTATTTTCTCTCATCATTGATGTTTCCATCTCTCTCTCCCTCTGCCATCCTCTCTGAAATCAATAAAAACATATTAAAAAGCAAAATAACAAAAACAATAATGTGGGCTGACATTAGGAACCAGGAAGCTACAGAAGTTGGAGAGAGAGAAAATCAGTGTGAGACACTGATATCAGAATGAGAACTAATATTTAATAAGTACACTGGATTCTTTATACATATTCAATTATTACAATAGGAAAGATATTATTATATCTACTTTATAAATGAGAAAAATTAGGCAATTTAGGTCACAAATTCAGTAAGTGAAAGACCAAACATTTGAACTACAATCTGACTTTATAGCTCAGGTGCAGGAACACAACAATAACAGGGAAAGTCCTGGCATTCAGGACAAGAATCTTGACTGGTGATCAGGACGCTCAATTGCATTGTGGTCCCAGTACACGTTTTCATCCAGAAAACAGGAATTATGACTCTTATCTTTTTATGTGAGGTAAAAAGTGCCATGTTTGCCGGGTGTTTAATTAAGCATGATCAGGGAATATTTTTAATGGAAGGTTGAAGGTATAGCTTACAATAGAAATACTTATTGTTAGAATATTTTTTCTAATAAGTCCCTTTATAAAGCAAATATCTCTTCCTGAATTATCATTTTTGTTAATTAAAAAAATGTATTTATTGGCACTATTCAAGGAAAGCTTTGATTATATTCTGTATGAGAATAATAAATATTGTAAATATAATACATCCAAGTGGGAAAATACATTTAGCTCACTTAAGGATTAGGGATTTTGCCGGTCATGGTATTTTGAAGAAAATGGATTCTAACATTAGATTGCAGTATCTAACATAAAATATACCTTCCACATTGACTTAGAATAATTCTCTATTCATGGACTGTTGCCAACTCTCCCAGTAGCTTGATTCTGTGATGATCACAGTAGTGTTTTGTTTGTGTGTTTATTCACTTGTTGGTTTTTGTATTCCTATGTCTTTTGGGTTGTGTCCAATTGAAAAGAGAGCATTTTTGTGATCCAGTTATCTTAGTTTTGTGAGGAAAAAAATAGACCAAAAAATTGCACAACCTTTCCATCTATTTAAAATTTGCCTATTTGATATCCAAGTGTTTTTTCAATCATGAATCCAACATCTGCTAGCGATTTGTATGATTCTATTAATATATGCCTTACTACTTCCTCTGCATTAGAGTTAATAGGCAATAATCTCCATGATGCTTTTCTGTCTCATTTTAAAAATCAGAGCATCTAACCTCAGGCTTTGAGGTGAACAAATGTAGCCTGGAAAGTGTTTATATTTCTTTTGTGTATAATTATCTTATTTAGTGCCACTGGTCTTATAATGTGATAATAATAATAATAATAAAAATAGGTACTATTTATTGGGCTTTTTATATATGTTAAGAACTCTTCTAGGGGGTATATATGAATTAAAACATTTGATGTTCACGACATCCTAATAATGTATGTACTGTTATTATCTTTATTTTATCAATAAAGAAACTAAAGTGTTGGATAGTTAAATATCTTGGCCATGACCTTACTGTGGAAACTACAGAAGTATTATAGTAATATTCTGGGATTTTTTTTTATTGTTAGTTAGTTTTTTGTTTCAAATATATTCCCATTGATTTCAGAGAGGAAAGAAGAGGGAGAAAAAGATAGAAACATCAATGATGAGAGAGAATCATTGATCGGCTGACTTCTGCACGCCCTCTATTGGGGATCGAGCCCACAACCCAGGCATGTGCCCCTGACCAGAATTGAACCCTGGGCCCCCCCAGTCCACAGGCCAACTCTTCATCCACTGTGCCAAACCAGCTTCGGCAGTTTGTTTTTTTATCTCTCTTATTTTCTTCTGTCCAATCTATATCAAATAGATTGACAGGCAAATCTTCCTCTAAAGTTGTTCTGTTCTATGTTACCCTCATCCTGAAGAATTACACCTACAGAATGCCTACTGCATCAATTTCTGTCACTGGCCTATCTTTAAGATTCCATATAATTTGCTTTGTTGTTAACTGTCCACTCTGGCCTTCTCAATGTCTTAGTCCTCTTTCTTTCTCTTACTCCCAATACAAATAAAGATTCATAACTTCTCACCCAGAATGCTTGGGACAAGATGTGTAAAATAATTCAAAAATTTTGGATCTTATCAAAAACACTAAGGGAAGCATATTTATTATATAACTACTTCCGTTGGATTTGATGCAGCACCTAAAAACAAACACAAACCACAGTAATACACATACATACATACACATACTAGTGGCCTGGTGCACGAAATTCATGCACAGGGGCAGGATGGGGTGTCTCTCAGGCCAGCCTGCACCCTCTCCAATCTGGGACCCCTCAGGGGATGTCAGACTGCCAGTTTAGGCCTGAACCCAGACATCCCTCTTGCAATCTGCAATCGCTGGCTCCTAACTGCTCATCCTGCTTACCTGCCTGATTGCCCCTAACCACTCCGCATGCTGGTTTGCTTGCCCCCAAATGCACCCCCAGCTGGCTTCCTCACCCCCAACTGCTCCCTCTGCCAGTCTGCTCACCCCCTATTGACCCCTGCCAGCCTGATCACCCCCAACTGCCCCCTCCCCTCCTGGCCTGATCACCCCTAAGTGCTTCTACCTTTTCCTTGCCACCATGGCTTTGTCACACAGGTCTCCCAGTCTTATTAGCATATTATCCTTTTGTGTGTGTGTGTGTGTGTGTGTGTGTGTGTGTGTGTGTGTGTGTAATTACATGAAATTAGGGATCAGGGCCTATCAGGGCCGTCTTGCCCAGTGCCGATTGGGGCCAGGCCAGATGGGGCCTGCTGGATGGTGGGGAGGGACTACAGAAGGTTTGCCACCCAAGGGGAGGGACTGGGGGAGGTTGGCTGGATATGGGAGGTTGGCTGTGGGAACACACTGACCACCAGGAGGCAGCTTCTGCATTGAGTGTCTGCCCCCTGGTGGTCAGTATGTGTTATAGTGACTGGTTGACCAGTCATTCCAGTCATTTGGTCATAATAGTTGCTTAGGCTTTTATATATATAGACTAGAAGCCTGATGTATAACATCCTTGCACTGGGTGGGAGTCCCTCAGCCCAGCCAGCACCCTCCTTAGCACTGCTGCAGAGATGGGAGAAGTTTGTCAACACTGATGAGCTCACCAGCCATCAAGTCTGGCTTCTGGTTGAGCAGTGCTCCCCCTGTGGGAGTGCCCTGACCACCAGGGGGCATCTCCTGCATTAAGCGTTTGCCCCCCTGGTGATCAGTGAGTGTCATAGTGACCAGTGGTTCCATTGTTCGGTCAATTTGCATATTAGCCTTTTATTATATAGGATATCAAGTGAGATACATAAAGACTATTAAAACCCTTCCATTGTGTTACAGGTTCTATTTTACCAATTAATGATTTATAAAAACTTTGAGTTTTTAGAGCATTTTTGATTTCAGAATGGAAGATTAAAAATTGTAAAATGATTGTATGTTTATTACCTTAAAGTCATCTTATTGATTTGAAATGTAACCCTATCCCCACATGCACATACGTAAATCTTATTCTTGCTTCAAGGTACAGCTTAAGCTATGCCTCTCAGGAATCCAACATAGGAATACACATTCATGTATCTTTCTTCTGCGCTTATAAAAGCCAACCAACATAGTACTTTAACTTTAGATGATTCTGTACTTTCCACATACTTATTTTTTCACCTTGACTCTGAGCATGTAGGGACCAGAGATAGTGTTTTATTATTTTACGTCGTTCTACAATAGGCTGAACTCATGTTACAGTTTAAATTATTACCTAAACATTTTTGTAAGTACTTTAGGAAATTACTGGATTGACTGCATTTAGCATGGTAAATCAACTTACATGGAATATTGATAAAGGCATGAAATTTCCTTACATCTTTAATTATGTTTTCTTCCCACCTAATGTGTTAGACCAAGTTTCCACATTTTCTTTACCTATTATGGAGATATTAAAGCAATTATTCACATTATTTTAGGATGGCTGCTGTAATATGTGCCAAGATCCTGGGCACCAGAAATGAGAAGGTCACAAACTGTTCAGTAAACTAATTTTTTTAGCCTAGATTTTTTTACCTGTAAAAAGAAAAAGGAAAAAAAAAAGGATAGCTAATAATATCTACCTTCAAGGGTTTGTCTGGAAGACAAATGCTGAATTCCTCAGAGCTACTGCTTGCCAAAGAAAAGAAGTCCTTTCTACCTGCAAATATTGTCCTGTAACTTGCAGATGTCACTTATAGATGTCACTTATGGGTCTTCATGGCAATTAATTCCTCTCTACAGAGAGGAGAAAACAGGAGGAGAAGTAAAATGATAGCAAGCATAAAACAATGTATTAGTTCTTTCCTGCATGAGTTCAAAGTACTTTTCATTCATAAGACCATTTAATTCCAAGATTTAAATGCCAACTGCATCAAACCCCAAAACTTATCGCATGACTAGACATCAACTAATATGATTTAAAATTTTAAAGTATGGGCTTTTAAATTACAAAAACACCAGTTTAAATTCACTTCAAAACCTGCCAGTTTTATAACCTGATATGCATTCCTTAACAACTCTGAACTTTATGCACCACATATTTTAAGGGGGATATTAATAACATATATTTGATGGGTTGTTAGGAAGATTGAATGATGTGAACACTGGACACAGAATTACCCTGGCTCATGAGATAAAGTATGTGTTTTATAAGTAATGATAATTGCATTTATATCTGTTGTATTATAGTCTCTTGAATGAGAGGAGGAGCTAAAGGAAGAGGGTGAAAGAGTCGGATGGTCAAACACTGAGCACACTACAGAATGATTTATTGATCGATGATTAAGTCATTAGTGTGAAGTTTGCTATTTTTGTCTCTGCGATCTTGTAATGTTTTTGTGTAAATATGATTGGTGAAAACCACCTGAAATTTGTTGATTCCTTTACTAACTTTTTGTCATGACTTTACTTCTGAGCTACGAAATGATTTATCCTGTGATTTCTTGAATATGAATATCCAATCATTCCTAGATGAAAAAGAAACTTTCAAAGAGTGATCAGAAAGGCTCAGCACTTGTAATAGAAAGAATAGAAAGGATCTGCTACCAGTGCTATTTGAGAACCAACAGGAAACTTTAATTTGTGAATATTTTGGCAAACTTCTAATGAGAACAGAAAACTTGTAGCATTCAAATTTGTGGCTATAATAAACTAGCCTATGCACTGAACTATTGTGCTGATTTCTACCAATTTATTTCTAATTTATAGGCATTTTAAAATTATATCCAGAGCCTCTTTTTTATACTGTCTAGCATGAAAAATATTGCTAACATTAAATGAGCAGCATTTTTCTCAGTTCCGTTCAAACCGCAGATGCTAGTTTTGATTTTATTTCTAACAGTGAGATTGAAATTCCATTTTAATATGCAGAACTGCAGCCCAGGGAGTCATAAAACACCGAGTGTTTTCATTAGATGATGGCCCTGCACCTCTAGTTAACAGGAAAGCTGATTCATCACACAGCAGCCATCAAGGCAGCGTTAACTAAGACCCGAAATGAAAACACGAGATTGGGGTGAAAATTACCTGTTTTCAAGCATGTAATTGTAAGTTTGGAAAAATTCCTACTTTGTAGCATAAAACTGTTTCCAGGGATGCAAGAGTGTTTGCTGTGAATTTGCTGCAGATGGTCTAGAGATTGAACATTTTCTGCATTTCAGAGGGATGTAAAATTTTACATCAGTTGTCACTAAATTATTTTTATTTTATTTCTAATTCTCACCCAAAAACATGCTTAGAGAGAGGAAGGAAGAGAGAGAGGGAGAGAAACATTGCTGTAAGAGATCATCCAGCGATCAGACATGCAACCCAGATATGTGCCCTGACCGGGAATCAAACACACAACCCCCCGCAACCCCCCCCCCTTTTTTTTTTTTTAATGAACGGGACAATGTTCCAACCAACCAACTGAGACACTCCACTTGGGCAGTTACCACTAATTTAAAGAACATTCATCCTTGTTCTCTCTACCCACCCTTAAAAAAAGAAAAGAAAGGAAAGGGAAGGGAAGGGAAGGGAAGGGAAGGGAAGGGAAGGGAAGGGAAGGGAAGGGAAGGGAAGGGAAGGGAAGGGAAGGGAAGGGAAGGGAAGGAAAGGAAAGGAAAGGAAAGGAAAGGAAAGGAAAGGAAAGGAAAGGAAAGGAAAGGAAAGGAAAAAGGAAAGGAAAAAGGAAAGGAAAGGAAAGGAAAGAAGAGAAAAAAGAAACAAAGAAACAAAGGTTTAGGCCTGGCACTGTTGTCCACTGGTTAGGTATCAGCCAGGGTCCCCAAGGGTTGCTAGTTCAGAAATTGATTTCATCGTTCAAGAGTGTTTGGAAGTTACATCAATGTAGTTATATCACAAATTATAACTTTGCCATCAAGTGACAAAGGCAAGACTAGAATTATGTTGCCTGGCTTCCAATACACTGCTTTTTAAAAAACTCTGTCATGAGACACTTTTCCAAAGGGGACACAAAGATGGCCAAGAGACATATGAAAAAATGCTCACAGTCATTGATCATTAGAAAGATGCAATTTTTAAAAATATATATTTTGTTGACTTTTTACAGAGAGGAAGAGAGAGGGATAGAGAGTTAGAAATATCAATGAGAGAGAATCATCGATCAGCTGCCTCTTGCACACACCCTACTGGGGATATGCCCACAACCAAGGTACATGCCCTTGACCAGAATCGAACCTGGGACCCTTCAGTCCGCAGGCCGACGCTCTATCCACTGAGCCAAACTGGTCTCAGGAGAAAGATGCAATTTAATATGACAGGGAGGTATCACCTCACATCTGTCAGAATGGCTACCATCAACAAATCATCAAATGACAAATCCTGGTGAGGATGTGGAGAAAAGGGAGCCCTAGTGCACTGCTGTTGGAAATGCAGACTGGTGCGACCATTATGGAGAACAGTATGGAGTTTCTTAAAAAAAAAAAAAAATATATATATATATATATATATATATATATATATATATATATGGAACTGCCATTTGATCCATTGATCCCACTTCTAGGAATATATCCTAAGAAGTCAGAAACACCAATCAGAAAGAATGTATTCACCCCTATGTTCATAGCAGCACAATTTACAATAGCTAAGATTTGGAAACAGCCAAGGTGCCCATCAGTAGACAAAAAAGCTGTGATACATTTACACCAGTGGTCAACAAACTGCAGCTCACAAGCCACATGCAGCTCGTGAGCCGTGGGTTTGCCCCTCTGTTGACTAATAAGTTTGCTGACCACTGATTTATACCATGGAATACTATGCAGCAGTTAAAAAAAGAAGGATCTCTTGCCCTTTGAGGCAGCATGGAGGTGCTCTTTAAAAAAAAAAAAATTATGTCATAAAATGAGGGTATTTTAATGCGTCAGTGTCTATATTCCCATAATGTGCACCCCTTCTATATAAAGATCAGTTGATGTTCATGTAAAAGTCCTCAACAAAAGAACTTTTATGTATATATGACATGTTTCCTGAATGTAATGGTCTATTTAATATCTTCTGTTCTTTTATGGGAAGAGAAGCATTAATCAAAAGGGGCACCAAATTTTATAAAGTGGGTAGAAATTAAAAATATTTCCCAAATATATGTCTGGCTGATAAAAAATCAAATGGGAGAACTTAGAGTTACAGAGGGGGGTGGGGGAGATAACAATAATGCCCATTTGTTGACTAGTTGTTTAAATTTATAAATATTTACCAAAATATTATAAAAACTCAAGTGATTTGGCCCAGCCAGTGTGGCTCAGTGGTTGAGCATTGACCTAGGAGCCAAGAGGTCACTGGTTCAATTCCACATCAGAGCACATACCCAGGTTGCAGGCTTAATCCACAATAGGTGGCATGCAGGAAGCAGCCAATCTATCATGTTCCTCTCTCATTGATCTTTCTATGTTTCTATCCCTCTCCCTTCCTCTTGCTTTAAAAATAAATTTTTAAAAAAAGTGATTTGACTGAATGATGAATTTGGTACATATATACAATGTGAATAATCAGGAAATGTATCAGTAGACAGAATTACCGTAATTAGTAGAATTAACTTTGAAAACTCTGAATTACATTCATTGTGAGGTTTAGATGTATTGATGAATACAGGAGTAGGAAAAATGATCAAGGCTGCATTGAAAATGGAATGGGAAGAGAATAAGTGCAAGTACAATGGCATAGCATAGTATCAACACCTATTCAATACCTCCCATATACTAGAAACTTTCTTGTGCTGAGGATAGAATAATAAACAAAATGATAAGGAGCTTGTAGACTAAGATTCCAACATAAATAAGTAAATAAATAAGCCAATAAAAATAAGAACTGCAGATAGTGTTGAACTGTGTAGGAAGTGTCAACAAGAATTATCCATATATTATAATTTTAATCTGAAAACTATAATAAACTACAATCATTTATATATAAAGTCACTGAGAATATTTGGCATGTAATTTAGTACTTCTTTATCTTTTTATAAGTTTGTCTTTATTATTGAAAGTATTACAGATACTTTTTTTCCCCAATGACCCCCTCCATTCCACACTCACTCCATCCCCAGGCCTTCACCACATTATTGTATGTCCATGGGTTATGCAAATGTGCATATAAATTCTTTGGTTAATATCTTTCCATCCAGTCCCTTTCCTCTGAAATTCATTAGTCAGTTTCCATGATTCCATGCATCTGGATCTATTCTGTTTGTAAGTTTATTTTGTTTATTAAATTCCATATATAAGTGAGGTCATGTGATACTTATCTTTCTCTGATTGGCTTATTTCACTTAGCATAGAATAGATCCTAATAGATCCAGATACATAGAAGCATTGAACAGACAGTCACACCTCAGAGTAGAGGATGAGGGTAGCGGGTAAGAGATCAACCAAAGGACTTGTACACGTGCATATAAGCAAAACCAATGGACACAGACACTGGGGGTGGTGAGGGCCTGTGCTGGGGAGTAGGAGCAGGTGGGAAGAGGTCAGTGGTGGAAAAGGAGACATGGAAAACTTTCAACAATGAAGATTTTAAATTAAAAAAGAAGTGAATGAGATGGAAATGGGAGGTGTGGGGGGAGATGCTCTCCATGTCTTTCCATGCTGTCTCAAAGGGTAAGAAGTATGAATGTTGAGATTATCCAATTAAATGGCCAATAACTATTTGTTTAAATAAATTTTGGTCTCTGCTTTTTTCCTCCTGTTCTTTCCTATCAGAATCCTGAAGGACTTGTTTTAGACTGCTTAATGAGTTATTTAGATGACAGGGTGGGTTTTTTTGTTTTTGTTTTTTTGGGGGGTTTTTGCTCCCCCCTCCCCTGCCTCAATTTGATTTATACCTTCAAGTTCACCTTCTTCACTGTCTAATCTGCCTATCTAGTGTTTTGTGTGTTGTTGTTTTTTTTTTTAATTTCAGCTATTGTATTATTCACACTATACAAGTATCATTTTATTTTTTTATGATTTCAATATCTCTTCTTATCTGTTTTCATGTATTTCTTTAAATTCTTGGGCATATTAGTCATATTATAATGAGGTTTTTAAATTCTTGTCAGTATCTGTGCCATTTTTTTCTTTTGTTCTGTTTAAAACCACTGAAATTTCATCAGAACATGTTTTCCTGCTTTAATGCATACTTAGTGATGTTTTTTTGTTGGATGCTTCCCTTTGCTTGTAGTGGTACAGTGTTGAATGTCTAAAATACGTTGTCTTCTTCTAAATTTTATAATCTAAAGAGTGTTATGCTTTATTCTAGATTAATTTAGACAGGTAGTTAACTTGCAGATAAACATGATTCTTTTGTAGTTTGTTTTAATCTTTGTCAGGGCAAATTAAGAGTCGTGATAGTTATAGGGTCAGTTTAATAAAACTTTAAGTCATGACCCTCTGAGGTCTGGACTGTTTTCACTTTGGCTTTCTAGAATTCAAACACTTCCACCATCTGTATGAGCTCTGCTAGTTGTTCAGCTTATAACTCCTGGCGGTTATTTTCTCTTTGGAAGCTCTTCTCTGCACAGACTTGCTGTATCTCACACTATTTATGCACAGCTTAGTGTTCAGGCAAAGAGTCAATGGAGCACTTACGGAGGTCTCTGGAGGTTTTGTCTGTGCAGTTCCCTCACCCATTTAGTATATGAGCAGCAGATTCTAGCCCTCTCTGATTACCTGACCTCTGATGTCGTTCTCTTCTACTTAGTGAAACTGCTCTGCTTTGATTGGGTTCTCCCTCCAGAAAGAGAGCCAGCAATATCATAGCTAACATATCCTTTGTTTTTCTTCCCTTAAGAATCACGATCCTATATTCTTTTTTGTCTGGTATATGAAAAGAGATTTTCCAGGGTACTTTTTCTGGCAGAAGTATTAGTCTAGTTGCTGGAAACCAATGCCAGCATGTAGTAATTACAAGAGTTCCATCTAAAGGACTTGGGGAGCTCAACAAGGGTGAGCCACACATATGTAATTTACCTGTTGGAAATGGCTAAGGCAATTCCCCCAAACCTAAATAGGATTATTGTTACCTGCCAGATTTTAGTGCCTTCTGTTGGCCAAACACTTGAGCAGCTGTAGGCTTTCCCCCAAGCTGATAATGATTCTGTTAAATCTTTGATAACTTACCCTTTGAAGTGCATATTTCCACCTTGCCTTAGGACAAATTATGTTGAATAAAAGTTTGGGCCCTTGGTCAAGGTAGAGTCTTCTAGCTCCTTCAGCTGAAGTTCCTCTAACCCTCAATGCCTTTCAAAACTATCTTTGGGCTTTGGACTCCTTCTTAACCATCTACCCACAGCCCCTTTCTCCAGAACATTGAATCCTTTGTAAGGCTGGGAAAAGAACCCCGGCATTATGGTGCTCCAACAAGGAACACCAACATCCAGTACCAATTAATCCATGGCTAAAAGCGCAAGTCCATGGATCAGTTTTAAACTTACATTCTTATTTTATATATTCAGGCACCAGGAGAACCTAAACTTTTTAAAATTAAAGTTCCTTGTTTGTTTACAGTCCTTGAATATCAGAATGTATAAAGTTCCTTTATTATGCTTTTTATATCATTCCTGATACTCAGGTTCAGCTGCCTGCAGCTTTGAAAGCCAATACTGGAGAGATAGGTGCTGGTGTAGGAAAATATGGTTTATTCAAGTGCCAGCAGCCTGAGTAGATGGCAGACTCCTATCCCAAAGACCATGTTAACATCTCAGTGCAGGCAGAGATTTTTATTATGAGGAGAAGAAAAGCAGAACAAAGAAACCAGGTTGAGGAGGGTTGAAAGTTCTCTACATGTAAGTCAGCACAGTCCATTCTGATGATTATCTCAAAACTCATCAAGCAGAGGTCTGGTTTTTATGGTTAAGAGTTAGTAACTCTCCTGGAGCTAGAACGTCCAAGTTGCTGGAGTCAGCTTCCTCCCCCATAAGCTAGTTTCTGGAACTCTTACACAAATATGCCATGTTTCCATGGGTTACACATTAGTTAGCAATTCTTATTTAACAAAAACACTTTTAACAGAAACAATATTAAAAGAAAAGAAAGGAGGGTTACATACTTAATACATTTAATCCTAACTACCCAATTTTATGATTGATAGTGCTACTTCATTTTTTTCATTAAGATAATAGTTTAGTTTCTATAAAGAAGTAAGAATAAATCATCTGTTTAATGATAAGGAAGTACTCCATTCATTTTTATTGAAAAATGTTTATTAAAACATAACCCATTCTGGCATTGGAAACTACTGGGCTTAATAAACATATCATTTATTCTGATTATATGTATATGACTTCTTATTTTTAGGTATTATTATCTTTCTACTATAGCAAATATTGTACAATATCAATTTTGAATTAAATGTGTATTATGCTATTACACAGACTAATGTGCTTTAGTTTATTGCATATATTATCCACAGAAACAACATATATATTTTTTTTAAACCATGACCATGTTTGAATTATTCTGTTTAGGAGTTGTAGACTAACGGAGTCCAGCTTCAGCATTTCTCTGAAGCCATTTATAAGTAATTATTGCTTAATTGTTCCCATAGGATAGGCCGATTTAGGAGAGCATATCAGCTAAGCAACATCACTTCAACAGTCTTTGAAGTGAAGAAGCTAGGTCCCCATTGCTATTTCTTGCTGAATTTGCTTAGAAAATGCAATGGTTATTTTTCTTGCAAATTTAAAGTAGTACTGTTATTGGACTGTTTCTGTGCTGAGGCCAGGACTCTGAACTTTTACATGGCAGGTTACCCCAGGTTCTTGACTCATCCAGGAAGCTTTTCAAGGACAATATGGAGTGAGAACAAAGCAAGTTTTATTCAGGTAGGGAGAGAGAAAGAGGCCAGGGAGTAGGTGCTGCTGCAAAAGAAAGAGAAAGTATGCACATCTGGGTCGGTGAGGACCAACTCGCCAGTGAGTTGTACACATGGTCAGTTAGTTCTTGGGACTTTATGATTTCCAGCTTTTTTAATTTTGTGGTTCCAAATTCTGTCTCCGACTCCTGCTTGGTAGGGGGCCTTGTTTCTAACAAGAACCAGTCTGGAAGTTTTACGGCATTTGTCCCCCTAGGCCTTCCTTCTACTTTCAGTGTCAGTTTTCATTAGAGTGCTGATACAGTGAGCTTTGGGGTCTGCCTCTGATCAATTTTTCCTCCATTTTGGAATAATCTGTTCTAGCCAATCATTATTATTGTGTTGACCTCTACAACCTCTCCAGCAGTTTTCCTGCCATAAACTGTCAGGATTTGCTTCCTCACTCCACTTGTGGGGACTTTCCCCTAACTTCTTTCTCTCCTGCTGAGTCTAACTGTTGCAGAACACCAAAGAAAGCCAAGGACGCTTCAAAGAGATGGAGGGACACTGTTTCATACACTGGCAGATTCAGGGAACAGCCTCCCAAATCTGGGTGAAGGAACATGCATGGGGCCCTCCCTTAGATCTCCCCGTCGTCCTTGTCCCACAAACATGGATTATGCTTCCAGTCCTTTTCATGGGCCTGGCAAGAAGGCCCCAGGTGTTGGGGGTCTCCAGGCCGTATCTGATGGTCTGGCCTGGCACCAGCGTTAATAACCCTTCCTCCAGGGCAGTGCACTGTTCACAGTAACAGGTTCTGCAAGACCAGTATCTGGGAAGGGGATAGGGATTTAATTATAGGTTATTAGGAATGTACACTGAGCTTGCTGGCTTGGATTCAGATCACTAACTCCAAATAGGGTTACATTGGAATTAGCCCTTTTTAGCCTTCCAATCACCACTGAAGCCAGACATACCTTGATTCAATCCTCCATAGTAGACCTGTGACATTGGTCAGATTATGTCTCCTTTATGGTTGGCAATTTCCACCATAATATAAAATAAATATAATTACAAGACTTAGTTCACAGTGTTGCTGTGAAGAATAAGAATAAAGACATTGGCACATGGTTGTGTCATAATAAATAGAACTATTAATCTCTCTTCAAAAGAGAAGTCTTAATTCAATGAAAGAACAAAATATACTAAGGAGAGCATGCTTTGTGGAAAAATAAGCCAGCTATCAGAGATTTAGTGGGATAGTTTCTGATTTTATGTACCCTGATGAGCATGGATTAATAAGGATCAAAGTGTTCAAGCTGGGAAAGAAGGCAAGGCCTGTCTAAGAGATATTCTCTTAGTCTCTTAAGTGAGATTATTTCAACAGAGAACTCATTTACCCAAAGCTCTTCAATAGAATCCTAAAATCTCCTCCCCTTTGACAGCTATCCAATTCTTTAGCTCATACATTATACACTATGTTTCCTTACAGTGTATTTTTACAGAGAGAAGGTAGATGATAAATTAAATTAAACTCAAAGATAATACTTATATGCACTTGTGGATTTAAGAAAAGGCAGCTGAATGAAGGGTCAGGGACTTAGATTTTCAGCAAAGTCCCTAAGTAGCTACTGTTTTGGTATTTTCACTTAACAGTTGTGAAATGTTATTCTCCACAGTATGATGGGGTGGATAAATTATTTCCTGGGGGATTTATCTATCCATATTGTCTGTCCAATGAGACATGAGACTTAGTGACAAATACTCATATCTCTGTGAATCATACATGGTGCCAGTAGTATAAATAATCTATAGCTAATGTTTTGATAGGTAAATAGGTAGACAGATTGAGATAAATATTTAGATATGTTCTATATAATTTAGGAAATCTAAGTGGAAATTATGTTCCTGTTAGCTTCCCTTTATGTTGTTGTGTTTTTTTAAATATATTTTAATTGATTTTTTTTTTACAGAGAGGAAGAGAGAGGGATAGAGAGTTAGAAACTTTGATGAGAGAGAATCATCAATAAGCTGCCTCTTGTACCCTCAACTAACTTACATGCCCTTGACTGGAATCGAACCCGGGACCTTTCAGTCTGCAGGCTGACACTCTATCCACTGAGCCAAAACAGTTTTGGCTCCTTTTATGTTTTTATGCAAAATAAAATGGTGGTACACTCCATTTTATTTCTTATCACCACTGAATAGTTTCCTCAAATAATTTGAAGCTTTTCTGGGATTTCTGGTCACAATATGTTTTAAAATCTATCTATCTAATAGGTAAGTACATATAAATTTCCTTTGATTTCCTCCACATTAATTTATAGTTTCCTCCACAAAAGAACAAAGATTAATAAAATATACATCCTCATCAAATTTAATAACCATAGTCTTGCACAGCAGAAGATATTTTAATTCACATAGTGGTTATTGTTCCTTTCTCTTTCATTACCAATTAATATTTCTCAGCAGATAAAAATAGTAAAATGTTTTATATAAAACATCAAAGAATGACTAAATTATATAAGAACATGTGTATATTAAATAATTCTGCAGCTACTAAAGAGTGAACATTTATTTTGAGAATATCTAGATTAGTGTTTCAAATGATCTTAAGCTCTCCTGTATATAGATAAAGGATGTGTTATGAAAAAATAGAGGAGCAAAGAAAGAAAACTACAAAATCAAACAAAAAACACATGTTTCTGGTGAAGCAGGAATTTTAGGGGAACATAGGCAGGCTTAAGGATTTTTTTAGAATTGGGGTCCATGGGGAAAAGTAGGAGTCTGCAGACTGGGAGAAGGTACATTTCTATAACACAAGGAAGCCAGGTACAGTTACATCTCCATAAGACAAGGAGGCAGCAACAGGGATCCTATCTAATAAAAGAATAATATGAAAATTGACCATCACTCCAAGATACAAGATGGATGCCTGCATATGGTCAAAGATGACTGCCCCATGTGGACACAATATGGCCACCACAAGATGGCCAGCAGAGGAGGGCATTTGGGAGGCACCAGGCCTGCAAGAGTGGGCAGTTGGGGGCAAGCAAGCCTGCAAGGGAGGGCAGTTAGGGGTGACCAGGCTGGCAGAGGAGGGAAGTTGGGGGTGACCAGACCTACAGGGAAGGGCAGTTAGGGGCAATCAGGCTGGCAGGGGAACAGTTAGGCATCAATCAGGCTGTCAGGTGAGTGGTTAGGGGGTGATCAGGCTAGCTGGCAGAAGTGTTTAGGGGCAATCAGGGAGGTAGGCAAGTGAGCAGTTGGGAGCCAGCAGTCCTGGATTGTGAGAGGGTTGTCCGACTGCCTGTTTAGCCCCATCAGGATCAGGCCTAAATGGGCAGTTGGACATCCCTCCAGGGGTCCAAGATTGGAGTGGGTGCAGGCTGGGCTGAGAGACATCCCATCCCCTGCAGAAATTTTGTGCACCAGACATCTAGTACAGTGTACTTGCATAAGACAAGGGAACTGGAAGTAGCCAAGAAAGGCTACATTTACAAAATAAAGAGAAGGAAGCCCTTCATTCAGAAGGAGAAGAAGAAAGCCCAAAGGGAATAGGAAAACAATAAGGAAGGAGTGGAGGGAGAAGTCACATGTGCCATATGAGATTCAACCTTTGAGCCCAGGAGTTACCATAGTAACCAGTCTAAGGGAATAGTGATCAATCAGAGAGGATATCAATGCACCAAGTTCTACAGCCTTTATAAGCAGTGGGGATAAACAGCCCAGTGGGACTCTACCCTCTCCCCACCTGAGAGTCTGCACTTGTTCTTCAATAAATCTCCACCTTGGCTATACCACTTTCTGTCCGTGGATTCATTCTTCGATTCCAGCAGACAAAGAATCCAGGGTCCAGTCCAAAAATTCGATATCACTGGGCTTTGTTTAAGGCTAAAAATATTTGGATATAATAGTTATCCTGATCATTGTACCAATTAGGGGGAGGAAGAAGCTCAAAAGATTTAAATGGGTCAAGTGTGGTGAGAGGAATAGGTGGGACTTGCATCTACATAACCCAAAACTTATAAATCCCCCATAAAAATAAGCTTACCAGTGAAAAGGAAAGAGCCTACACAAAAAGTTGTTTCCCAAGGGAAAAACAACAATAAAGAGTGGGGAGGGGGCCGGGAGGGAAGGAATGGAAAAAGATAGCAGAAAATACAACTAACTCTATTATTACTCAAACCATGTAGGAATTGGGGAAAGAACAGAAGAAGGAGCTAAATCAAACACTTAGCTGGAAAGGAGAAACAGAAAGCAAACAAGAAAGAATCCAATTACTTTATGTTTGTTTTTGTAAATGGTTTTCTGTAAGAGGAAAAAAGGAAACTCTCTGGACTTGTTTTCCTCTGTCCTATACCGCTGAGAGCAGGCAGTACCTTCTGAGGAAGTCCAAGTGACTGCTGGTACTTCTGTTTATGCTAATTAACCTCCTGCTACAGATATCAACAAGCCCACATCAGAGCGTTGTCTGCACATCATTCCACTCTCCTCCTTTCAATTTTAATTGCAATAGTTGCCATTGGTTGCTACTTCCTGGCACAATCACATTAGCAGTTGAAAAACAAGATGAGAGTCGGGGTTACACTGTTATTTTCCAGACAGAAAAGCAACAAAGATTTGTGATGCTTTCAAGAAGCCAAAATATAGTAATTTCTATAAAGAAAACCAGATGGGAGATTCACTCCTGGGGTTTGGGGGGTTGAGATTTTCTGGGGAGAGAATATTTGGATTTAGTAATTTGAAATCTATCTGGTATCAGAAATATCAAGGACATTGAAAATTCACAAATATGGCTTTTTCCTAATACAATGTGTGGAATTTTCAGAAGTAGAGTGAATGCTCTCTCCAGTCGCTTGCATAAATTCTCTTTAATTCTTTGTTCAGTTCAGATAAATCTGATCATACAAACCAAAGCAAAGGAGAAGTCTTCAGTCCTTCCTTTCCTTAACATCTTACCCTTCAAAGTTGTGACAAACTCCACTGTACATCAGTAGCTGCAATTCTCCCGTAAAGTCAAGGACACATGGCTGAAATGACCCTGACATTTAAACTCTGCCATCTGATTGGGGTTTTCTCTCAACTATTATTCGCCTATTATGCTCCTTCTATTTTCCTTTAAATTTTCAATCTTTTATCAGAACAAGTAGCGTTCAACCCAGGAATCTAAGAACCATCCATCCATTCTATCTATGAGCAGGCATTCTATTGGGGAAAATACTTCACAGTTCTGAACTTGAATAAATATTTGCCTACCTTAGTGTCTAGTAAAAATTGCTATTTAATATTTTAACCTTGCTGTTTTGGGTTCTGTACTCATTTAAAAGTTATTTTGATTTTCTGAACTTATGTATGCTATCCCAATACTCCATTGATGATGGTTTGAATATCCCATTGATTGTTATCTCACTGGTTACTGAAGCACAATCTTCTGGGACCCAGGACAGCTCAATTGTCCTAAATTGTCTCATTAGCTACAGATAACCAGTTCCTCTTGACTCAGTGATCCCAGAATCTGGACAGCACAATTATTCTAAATTGTCCAGGTGGTCCCAGATAATGATAATGTGTTTTCGTTGATTCATTCATTCATAGACAACTACGGTAAGTTCTCTTCTGTAAAATCTGGAAACAGGTTCCTCATTCCAGACCCAAATATGTAATAGATGCTTTTGTGATATTCTGCCAATATATGCCAGACGTGGCAAGCTGTTCAAGGCTGTGAGTTCTGGAGCTACTGGCCATTAATAAATGACTCCATAATTTGACTTTTTTGAGGTGTCCTTTGTAAGATGGGGTTACACCACAACAGCGTCAGCACGCTGCCCAGGATATAGACCTTGAAGCCCCCTTGAGAGATAACTATGACATATATCATGCCATCCTTCTGGCAATTTCTCATTAGTGTTTCCAACCTTCCCCTTTCTATGCACCTTTCAGATTATCTAGTTCCTGAACATTTGCATGTGCTGTTGTCATTTAAAATATAATATTCTAGTGTGAGTGATGGCAACTTAGAAATTTTTGGTTAAGTAGTATTGCTTAAACAAACAATATGGATGACTCGACTCCCATGAAAAGCCAGCCTTGTTATCAGAGTGACAGTCCTGCACAACAGATCTGACCTAGTAGTGCAGCAGCATTAAGAGTATTCGTTTTACAAAGCCAAAAAGTGATTTTCTACATTTAATTACCTAGTATCTCTGTGACTCTGGGAATCTTTAAGCCTCAGTTTAATTACTAGAAAAACAGGTGTAATAATGTCTGCTGTCTGACCTGTGGGGTGGATATGTGAACGCAATAACAGGAAGTTTATGGAATGGCTTTATAAACACTAAAGATTACAGAAGATCACTCAGATCACTATTGTTATTTTTAATCTAATAAAGGAATCACAGACTCTGTCCAGAGTGGATCAAGCACATTTCAAATTAGTGTAGCAAAAAACTAGGTCATTCTTTCCACCAGTGTTAGCCAAAACTTCACTTGCTCTTTGATGATCTCTTCTTTAAGTCTTCTGATGCCTTCGAAGGAATGCATGGTCTCTCTACAGTGATCACACAGGACAGTCCCTCACTTTTTAAGGCCCTTTTGGTCTGTGTACTTCTCCTACACATCCCAATAGAATATAAAACATGTCAGGACAGACACTGTCCTTCTACCCAGCATCTAGAACCAATGGTGGGGAACTGTCATAATCCTCCTTGAAACTTTATTTATCTAAAATGTATTGATTTAAGAGAAGCCTAATAGAACATTATTATTTAACAACAAAAAATTTTTTTCCAAAGGTTTAGTCATGATAATAAACTGAGAAAACAATAGTTTGGTAGTTGCAATGTTAATATGAATTCTGGGTCTAAAATAAACGACGATTATTATTAATTTACTCCTTTTTCCCCCCTAAGAAATATTAACTAAGCCCTTCTTATGTGAAAAGAGTTGTTGCAAACACAGAACCAGCTCAGTAATGATCCTATCCTTTTCAAAGAGTGATTTTTATTTGGGTGGGATTAAATCCCTATGTTTTTAAAGTCCCATTTCCCTTAGTCCAGTCATAGAAGAAATGGAGCTGGGGTTTCAATAAAGCTAAAAGCAGAGCCAGGGTCCAGAGTTTCCCTTCCATGTTGGATCAGGGTCCAGTCAGCATCAAGCTATTTGTGTGGGGGTTCCACATGGCCGTGAGCCATATTAGTGAAAGCAAGGAAATAGGAGCAAAAGAGCAGACACGCCAGGGGTTAAGCACATGCTCCAAGATGAGTAAGAGCACATGTGTCAAACACAAGGCCCGAGGGCCAAATCCGTCCCACCAGGCCTTGCAATGTGGCCCGCACTGCGCTGTCATCACTGCACTCCACTGCGTTTCCATCACAATGACAGTTTATGACTGTTCAGTAAACCATTCGGCCCGCGATTTAGGCTGGATTTTAGATTTTGGCCCCTTCTCTGATTGAGTTCGACACCCCTAAGTAAGAACATAAGAGAGTGAGTGGCTTTGTTAGGGGGTGAAGAATTCCAACTCTTCAAGGGCTTGCAGTGCCCATGCCCACTCTGGCCAATGACCTCTGTTCCCAGGTGTGACTGACAGAAAGCCCCTTAATGAAGTCAACCCAGCTTTACTGGGCATGCTTCTACCTTCTCTTCCTCTTCCCCCAATGTTTTTCTCTTCCCCCAATGTTTTTGCGGAAGTATGCCTATAATGTCTGCATTTCCCTTTGCTCCCTACCTAGTATTAATAACTAGAGGCCCGATGCATGAAAATTTGTTCAAGAGTAGGCCTTCCTTCCCCCAGCTGCCAACACCAGCTTTCCTCCAGAACCCAGAACCAGGGGTTCCCTCCTCCAGCACCTAGGACCCAGACCAGCTGCCCTCCACAGGCAACCTGGGACCCTGGGCACCTTTGCCTGGGCCCCAGATTTGTCAGGAAGGACATCCAGAATGACGTCGTTTATCTGGTCTATATAGCATATTACCCTTTTATTAGTATAGATTAGCTAATTAAGTGTGTGGTTCTTTTTGATCTCCCGTTTCCTCAGAAGCTCTGCAATATTTTTGCATATGTATACATTATAAAGCTATACCTTATACAAAATATAGCAATTGTCTGGTGTTTTTCCAAGTGTGTCTCTGATAAATCTGTAGCTTGTTTAAAAGAAACTTGAGGAGCAAAGAAATATTGATACATGGTTCCTCAGAGAGAAACAGAATTGAGTCAAATGGGATTTTATATAACAACATTGGACATGGTATACTTTTATTTAAGTAAAAGTTTCTAATTATCAATTTCAAAGTAATTTAGCAGTAAGTAATATGAGCTACAAAGTGGGAACTTTTTTTTTAAATTTTGTCATTTCAAAACTTTATCATTTACGTGTAGATGTATCATCATTAAAATAATATATTTTTCTTTTTTCAGGCTCACAGATGAGTTAAATCCAGTCAGAATCTGATTTCATTTCAGCCCAGAATATACAAAAAGATAGAGCATATCATAAATAGATAATATTGTATTCTAAGGCATTGGTGGTCAAAGCTTAAAATTCTGGAAGACATGTTCTGTTGTTTCCTTAGATTTCTTCCTGTCAAGCATGCTGAGAAATTTAAAGTATTTTAAAATTAAAACCTATGCAATTGTTTCAGGAACTTCGGAAACTTGTATTGTTAGAATTCTTAACATGGAGAATAAGACAAAGCCTGGAGACCAACTTTCCTCCCCTGGGGTTCTGCTTCCCAGGCATCCCTGTGGTCTGACGCTAATTACTTTAGGATTGTTTGTATTGTGTGTCTAGAAATGGCAGATCTTTACAGGGAGGAGATCTGCAGCAATTAAGGACTAGATTTTTGAAAGCTCACTCATGCCATGTCTGTTTGTATTTCCACCCTCCGCAGTAGGCTGAAAATCAGAGGCTGTAATTATGGGCTCCTGCTCTGACACCAGCCAGTGTTCTGCCTTGGAGTAAGTCCCTCCCCAAAGCTGCACTTCAGTTCCCTGCTCTGTGAAATCAATATGGCCATACCTATGCTACCAATTTTGGCATGAGGACTACATGCAATGGTAAGTGTGAAAGAAGAACATGGTAGGCACTTCATCGATGGCAATGTCCTTCCTTTTTTTTTTTTCTTTTTTTTTTTTTTTAATCTCTTAAACTTCTACCAGTTTTCAGAGAATGAAGAAGTTTTTATTGAAAGATAGGGCTGAGTCAGTGGAAGCCAGTGCATATCTAACCTGAGGTATTTCTATAAGCATGGGGTTCTCTGCTCCAGAAACTGGGCAGATCCTACATTTAAAATGTTCTTCCTGGTGTCATATTAAAAGGCTCCACATTAGCCTTTTAAGTGATTACCCTCTATTACACAAAATAATTTAAGACTCTTTGTGCATCAGGACAATAATATTCAAGGAATTGAATGCTGTACAGATGACTAATGAAGACCTTGTTGTTATCATAGACATTAAAGAGATTTAGAGCTGCATTTTCTTATATCTTTACTAGAGGCCTGGTGCATGAAATTCGTGCATGGGGGGTGTCCCTCAACCCAGCCTTCACCCTCTCCAATCTCGGACCCCTAGAAAGCAGTCAGACATCCATCTCATAATCCAGGACTGCTGGCTCCCAACTACTCACCTGCCTGCCTTCCTGATTGCCCCTAACCGCTTCTGCTTGCCAGCCTGATCACCCCTTAACCACTCCCTTGCCAGCCTGATTGATGCCTAACTGCTCCCCTGCCAGCCTGAGTGCCCCTAACTGCCCTCCCTTGCAGGCCTGGTCCCTCCCAATTTTCCGCCCCTGCTGGGTATCTTATGGTGGCCATCGTGTGTCCACATGGGAGCAGCCATCTTTGACCACATTGGGGCAGCCATCTTGTGTGTTGGAGTGATAGTCAATTTCCATATTACTCTTTTATTAGATGGGAAAGAACTGAGACTTTAGGGTATGGGAGACAGAGAACAGAAGATAAATGACTAGAATAAAAAAAAGTTCTACGGTATGTAGGCAAAGGCTGATGTTCCCAAGGAGGCCAGGTCTGCTTAGCAGGCCTGTGATTTCCATTATGTCAAATTTTCTTTGTAGTTATCCTTTCTCTCCAGCACTTACCTTTCTGACCTTAACTTTCAAGAACAAACAAACATACTAATGACAAGGGAAATGTTCTAAGTTTCTGTTGTTCAGAAGGAATTTTGATCAACACTGCTGTTGCCCTTGAAGAATGCTCTATAACTCTATAGCAAGATAGCTCTCAGCCTTCTGTTTGGGATTTCACTGCTTTGTGACTTGACAGCTCTGGATGTTTCCAATGACTTTCTTATGTTGATCAAAAACTTGTCTCCCTGCTTCCACCCTTTTCCTCTAAATTTACTCTTGGGAGAATGAAACAACTGTCTAATTGCTCTTTTTAAGAAAGTTTGGATACTTCAAACATGTTTCCATTTCATTTTTAAAGCTAAACATCTGTACCTTCCTAGAGCATTTTCATGTCATATGGTGTTCTTCACCAAACTGTTTGCATTCCCATAACAATATGTCTGTGGTGTTTATACTGTTCTTTAAGTGCAAGTAGGGGTGAACATTAAAATCTGTTCTTTGACTAGAACCAAATACAATGGAATACTCATTTCCTTCATTGCAGATACAGTCCTATTTTTTCCATGTCACTGGAATCATCTATTTTATATCCAAAGGAATCTGGTGATTCTCATGAATCTGTTACCTGAAATAAAAGAGGCAGCAAGTTTTTATTTGAGATCTAAAAGAATAGTTAATAGAGAAGCACTGATTCAGGCAGAAGCCTAAAAATGCTTAGAAAAGGAGGTGAAGTCAAGGGGTATTTATAGGAAAGGGAAGAGGAATAATTACATAAATAGAAGGAAGGAATTTCTGTGGGTGTTAACAAGCTAAGGAAAGAAATTCTATGAATGAAAATAAGTTAACATAGTGATGCTAATTTTAAAGAATGTCTTTAATTTTTAGTCCAATAGTCAAAATTTCTGCTTTCCTCCTGGCTTTGCAAACAATTGTTTAGAATACAATGCTGCTGTAGGTCCAGTCCAAATGTTAATTTGCCCAGTTTTAACATCCTAAGAGTTTTAGGAGTAAGACAAGTCAGGCAATTCTGCTGGGATGGCAGTCCTGTTTATTTTGAAGAGTCTTCATTTATCTTTTTTACAAACCTGATTGTGGATGTTAGGTGTCTAACCCATGCCCATGGGTACTGCTGTGTGTTCACATCCAATACATTGACTTCTGTACTTGTTATGAAAATATAAGGAAAGTACAAAACCATAGAGCACCCGCTGCCCTGTTGAATGTCATCTTTTGATAATCAGTGCCTTTTTGCAGTCTTTTGAAGGAGGCTGAGACAAGCCTCCCCAAGATGTGAGCGTTCAGTGTGTGAATTATTCTGAGCCAAAGGCATTTGAGACCATGCAGACTCATAAGAAATGTCTACTTCTTCATTAGAGAATTTTAATTAGGGGCCTTGCCCGTAATAGGAGTTATCATCAGAAATAACTTTTTATCACTTATCTACAGAGCAGCACAGGGCAAACTTCTAATTACTGAACATCTGCTCTTATTATCATCCTGTGAATCACTTTCCTCCAATCTGAAGCCCAAGGTGCCTTACCTCATCCTTAGCTCAAAATGTCATCTAAACTTCATTTTCCCTTTCTGTCTCTGAAACTTCCATGTATGGAGTTGTCGCTGACTCTTTCATGTATGCAGAGTTCCCATACATATGTGATAATTAAATTTGTCCATTTTATTTTGTCAATCTGTCTCATGTTCATTTGATTATTAGAACAGATGAAAGAATCTACGATAGAGAAAAGTTTCTTTCTCTTTCACACTATTAAAATTTTAGTTCAGGAATTCAAAGCATTTATTCTTTCCTGCAATTAAATCTCATCTTTAAGTCTGATTATTGTGTTTTGCATATCTAAACAGAAGTCATTAATAAATTTACTTAATTGTTGAGATTGAGATAAATTCTGTGGCTTTATCACACATTCCCCTCCAGGTTATCAGGGATGCTTTAATCCTGAGTCCTAGCTACAGATTTACCTGATTAAGTAAGTATTCAACACATACTTCTCCATCTCAAAAAGAGATGAAAATTATCTCCATGACATATGTCATTGAATGCTTTATTGCAGTGTTTCCCAAACTTTTGACATATGTGTACCCTTTCTATAATTTTTGTAATGCTGAGTACCCCTCATACTCATGAGAATGTAGAATTAAGCACAACTAAGCATGGTGCAGTGCATATCCCCACCAAACTCCGGTGCAATACGTACCTCCACCAAACTCTTCCCGTACCTCTGCAGGTACGCGTACCACACTTTGGGAAACACTGGTCTAAGATACGGAAGCAGCATGCTTCTATGTAAACTGACTCCTATAATCGGGGATCTAGTGCAATAAACTGATCAGGGGAATCAGAGATCTCGCCTACAGTTACTGGTCATGTAGGTGTTCTGTCTACAGGTGGTGAGTTCCCAGTCATCAAACTGCAACTCAGCGCCATTCAGTCCTTCAGATAAGCAAATGACAACAAAGAACAGCCTATAAGTGGCCAAAAATTCCAAATATTTCTAAGTCTAATAAGCATCATTGACCTCTGTATGGTTGGCTCTCCAAAGGAATTCTAACATGTGAAGTATAGAGAACTCATAAGATCCACATGAAATATTATTCAGAAGACTTTGCTTTGTAAACTGTGTGCTGATTATAGACAGAAACTTCACTAAGAACTTCAGCTCTCAGTCACTGACGTACTCTTACAGCTCAGTTTTTGAAGAGAATTATTTAAGTATCACTCAAATAAGGAAGCCATAATATAATATAAAACTAATGTTTATCTATTATTTTTATTTATTTCACTTAATTTCTGCTCCTTGCCAATATTTTATTTTTACTTGTATATAGCTTTTATTTTACTTATTTGAGAATTAATAGAAAATAATATCTCAACTCCTATATTAATGCTGCATTTATTCTCTTAAACCACATTTATAGATAGATCAAGATATCTTAATACCTATTCTAATTATTTCATCAAATGCATTTCAGTATTGAAGACAAAAATCTAGATTTTTTGCAGTTGAAATAGTAATTCTTTAATGTCTACTTACTTGTGGATTTTATTATATATTATCATTGTCTGTGTTCTAAACTCAGGTAAATTCTTATTGTGTTTATATTGTGTGTCAAGAAACATCAATTATCACTGACTCAACTATGACAAAACTAATGACCTCTATTAATTTATCTGCCCTTATTAGATTCCTTCACAGTTTTAAAAGTTAACTTTTCCTCTAAGTAACTTTTTCAGGAAATCGTATAAAATTCTGATCTTAATTGGAAGCCAAAAGTTAAAATACTTGATCTTAAGTGGAACTATTTATTTGTGTCTCTCCCCCCCACCCCCACCCCTCACCCCCGCCATTAAAACATTAGTGTTTTAATTTTACAAAATGTCCATACTGTTTTGGGAACAGTTTACTCTTTTTACTTAAGCTAACATGAATTTGTGATGAGAAAACATTGAACTGGAAATTTCAATTTCCTTTAAACAACTTCCAAAAGCCTGTATCAAGTATAATAAACCGAGCATGTAAACTCAACTCTTGAAAACAATCCCTGCTCTTCATCCACAATGTCTTCTACAAAGAAATGAAAACAACTTGATTGCTGAAAAGTTCAACATTCCTAGAAAGGGCAAGCTTTTAAATTTTGTATTTTCTTAAATGGCTTTCATGGTGACATATTGAAGGAAATCAAATTGGATAGCTGTGGGGTCATAATCTCCTAGATTAAGATGGCCAATGGGGAAAGGTAAAGACAAATTTTTCCAGTAGAACATAGAAATAAAACCAACTGGTAGTAAAAGTGGAAAGTTTAAAGAAATAAGGCCAACTTATCACACTGCAGGTAAACTCACAATTTTAGGTTATAAATGCAGATGCATTTCCAAAAATGCCCTATAACTGTAGGGCCTGGAAATTTCCATTTCCTCTGGTATTTTATGGTCAAGTAGCTGGTATTGAGAGAAAGACTGTGACCCCTTTAATTGGGCCCTCATGTGAGCTAAGTGATTCCACCAGGCAAGAAAATTCAGAAATTAAGAGTTCAGGTTTCAGACTGATTGGTTTTGTTTACTCTCTGTCGCTGGCTAACATTTTCTGTCAAGTTATTTAACCTCTCCATAGCTCTGCTTACTCACCTATGAAAGGAGACTAGTTCTGAACTGTAGGAAGCACTCAATTAATATTAGTTAAATAAGAGAATCTTTTAGAATCAACTTATTTTTTCTGCTAATTTGCTTTTTATTAGAGAGCCAATAGAAGTTGGAGAGAAAGAAAAAGACAATGTGCACCTCCCACCAGTTTAATCACCTCTTCTCCTAGACTCATGGAAGCAAATGTAGAGTTTGCTTGTTCATCTGCTTTTCCTAATTTTTTTAATGTGGTTTATGATATTTCTCACAACTGAAGGAATTTAAAAAATAGCAGTTTAAGGTATCAGTAATGGTAAAAATTTCAAATTTAGAAGTATTTTAGCTTTGCGTATATAAGTATAGTCTGAAGGTGTTAGGTATGAAATTTCCTCAGATATCATATTTTATATCTCTGGGAACATATGACAAAATTACTTCTCTATAAATGTCTGTGAATATATGTTCAACTACCTGAACAAAGGTAACGATTTGGAAGGAAACAAGTGTTCAAAAATTAAAAGATGCAAAAGACTAAGCAGATGTATCCATGAATAATATAGAGGGGGGGGGGGAGGCATTTCAGTAAGACAGGTGATATTGTCTGACCCAAGGAGGGTCTCAAAACAGATTTAATAGAAGTAATGACCAAAGCTATGCTCATTTAAATTATTTCCTTTGGAGTCTATGTTTAGAAAATTAGCCAATTATGTGATATACATTTTGTGTGTGTGTGTGTGTGTGTAGGGGGAGCACTGTTCTAATGTAGCAATGCAGTTTTTATTTTGGACAAACATAAAAAATGCATACTAAAAATTCAAGTATAATGAGATTGCCTTCAATCTGGGAATGAGAGGTAATAAACGCTGTGCTCACAGCAGTGCCAGTGGTGCACCTCACCACAGTGAGATTGCACTGAAGAGCTAATTGGCTAGGCATAACCATCTCTTCTTTTTGCCATCAGCTGCTTTTTCATGAAACGACTTACTCTTCTCTCACAATCCAACTGTTGATTTAACTTAATATTTTGATAAAAATAGGCAAATAAACTTTTTCTTTTTTGTTCATCTTTCATAACAAAAAAAGGAGGCATTTTTGCATTGGAGACAGTGTCCCTTCACCTGAAATCAAAGCAGTTGATAAGGCGTTCATTCATTGCTTTGTATCCCCTTGCTCTCCCATGTACAATACCTGCCAGTCGTTGCCAAGCAACCATGACAATTGTGTGGTTCATATACACTGGGCATGCATTTATTGCCATTATCCTCTATTATAGTGTGTGTATTTAAATAAAAATGCAACTATAGATCAGAATGAGATCCTTAGACAAAACAAGAATAAGTAGAGACATATGAAACTTCTACAAAGCATTTGTCACTAACATTAGCTAATATAGAGGCTTTTTTATTCTGAATTTTCTTGAGTGAAGATTCCCCAAAATGTTGATTTTTTAAATGAAATTTAGAAAATTTTATTTTTATATTTATATTCAACTGTATGGGTATAAGAATTCTTATACATGATGTGCCTAGATAAAAATAATAATAATAATAATAAGGATTTGAAGGAAAATGAACAAGGAGGAAACTGTGAGATAGAGAGCTGTCAAGATTGTATATAAAAAGGCAAGGGTCTATAGAGTCTTTCACCCTGACACTCATCTTGTTTCAAGCTCATTCACTGGCTCCACTAGACCTTACGAAGAACATAGTGACAGTGTGAATGTTCTCAAAGTCTATCCATCTGGAATGAAGAAAGTGGGCCAGGAATCACGTGGTGCCAGTGCTTTCCCTCCAGCAGCGCAGCCACCTTGCTTTCCACTTTCTCTCCCTCTTCCTTCTATGCTGTCTTCAGTCTTCACTGCTCCCTCCCTCTGTGTACGCAAATTAACCACCATCTTTGTTGGGTTAATTTGCATACTCGCGCTGATTGGCTGGTGGGTGTGGCTTGTGTAGCAGAGTGAGTATGGTTAATTTGCATATTGCTCTATTATTAGGTTAGAGAGAGATATATAATAGTGTATATATATATATATATATATATATCATATATAGACATATAAACTGCAATTATTTTAATTACATTTTATTTTACACACCTATATATCTAACTTGTTAACAATTCATCTGAAAATTAGTTATGCTATTATAACTTTGATATGATTGTTTTAATTATGTTTGTATATTTTTATTTATTCATTTTTAAATACAGTAATTTTTCACACAAAAAAAGTCATGTACATGATGGTAAAGATGATTCAGAAATATGGAGAAATGCCAAAAGAAAAATTCAAATGATTAAGCTTTGATATGTTAGTAGCATAGAGAAACTTTTATATTCCCCCCAAATTCAAAAATTCTATGAGCCTATGAATGTCATTTAAGTCAATTATGTATTTCCCAATGTGGGCCTTCAAACCCATTCATCACCTGAGATTGTAATGTCTGGAGAATCTTAAAAGAAATCATGGCAAAAATTTTCTG